>NC_062569.1:109044166-109389791 GCF_022837055.1 Prionailurus viverrinus | reverse complement strand
TCTTACTTGATTGTTCTGTGCCCCATACGTGTCAGCAACACCAGGTTGCCTGTGGATAACCGCAGATATTCTGACCAGTTTACTTGTTACTGTTTAGCTGTTCCTCAAATGAGCCAAATGCTGTCTTTGCTTTTTGTCCAACATTGAGTGTATCCATTTTACTCCATAAAGTCTCACCCAGTTGATTTGTCTCTGCTATGATTTTCTCTGTTCTGAATTCCTAAACCCATCTTCCTTGAATAGTCCCAAAATAGACTCTAGCTTATATTGTTTCCTGGTCACTTGCTATATTCTCCAAGTAGGTTATCTTAAAATGTTCCCTAACAAGGCTTGTTGAACACTAAGAAACAAATAGATATTTAGTAATTATAAAACGTTCTAATACAGGATCTACCACAGTAGTAGTAGCATAGTGTTAGTAGATAACACTTGTTAAAATCCAGTAGCATGTGGCTTAAATGTTTAAGAAGCTATCCACAATTTTTTGAAGACCATCTCCTTCTAGAATGATATACATGAAATTAGCTCCATCTTATTCTCAAGTTTCTTCCAGGTACAAATTGGCAAGACAGCATCCTGAATAAAACCTCAAAAAGGTTTAATTTTTTTTTCCAACGTTTATTTATTTTTTGGGACAGAGAGAGACAGAGCATGAATGGGGGAGGGGCAGAGAGAGAGGGAGACACAGAATCGGAAACAGGCTCCAGGCTCTGAGCCATCAGCCCAGAGCCTGACGCTGGGCTCGAACTCCCGGACCGCGAGATCGTGACCTGGCTGAAGTCGGACGCTTAACCGACTGCGCCACCCAGGCGCCCCAAACCTCAAAAAGGTTTAAACATCACATGTCTAAAATCTTATAAGCTGATTAAAATATTTTCAACAATAGTTAATTATGTTAATCAAATAAAAATATAGCTTTTATTTTTTTTTTGTTTTATATATAATGTGAGAACATGACAGTAAATTATGGACCTGCCCATTATTTTCTCTCCAAATATAGTATACATAAACACAATAATTTCATGATATTTGCTTTGGTTTGTATTGGAAATAGATTTCCTTTGTAAAAAGTATAAAGTTGGTTTGAAAGTAATATTGCCATACTCCAAGTTTGAAATGAAAGTAATGGCTTCCTTAAAAACAATAAATGCAAATTGGACAAGTAAAACCCAAAGGAGGAAAGTTAATTTTGTTTAAAAAATATATTTAAATGAGCCACTGTGGAAAATAGTATGGAGGTTCCTGAAAAAATTAACAATAGAAATACCATATACCCACTAATTCCACTACTAGGTATTTACCCAAAGAAAAACACTCTAATTGGAAAGCATATGTACACTATATATTCATTGCAACATTATTTATAAAAGCCAAGATATGGAAGCAACCTAAGTGTCCATTGATAGTTGAAGGGATAAATGACACACACACACACACACACACACACACACACACTCACATGCATACACAAATATTTCACAGCCATAACAAAAGATGAACTTGTGCCAATTCTAACAGCATGGATGGACCTAGAAGGTATTAGGTAAGTGAAGTCAGACTGGGAAAGACCAATGCCATATGCTTTTATTCATGTGCGGAATGCTTAAATGAATAAACAAAAAGCAGAATCAGACCTATAAATACAGAGAACAAACATGACTGCTAGAGTGAGGGTGAAAGGGGGATGGGAAAAAGGGGTGAAGGTGAGTGGGAAGGTACAGGCTTCCAGTTATACATGGGAATAAAAGGACCAACATAGGATATATAGTCAATGGTATTGTAATAGTGTTGTATGGTGACAGATGGTAGATATACTTGTGGTGAGTGCAGCATAATGTATAAACTTGCCAAATCACTATGTTGTACACCTTAAACTAATGTAACATTGTGAGCTGACTACACCCAAATAGAAATATATACGTATATTTTTAATGAGTAAATTGCTGGTATTTGACTTGAATGAGAAGTTGGTCTTCTGATTTGACTTGGACGTGGCAAAGCTCAGGTCATCTTTAATATCCATTTGAACTTTTAAACGTTTCATTTTGGTGATAATAAAAGTTGGTGATCTGATCATAAAAGTTCAGAATCTGATTCTGAAACATGTCAAATCAGAATTTCTATAGTTTATGTCGCCAATAAGGTTAGCTTATGTTAAGGAATTCTTGATTTGTTTTTTTCAAGGTTGTCTCAGATTAATTTTAGATTAATTATTTTTCAAATAAATGAGGTCTGTATGTGTGTGTGTGTGTGTGTGTGTGTGTGTGTGTGTGATGCAATGTGGCATTACTCATGCTACTTTAAAAGGAAAATATCTAAATCTATAATCTTAAAATGTTATGAGAATTAAACTTCAAAAATCCTGCAGTATTTTCTCTATTTTCAGACTTCTGCTTATTAAGAAACTGACAACACTGATTTCTAATTTTATCCCAGAGAAGTCCCTCTCCCAATCCTGCAGAGTTCAAGTAGTTATTTCTGTTAGACAAATACTAATATTAATAAAGAGATTATTTGCCTCTTTCATTCTCATTTTTACTTAATTTGTCACCTCAATATTTCCTTGGTAGCATCGACAATCAAAAGGATAGCAATAAAAGCTAAACCCATCAGGAGAATGGGCTTTCCAGAGATTTGTCTGTATGGTGATGGCATCAGATACAAACAATGAGAAGAAGTCAGGGTTTCATTGCCACCTGGTCTATTCATTTTTACAATAACCATTTTATCTGAAATATTGATAGATGACAAAAGCCATTAAAATATTTTTTACTGGCAACTCCTATACATCACTTTATAAAATCTTGTCCTTTCTGTGATTATAAAAGATCAAACTTAAGACTTATGGAAGTGGTATCATGTAGTTTGGTTTAAGTCCAGCTTTTTTTTTTTTTTTGGCCCCTCTCTGTGGTCACACAATCATAAATGTGCAACCTCCTCTCTAACTCACTCCTCCAGAATAAATTATTGATCAAACACGCTGTCTTAAGTCCACTAACTTTGCACAAATCATTTCTGACACATAACATATGGTTTGCCTAAAATATACTTAATAAAATAGAATTTCTTTATGATCAAATGTACCCAAAAAATGTTCTGCTCATATGTCCATGTACTTACTTAAATTTCCATTATCCCTATTTAAAGCTCACCTTTATTTTCTTACATTCTTCTTTTCTTACAAATATTTCCCATCAATGTCCTTATAAATACTCCTCTATTTTAGCCAAAGATTTTCTGAAGCATCAATAAAGATGACAGCTGAACCTTGTTTTGGAAGATTTACCTCATTTCAATGGCAAATTTATCTGCCATTTATAGCCAGCCAGTCGACAAATGTGCTTTTCTCTGATAGATTATTTTGAGAGTTAACTTTTGTATTCTTTCAAAAATATTAAGCTCCATGCTGTGGCAGCTGAATGTGGGTTCAGGAAACTTGCTTCTATAGGATCAGTCATACCCAGCTCTGAAATCCACTGGCATTGAATGAAACAGTGATTCCTAAGGCATTGTCCAGGGGCTCCTTGGCCTTCCCTGATACGCTTTCAGTGAGTCTACGATATGAAAACAATTTTCACAGTAATGCTGAGATACCATTTGCCTCTTTAACTCTCATTTTCTGATGAACGAAGAGTGCAGTTTTCCAGAGGCTATATAGTTTGGTATTGAAACATAACGAATGCAGAAGCAGGTGAGAAAATTCAGCTATTTCCACTAAGACCGTAAGGAGAGCTGTAAAATGTAAACACTGACCCTCTTTGTTGCTTTTCCAAGTATAGGTATCTTTGTATGAAGCATGTAATTTATGTTAAAATGTAATGGCTTTATTATTTTTAAACAAGGGTTTTTAGAAATGTCTCAGTTTTAATTATTATACAGCAATACAGTAATTACATAAATTACACACGTGCATAAACAAAAGCTGTTTGGGATTCTCAATATCTTTTAAGAGTGTAAAAGGGTCCTGAAGTCAAATGTTACAGAAACACTATGGTAGAGGCTGTCTACTCTTTTCTCAAATCTTTAAGCGTGTCTTCTGGATACAAATAGGAAACAGCCTGTAAAGCCAGCTCTGGTCAGTACCAGATCTCCTGTTTGTCCAGGACCTATGGCTAGCTGGGTTTCTTAATCATCTGATCTACATTGTTACTTTCCTTGACTTGTGACCTTGGTTGAATCCCATGTGGTTTGAAAACTCATTAGTATGCCCTTCTTGATCCTTGCTTTCTAGTTTGACTCTCTTGAATCCATTGTTAGCAAGGTTTCAGAAGGAGCATACTCCTTGTACCAAAGAAAACCTCAGGAACTCTTAACTGGTTTCAGCTAAGAAGAGTATACACATCTGTGCCTGTATTTGTACCGTGGGTGTTTGGAGTAATTGGTACTGCCACTGATTATTATATCTACAAATGTCAGATATACAGAATTGATAATTCCCCACCAACAGTATCCCTGTTGTGTTTGACTCTCATTTTCCCCTCCTGTCCAGGTTCCCATATGCCTCTAAGATTGAGGTCCTTCCTTGGCTTCCTTCTTCAACTCCTTCTTCATTTGCCCTCATTTTCCAGCACTTTGACTGATTGGTGTCCTGCCTCCAGTGTCTAGTCCTTGCAACAGAAACTCATCCCCTATAATGGGAAGTCCTTGATGGTCCCTTGTTTAGCCCTCTCTCATTCCAGCCTACTGCTGAAACACCTAATCAATTCACCTGGATTTCTTTGGTTGCAATTTTTAAAAATAGTTTTATTTATTTTTAAGTAACCCCTATACTCAACATGGGGCTTGAACTCATCAACCAGAAATCAAGAGTCACATGCTCTACCTACTGAGCCAGCCAGGCACCCCTCTTTGGTTGCAATTTTTAAAAATTTTCAAGTATAATATACATTATTTATGTACACATATTATAGTCACTTAGGATAATAGATTTTCATAAAATGAGCTTATTAAAACAAAAATCTAGATCAAGAAACAGAACAATGCTTGCATTCCAGGATCCTACTTTGTCTACTTCTGGTCACTATTCCAAAAAAACCCCACAACTTTCTTCTCTATATATACATGTATATGTATGTGTGTGTATGTGCATATACTCACATATATATCATCTTTGGATCAAACAATATACATTCTCTTCTATATAGCTTCTTTAACTTTTATCATTTGTGAGTTACCCATATTTTTGTGTATAATTACAGTCTTCATTCTCATTGCTGCATAGAATTTCATTGTGAGAAAAGACTGCAATTTATTTCACCATTCTGCCATTTTTCAGCTTATTGGTGTTCTTTGAATAGTGCTGCCACAAACACTTTAATATTTCTTTTTCATGAACGTATCATGTATTTTCATTGGTTATACGTTTAGGAATACAATTGTTAGATCCTAGGATATGCTTATGTTCAGCTACAGTAAATTCTATCCCCAGCATTTCAAAGTGTTCACAAACATGCATTTGTGTTCCCATAAGTACTAAAAGAATTCTGATTGCCATATCCTTCCCAACTTGCTGTTTTCTGTCTTTTTTTTTGATTTACTGTAGTGATAAATTATGATATAATTTGCATTTCTCTGAATAATTATATTGAGTGTCTTTTTAAATATATTAGCCATTCAGATACCCTTTTTTGTACTTGTCCAAGTATTTTGTCCATTTTTTTTTCTATTGCCATGTCATTTTCTTACTGATTTATAGTGCTTTATATATTCTGGGCATAAGGCTTTTGTTATGTATGTGTTAGAAATACTTAGTCTCATCCTATGATATACCTTTTCATTCTTATGAGCCTATTTTTTATTGAATGAAAACTCTTAATTTTCCTATTGTCTAGTCTATTATTTACCTTTAAATTAGGTCCCTGTTTTAGAAATCTTATTCAAGGGCCAAAAAGATGGGATTTTTGTTCATGTTCTTAACATTGTTGTTTTACTTTTTACTATGTTTTCAGTAAATTTTAAAACTTACTAAAATTTTATCTTACTGTTCTTTCAAAAATGTATTAGATTTTAATCTGTGTGGAATTGATGTTTGTATATGGCATGAGATAAAGGTCAAGATAACTTTTCGCTGTATGGAAATATAATTAAAACAGCAATGTTTATTTTAAAGATAATTGTTTCTACTGTTTTATAGTATCTATTTTGTTATAAACTGGTTGACTTTGATTTCAAACTTTTTTCTATTTCATTATCCTATGTGTCTATTCTTGTGCTAATCCCATACTGTTTTACTAATACAACTTTTAAATAGGTTGTTATAATAGGTAGTATAATTCTTATAGTTTTGCTCTTGTTATTCTTCCCTTTGTTTTTTTTTAAATTTTATTTATTTATTTATTTATTTATTTATTTATTTATTTATTTATTTATTATTTTACATGAAGTTAGTTAGCATATACTGCAATAAGGATTTCAGGAGTAGATTCCAGTGATTCATCCCCTATGTATAACACCCAGTGCTTATCCCATCAGGTGTCTTCCTTAATGCCCCATTACCCATTAATGCCCCTTACCCTTCCTTAATGCCCCTTATCCCCCCTCCCACAATCCCTCCAGTAATCCTGTTTGTTCTCTGTATTTAACAGTCTCTTAGGTTTTGTCCCCCTCCTTGTTTTTATATTATTTTTGCTTCCCCCCCTTAAGCTCATCTGTTTTGTATCTTAAATTCCTCATATGAGTGAAGTCATATGATATTTGTCTTTCTCTAATTTCACTTAGCATAATACCCTCAAGTTCCATCCATGTAGTTGCAAATGGCAAGATTTCCCTCTTTTTGATTGCCAAGTAATACTCCACTGTGTGTGTGTGTGTGTGTGTGTGTGTGTGTGTGTGTGTGTACACACACACCACATCTTCTTTATCCATTTATCCATTGATGGACATTTCAGCCCTTTCCATACTTTGGCTGTTGTTGATAGTGCTACTATAAACATTGAGTGCATGTGCCCCTTTGAAATGGCACACCTGTATCCCTTGGATAAATAACTAGTAGTGAAATTACTGGGTCATAGGGTAGTTCTGCTTTTAATTTTTTGAGGAACCTCCACACTGTTTTCCATAGTGACTGCACCAGTTTGCATTCCCACCAGCAGTGCAAAAGAGATCCTCTTTTTCTGTATCCTCGCCAATATCTGTTGTTGCCTGAGTTGTTAATGTTACCCATTCTGATGGGTGTGAGGTGGTATCTCATTGTGGTTTTAATTTGTATTTCCCTGATGATGAGTGATGTTGAGCCTTTTTTCATGTATTGGCCATCTGGGTGTCTTCTTTGGAGAAGTGTCTATTCATGTCTTTTGCCCATTTCTTCACTGGATTATTTGTTTTTTGTTCAGTTGGATAAGTTCTTTATAGATCTTTGGATACTAACTCTTTGTCTAATATGTCATGTGCAAATATTTTCTCCAATTCCATTGGTTACCTTTTAGTTTTGCTGATTGTTTCCTTTGCCGGGCAGAGGCAGGTCCCAATAGTTCATTTTTCCTTTGGTTTCCCTTGCCGCCTGAGACTTGTTGGGTAAGAAGTTGCTGTGGCCGAGATCAAAGAGGTTTTTGCCTGCTTTCTTCTCTTGGATTTTGATAGTTTCCTGTCTTACTTTTAGGTCTTTGATCCATTTTGAGTTTACTTTTGTGCATGGTATAAGGAAGTGGTCCAGGTTCATTTTTCTGCATGTCGCTGTCCAGTTTTCCTAGCACCATTTACTGAAGAGACTCTTTAGTCCATTGGATATTCTTTCCTGCTTTGCCACAGATTAGTTTGCCATATGTTTGTGGGTCCATTTCTGGGTTCTCTATTCTATTCCACTGATCAATGTGTGTGTTTTTGTGCCAGTACCATACTGTCTTGATGATTACAGCTTTGTAGTACATCTCTAGGTGCAGGTTTGTGATACTTCCAGCTTTGGTTTTCTTCTTCAGGATTGCTTTGGCTATTTGGGGTCTTTTCTGGTTCCACACAAATTTTAGGATTGTTTTTTCTAGCTCTGTATAGAATGCTGATGTTATTTTGATAGGGATTGCATTGAAAGGGTAGATTGTTTTGGGTAGTGTTTACATTTTAACAATATTTGTTCTTCCAATCCAGGAGCATGAAATACTTTTACGTTTTATCATGTGTCTTCTTCATTTTCTTTCATAAGCTTTTTATAGTTTTCAGTGTATAGATTTTTCACCTCTTTGGTTAGGTTTATTCCTAGGTAATTTTTGGGTTTTGTGCAATTGTAAATGGGATTGATTCCTTTATTTCTCTTTCTGCTGCTTCATTATTGATGTATAGGAATGCAACTGATTTCTGTACATTTATCCTGTGACTTTGCTGAACTTATGGATCACTTCTAGAAGTTTTTGGTGGAATCTTTTGGGTTTTCCATATAGAGGATCATGTCCTCTGAGAAGAAAGTTTGACTTCCTCCTTGCTGATTTGGATGCCTTTTATTCCTTTGTGTTGTCTAATTGCTGAGGCTAAGATTTCCAATACCATGTTGAATAATGGTGAAAGTGGACATTCCTGTCTTGTTCCTCACCTTAGGGGCAAAGCTATCAGTTTTTACCCATTGAGGATGATATTCATAGTGGATCTTTCATATATGGCTTTTATGATGTTGAGGTATGATCCTTCTACCCCTACTTTCTTGAGGGTTTTTTATCAAGAAAGGATGCTGTATTTTGTCAAATGCTTTCTCTGCAACTATTGAGAGGATAATGTGGTTTTTGTCCTTTCTTCCATTGATGTGATGTATCACATTGATTGTTTTTGCAGATAATGAATCAGCTCTGCACCCCAGGTATAAATCCCACTTGGTCGTGGTGAATCATTTTTTTAACGTATTGTTGGATCTGGTTGGATAATATCTTGATGAGGATTTTTGTATCCATGTTCATCAGGGAAACTGGTCTATAGTTCTCCTTTTTAGTGGGGTATTTGGCTGGTTTTTGAAACAAAGTAATGCTGGATTCATAGAATGAGTTTAGAAGTTTTCCTTCCATTTCTATTTTGGAACAGTTTTAAAAGAATAGGTGTTAACTCTTCTTTAAATGATTGGTAGAATTCCCCTGGAAAGCCGTCTGGCCCTGGACTCTTGTTTTTTGGGAGATTTTTGATTACTAATTTGATTTCTTTACTGGTTATGGGTCTGTTCAAATCTTCCATTTCTTCCTGTTTCAGTTTTGGTAGTGTATATGTTTCTAGGAATTTGTTCATTTCTTCCAGATTGCCCATTTTATTGGCATATAGTTGCTCATAATATTCTCTTATTATTGTTTTTATTTCTGCTGTGTTGGTTGTGATCTCTCCTCTTTCATTCTTGATTTTATTTATTTGGGTCCTTTCCTTTTTTCTTTTTGATCAAATTGGCTCTTGGTTTATCAATTTTGTTAATTCTTTCAAAGAACCAGCTTCTGGTTTCATTGATCTGTTCTACTGTTTTGTTTTGTTTTGTTTTGTTTTTTTGGTTTCCATAGCATTAATTTCTTCTCTAATCTTTATTATTTCCTGTCTTCTGCTGGTTTTGGGTTTTATTCACTGTTCTTTTTCCAGCTCTTTAAGGAGTAAGGTTAGGTTGTGTATCTGAGATCTTTCTTCCTTCTTTAGGAAGGTCTGAATTACTATATACTTTCCTCTTATACTGCCTTTCCTGCATCCCAGCGGTTTTGGGTTGTGGTGTTATCATTTTCATTGGCTTCCATGAACTTTTTAATTTCCTATCTAACTTCTTGAAAACTTTCTACCCCTTTTCTCTCTTTATCTTCTGGGACCCCTTATGATTCAGATGTTATTCCTTTTTACTGTGTTCTCTAATTCTTATATCATGCTCTTCTGCCTTAGTTTCCCTCTTTTTTTTTCATGCTTCATTATTCTCCATAAATTTTTCCTCTTTATCACTGATTGCCTGCTCTGCTTCATCCATCCTTGCCAATGTGGCATCCATTTGAGATTGCAGCTCAGTTATAGCATTTTTAATTTTGCCCTGACTAGATTTTATTCCTTTTATCTCTGCTGAAAGGGATTCTATGCTTTTTTTCAACCCCAGCTAGTATTCTAATTGTGATTCTAAATTCTGATTCAGACATCTTGCTTGTATCTGTTTTAAGTCCCTGGCTGTCATTTATTCCTGTTTTTTCTTTTGGGGTGAATTCCTTCATTTCATCATTTTTAAGGAAGAAAAATAATAAAACTAAACAAAAATTGAAAAATTAAAACACACAAAAAATTATAGGATGCTAGATCCTAGGTGTGTTTTGGCCTGGTTGTTTCAAGAAACTTGGGGTGCCTTGGTGGCTCGGTCAGTTAAACATCCGACTTTGGCTCATGTCATGATCTCATGGTTTGTGAGTTTGAGCCCTGCATCGGGCTCTGTGCTGACAGCTCGGAGCCTGGAGCCTGCTTCAGATTTTGTGTCTCCCTCTATGCCCCTCCCCTGCTTGCACTCCATCTGTCTTTCCCTCTCCAAAATAAAATTTAAAAAAACATTAAAAAATATTTTAAAAAAGAAGCTTAACAGAATAAAGGTGGAAAGAAAAGAAAAAAAGGAAAAAAAAAAGAAAATGTTTGAAAATTTAAAAAGTGAATACAATAAAATAGAATAAAATGAAATGATGAACGTAAAATACAATTTAAGAATTCACAAAAAATTAAAAAAATACTTGAAAAATTAAAAATCTTTTCTATAAAAATGGAAAATAAAAGTAATTTTTTTGTCTTTCTGTATTTAAGAATAAAAAAAGAAAATTAATTGAATGGGTGGACCAGTGAACAGAAGGAAATATGATTGAAATTACATCCAGTTTTCCCTAGAATTCAAACTATGAAACACTTTGTAGTCTGTAAACTAAGCAGGTGGATAAGCTTGTGGTGTTCCTCTAGAGCACAATTGGTTCAGTTGGACCAGACATGGTGTAATGGCTTCATTCTCCAGTAGACATTGCTGCTTTGTTTACTGGGGTTGATTATTATGGCACATGTAGGCATGTATATGTGGAAGGGGTGAAAATGGAGTCACCCAGCTACCTACTCTCTAGTGTCAGAAATCTGTGCTCTTGCTTACTGGTAATCAAGCACCCCTCTTTTGTCTCTGGCTTCCATCCACTCCCCACTTCTACACCCTCCATGACCAACCTGTCAGCCTGCCAGGCAGCACCTCCCACCTGAGTTTTATCTCAGATGGAGCTGTGTTCCCAAACCCCTCACTTTTGAGGGCCCTGTAGCTTTGACCTGCTCATATCCTCTGGGGGAGAGTCTCCCTGAGCAATGGCTGGTGCTGGCCCACCCTCAGGAATGTTTGCATGACCATGCTGCTGCAGATGCCCAGAGACTGTGGCCAGGTGCCAGGCCACCCTTGAAAAAGTTTGTGCGATTGTATAGCAGTAGTGTTTCAGGGATTATGGTAAATCACAACACACATCTGGCACCAGGCTTCACACTTAATGTCCTTATTCCAACACCAGCAAATGTGGCTGTTCTCTGGAGTCTGCTGGGAACTTTGTCTATGGGGAGGCCACACAGTCTCTACCAAACATCCCCCCCAGAAGAGGAACTGCCTCTCCCCATATGGCCCTTGGATCTCTAGTACATTGCTGTATTCTCCTAGGGATTTGGCCTTCCCACCAGAGGTCTGCCAGGTTGAGCTGTGGAGTTTCAGACTCTGTGCTCTCCTGTTTATAGAGTCATTAGTAGTATCTAAACCCTCTCCTTTCTCCTTTCTCCCTTTTTTGTTCAGTCCCTTGCAGGTGTTTCCACTCTTTCTTTTTCTCTCCAGCTGCTTTTGCGGGGAGTGCTTTTCCTGTACTCTCCCCTCTCTCTACATCCTCTCTCCACAAGCAAAAACAGCTTCCAACCCTCCAAGGCTTCTCTCTTCTCCAGTTCACCTCTCCGTGCCACATACCTGCTGAATTCTGTGGTTCAAGTTGTACATATTGTTAATCCAAAAATCAGTTTTCTAGGTGTGCAAGATGGTTTGGTGTTGACCTAGTTGCATTTCAGGGATGAGAGAGGCTAACAACAACAACAACAAACTTCCATGCTGCTCCGCCATCTTGGCCCCTCTGTTCTTTGTTTTTGTTTTATGTATTCTTGACCCTTCATATTTCTGTAAAGATTTAGAATGATCTTGACAATTATCATAGAAACAAATGCTATTTGTAATTTTGCTTGGCATCATTACAGATTAATTTGGAGAGATTTGGCATATTTAAAATATTAAGTATCTGAAGCCATGAATCTAAGGAAATTCTATTTTACTCCAAGTTTGATAAAATGCCTTATAGATGAGTAATAAATTTTAATTCTGCATATGTTTAGAAGTCCATTAGACATTAGATTTATTATTTATGTTCAGTATGTATGTATATCTGCCTGTCCATTTGCCCTTTGTGGTATTCTTCATTCCTTCCATTTAGTGTTTTTTTTTTTCAGTGCAGACCTGCCTGCAACAGATTCTCTCAAACTATTTTTCTACAAGTGTCTTTATTCAGTCCTTTATTTTTGAAAGATGTCTTTTTTTGTGCATAGAATTATATGTTCCTTTTTATTGTTTTCAAAGATTCATTCCACTGCCATCTTTCTTTCAAAAATTTAAATCTTAATGTTTCACCCTGTAAGTCCGTCAACCTAATTATAGGGTTAATACACTGGACCATAGGGAGTTGATTAGTATTAATTCCCTGCTTTCTTTATTTCTTTTAACAAAAGTTTTTCTACTGCCTTCTATGCCTTCTATATTCCTAAAAGCATTTATCAGAAAAGGTGGCTGAGGAAATTGTAATATTTCTCATTTTACATTTCTAATAAATGTTAGACAAAGTTGACACAGCTATTACTCACACATACAATTATATACTTTTATTAGGATGGTGTTACCCAATGGTGTATTTATCTTGTTTCCTATTTCTCCTTTTATCATTAGCTAGCTGTTTTTACCTCTGTGTCTCCATAAATATTCAGCTTTACCTGGGGCTCTGTAGTGTGCCGTGGAGTCATTGGTACAGATAACCTTGCATGGAGTTCTTTCATCAACAACCCAAGGACAAACTTTTTCTACTTCTACCACATGAGGGGCATGCAACCTTGGATTTTCTACCAGGTTTACAGGAAAGTTCCTAGCCTTAAATTATGCACTTCGATTATTTTCTGATGGAAATTATTTCTGTAGCATGTTCTAGTAGTCTTTTCCTGATTCTTTTTCTGATTTGCATGTTTTAGACCTATTTGTTTTAGACTTATTTGTTCACTTACATGAACTCACTTACGTGAACTCAGTTATGTAAATTTATGTGAATTCACTTATATATACTTATACTTACTTATTTATATTTATTTATTTAGACTTAGTCTTATTTATACTAGGATCAATACCTGGGTGGTGTCCTTTTAGGAGGAATGATGATGAAGTAGATATATTTTTGCCTTCTACACTTTAATGATAACATTGGACCACCAAGTCTTTTTTAATAACTCTGTTTTCATACATTTTTAATCTCTTTACCAATATTAACATTAGGCTGAGAAATGATTTTTCCCTGTGTACTCCTTTTCGGAATTTTTTACCAGCCATAATCCAAATGTGAGGTAATAAATGAATCTGGACTGAGGTATGGATGCTTTCTTGTCTTCCAAGTAGGAGCACAAAGAATGATGTATAATTACTGTATCTACCATATCTGGGTTAGTGGCACACTGGAGGAGACTGTTTTGATTATCATATAATCCATTCTAAGCCATTGTTACAATATCTAATGTTTTAGTGTTGCATACCATATTATTGTGGCAGAGAGAAGGGAAAATTTCTCCTGTTTATATTTACCTTTCACTGATTTTTACTGAACCTAAGAAGATACTACATTCAAGCTGTTACTGGATTCAATACCAAAGAGTTCACCTAATTGTGAATCAGCACCCATAATTGTGAATCAGCACCCATAACTAACATTCTCAACTGAATGATATAACAGTTGAATAGGATTTTCTCCAGGTAATTAAAAGAGCAGTGGGCTGACAATGTGAGTCAGAACTTGTTATAAAAACAGGCCACAACTTCTCTAGTCAGTCTCCCTCCTCCTTGCTTAATAGATTCACTATTTCCAAAGCTGTTATCAGGTTTTTATCCCCCCCCCCCCCCCCCCCCCCAGTTTTCCTCACTTTTTCATACAGTAGCTGTTGATAAGATTAGTTTCCTGTTTCATGATACAAAACTTTTGCTAGACCAAAGTATGGATAGGTCAGCAACCATTTGAATATCAAAATTTCAGCAGTTTTTCTTTGTTCATACTTTTTTGGAACCCAAACTGTGTGTGTGTGTGTGTGTGTGTGTGTGTGTGTGTGTGTGTGTGTGTACACTGATATTATTATTGTTATTTATGGACTCAAGGGTCTTTATCTTGATTATACTTCAATAAAACCAGTCTGCTTGCTACAGGAGCTATGACTCAATGTCAGTTCAGCCTAAGTATGAGACTGATGGAAAGACTCATGAGAAACACTATGTTCCCACCATTGGTTTAATACGTTTTCTTGCATTAGATGTTTTTTTTTTTTAATGCTTTGTTTTTCAGATTCACAGCAAAACCAGTAGATACAGAGATTTCCCATATAGCTCCCCCCCTCCACTCCCCCTGCCCAATAACATCCTTTACCAGAGCACAGGAGAAGTGTATTAGTTCAAATTAGCAAACTGACATTATCCAAAATCCATAGTTTACGTTTGGGATCACTTAAGTGTTGCGCATTCTGTGGCTTTGAATAAATGTATAATGATGTATCCACCATTGTAGTATTATATAGAATAGTTTGGCTAAAAATCCTCTGTGTTTCACCTATTTATCCCTCTTCCTCTCCTAACCACTGACAATCAATTATCTTTTTACCTTCTCCATAGTTTTGCTTTTTCCAGAATTTCAAATAGTTGGAATCACAGTATACAGTCTTTTTAGAATGACTTCTTTCTTTTAGTAATATGCATTTAAGTTTCCTCTGTTTTTCTAATGGCTTCATAACTCATTTCTTTTAGTGACAAATAATATTCCATTGTCTGGATGTATCACTTTGTTCCACTCACCTAGTAAAGCATATTTAGGTTGCTCCCATGTTTTGGCAATGATGAATAAAGCTACTGTAAACATCCATGTGCAAGTTTCTTTGTAGGTCTAAATTTTCAATTCCTTTTGGTAAACACTCAAGTATGGAATTGCTGGATCATATGGTAATTGTTTAATTTTGTAAGATATTGTCAAACTATCTTCCAAAGTAGCTGTACCATTCAACATTCCTATCAGTAATGAATGGAGTTTGTGTTTTTCTGCATCCTCACCAGGATTTGATGTTGTCAGTGTTTTGGATTTTAGCCATTCTAACAGATGTATAGTGTTATCTTACTGTTGTTTTAATTTGCATTTCTCTGTTGACAAATGACATGAAACATCGTTTCATGTGTTTATTTGACATCCACGTATCTTCTTGGTGAGATTTCTATTCAGGTCTTTTGCCCATTTTTTAATTGGGTTATTTGTTTTATTATTCAGTTTGAAGAGTTCTTTGTATATTTAGGATAATAGTCCTTTATCACATAGGTCTTTTATAAACATTTCTCCCTATCCACGGCTTGTCTTTTCATTCTTTGGATAGTGTATTTTACAGAGCACAGGTTTTCATTTTTAAGGAACTCCACCTCCATGTCTTTTGTGTTGTATCTAAAAAGTCATTGCCAAGCCCAAGATCATCCAGATTTTTTCCTATGTTCCAAAAGTTTTCTAGTGTTGCATTTATATTTAGATACATGATCCATTTTGAGTTACTTTTTGTTACTGTATTTGATTTTTGCATTTAATTGGCTAAGTTGTAAGAGATAAGATTTGAGCATGGATGAAAAATATCAAACTGGTGAAATTAATGCCTCTATTTCTTAAGGTCTTAGTCCAGCCATTGTATCTGTAACTTATACATTAGGGGTTTCACCATAAGCCATTAGGATGCTTGGACATCATGGCATACAGATAGTATTCCTCATTTATCTGAAGCCACTGCATTTCAGAATTGTCAGTATTTAAATTCAGGGTCATATTCCTACATGTCCTTTATCAGGATACAAGTTCAAACCCTGTGTTGACCTTTTCTCTGAGCATCTCATTTAGTATTTTATTTTTTGAAGCTGTTTTAAAAAGCTGATAGTGCTTGTTTTTTATTTCAGAGGCTTACAGCTCTGTGTCTTACCCCAACTACGTATTCTTCTAATAGATATTGAAATAGGCATTTTCTTCATTTCCTTTAGGGATATTCCATAATATAACTCACCTAGGATATTCAAGAATAATATATTTAAAAACTTCAAACCCAATTTCCATTCAATTCAATATGCCAGCTGATAAATATTTATTTTGAAAAATACCATCTAATATTATTTTAACTGGCTAAAACAGTGCTTTTTGTTTCTTCCACAAACCAGTGTGCATATGAGTCAACAATGTGCTTGTGGAGATGCATTGTGATAGTAAGGTTTTACTTGGTCCTACCAGTCTTTTGCTTACTTGTGAACATTCAGTCACTCATCCAGTAGGTGCTGCACAAGGCTTCATCAATGTGGCTGAGGAGGGTGGATATGGAAAAATGCAAGAGCACATATCTAAAGGAACAGAATACATTTGCCCTAGAGACCGTTTTAGACTATTGCGAATGTCTTTGCAATGCACATAGAAATAACCTAGGAATGTGTTCTGAATAAAAACACTTACTTTTCATTAAAATATTAATATCCTTCTTTGGTAAAGGGGAAGGAGACAAGCATTTTCTACCTTCACCAGGTTAGACATCATATCAAACATTTTACGTAGAGTATAATATTTACTTATAATTCTCTCTATAGGTGTAATTTTAGTGAGGACTCTAAGTATAATTTTAGAACTTAGTTCAAGGTTACAGGTCCAGAAAAGCTGTCGAGCTATTACTTATTCTCAGATCTAACTTAACTCAAAGCTTGCGTTTTTTATACTATAGCAAAAAGCCAAAAGTTATTCAATCACATTGTGAAAAAAGACAAAAGTCTTTTAATATACATTTATACTTGCATATTTAGTATACATATATATTTAACATACATATGTATTGCTAACAGTGATATGAGCTGAGAAGAATTATTGGAAATGGAAATATGTATTCAATGTACATATGAAGACATTTAAAAACAAGGCCAAATCACCAAGGTTACATTCAAAAAATAGACTTAGATAAGAAGTCTTATTTTTCAAATAGTAAACTCAAAAATACACCAAGCCATTTTACAATTTTTTAAAAAATTTTTTAGCATATTTATAGGATTACTCAATTAGTTTGCATCAAAGATAATTTTAATCTTAAGTTTATTGAGTTTATCACTAAACAGTTAAATACGTAAACTTTGAAGAACCAAATATGCACCAATTAAAGTGCTCTGCAAAATCCTTCAGACATGTTACTGAAAATATAACAATTAGCTCAGTGCTTGGGTCAAGATTTACCTTTAAGTTTTGAACTCAATTGTAGGAATCACATAATTTTCCCCCGATTCCAAAATCTATTGAAGACCTTTACTAAATAAAACTCTCCAACCAGGATGTAAAATCCATAAAAGGAAAAATTAAACCTTGTTGATTTTCTTTTTATTTCCATAGCATAGCACATTTATTTTTTTCGATAGCACATTTATTTTTTTTTCCCTTAAGAGCGATTTTGGAATTTAATCTATGCTATTTGGGTCTTTTCATCCCACAGACATCTAGTTGACTAGTTTGATGGAACCATTTTTTAAAAAGTCATTTCTAATGGCTTTCATGGAGGTTGAAATTTATATATAATAACCATTTGGTAAAGAATTTGATGCAATAACCTTTGGTAGTTGACCTCAAAAATATTCCTCCTGCAGATACTCTTTGCAAGGAAAGGAGCCCAAAACTCCTATTCTTTTGTGCAGTCCAAATTCTTTTTATTTAATAAAAATTTCAGGTTTTTAGGAGAAGTTAGAAGATATCCTCCTGGAGACAAAGGCATATATGTAATTTGTCTCATTAAGGAAGCCAATGCAAAATCTGAATGGGTAACCTGAAGCAAAATAGGATACTGAAATGAGATTATGTTAAATATTCATTTGTTTTATTTATTCATGCTCTGTGTTTTACAAAGAAAACAGAAAATGTGAAAATATGAAGAATGGGTCTGGAGATTTCAGTTGGACAAACATTTATTGTTTGGCCTCCGGGCTGTCAAGTTGCTTCATGACAGACTTTTCAACAATTTTGTTACATGTAGTTACAGTATATGAATCTCCTTTGAATATAGAATCTGCATGGATTTTAAATTGAAGTCTATTGCTTTTGGGAAGAAAAATCATTTTAAGTAGTAAATAACAAAGCATCACAGAGAAGAATCACCTCTGATTGAGCTGCCACATATAAGATGCTGATCTTAATTTTAAAGTAGAAGCAGAAATCATGGACAAGGGTATTTCTAAGAAGTAATAGAACCAAGAAATACAACTTTGATGTATTCATTCTCCTGATTTTTCGATTGGCAAATTGGTTTTCTGTCCTTGTTTTTTGTTTGCTTAAGTTGTAAAGCCAGATGATTAAAATATTCATTCAAATGAACTAGAATTACATAAATATACTTACCCTTATTAAAAAGTTTAAGGTACGTATGTGTCTATGAGCCTGGTGAATACTTGAGTAACCTGATAGATCATTTGAATTGTTCCAGGAAATGACAGTCTACCATTGGCAACTTGCATCAAATTGCATAGTCTTTTGGAAACTTTCTTCTCTTTGATTATTACATGAGCATGTGACAGCCAATTTGAAAAAGAAAAAACAAAAATTACACTTCACTGCCCTAACTTAAATTGTCCACAAATTTGCGGTGGCACTCACTGCTGCACAAGGAAGACCATGCAGGAAAGTTTACTTGTGTAAAAATGTAATAATCAGGAGCACCTGGACGGCTCAGTCATCTTAAGCATCTGACTTTGGCTCAGGTCATGGTCTAGTGGTTCATGAGTTTGAGCCCCACATCGGGCTCCATGCTGACAGCTCAGAGCCTGGAGCCTGCTTCAGATTCTGTGTCTCCTTCTCTCTCCGCTCCTCCCCTATTTGCAGTCTGTCTCTTTCTCTCTCTCTCAAAAAATAAATAAACATTAAAAATGTTTTTTAATAATATTCATATCTATATTCATGGAAGTAGCCTGAATATACTACTTCATGGCTATCATTGGGTGGTAAATGATAAAACAGATTTTTTTTTTCCTTAACTCTTCTTATGAATGGATTTAGGCTTTAGATAACTTGTGTAAACCATCTTAAATTCATTGCTTTATTTAATTCACCTGCATAGACTATAAACATTATTGAAGAAAAATAGAAGCCAATAGGCACAGAAATGTTATTGAGTATAAATACCAAATTTTTAGTAAAAGGGTTCCAAATGTATTCTGTGGGATTTAGGCTGTCTTTTGTTTTCAGATTATTCTCCATTATATTGTTGGTTACCTATTTATATTACTCATTTGGCCATATTGGATCTTCTGTTATTTAAAATGAAATTTATATCCTGCCCATCCTTGTATTCCTGCTCTCCCACATCAGTAATAACATAACTAGAAGAATGGCTTTTATACCATAAGTGCTCAATCAGTGTATTTCACGTAGAGATGAATTTCAATATATATGAACATGTCGAATTTTGTTTTAGGCTTTATGTTGAAAAAAATTTTTGTAATACAGTTGCAGTGAAAGGGGTAACATAAAACATAGGACGGTAATATAATTTAGTATCAAGTATAATTCAATATCAAATCAAAACAACAGCAGAAATTTTATAGAGCAAAAAGAAAAATTTAACAGGGCAGTGTTTCTGGCAAATAGAAGAAAAAAATATTAAGGTGTTCTCAGATTTAGCTAAGAACATTCTGTTCTGTTATTTATCATTCATAAATGGTTAAAATTTGATGTTCACAGGAAGCAACTTACCTATTTGCGTTTCAAATAGTTATTTGACACTTCTTTTTCCATCTCACATGAATTTTCAGTGTATCCATAATGAAGACAGCTATTAATAATTTTCTTATGGAGTCAAATACCTAGAAGTTGATTGTCTATTTCCATTTTGGTGACAAAACCCATAATTCAGGCATGCTGAACAAGTCCTGCAACATGTGGCTATTTTGTACTTTGTATTGCCAACAACTTTCTGGGCATATTCTGCTGGAGCTTTCTGACTGCCTCGGTTAAAAAACAAACAAAAAAGCCATTATGAGCAGGAGTAATGTTGATGCATTTGGAAATGCTGAAATGAAGACTTGCTGAAGGATAGCTTATGTGGGCACAGCTTGCAGAACAGCTCTCTAGAGTAGTATTAGAAAAGATGGAAACTCAGGCAATTTCTCCTATAAATGTTTTAATACTAATGAAAAACAATCTTGAAATGTGTCTGATATTTCCTGAGCAGTAGTCATAAGTACGGCACATAAGAGAACATAATTCAAGAAACTGTCAATATAAATTATGTTACCATAACCCTAAACTCATGATTGGAGAGAACTCTAGTCTTAAATTGTGAAGGAAATGACTTTTATTTTATAAAATTTATCTCTGTTAAAGAGGTAAATTTCAAAGTGTGAAACACCATGAAATCAGGGACTTAAAATTTACAACAAAAAAAGCCTTTTTTTGCATTATCATGAATTATTATAATATTCCTCTGCTTTTATTCCCTGTATGATGAAGTATTTTCTATACCTGCTCCTAGTAATATAGTCATCATCTGTCTTTTCACCCAGGCTAGTAGACTGGGCATAATTTTTTACTCCCCCTCCCCTCAATCCTCAAATCTAACTTAATAAATATATATCTTATTTTCCCTTTAAATTATTTCTCAAATTTTCTTTCTTATCATCTTCCTGACTTATCAAGTCCCTTTCAACTTGTATGTATAATACTATAGCTGTCTCTCCTTTTTCTCTTCTTTTGTGAGATGTAATTGACATAAAACAATTGTTTCAGATGTACCTAATGACTCGGTATTTGTATACATTGTGAAATAATCACAATACGCCTAGTTAAAATTTGTCACCATACATAGTTAAAAAAAAAAAGTTTTTTTCTTGTTATAATGACTTATACGGTCTACTCTTAGCAACTTTCAACTATGTAGTACATTATTAACCATAGTCACTATTTTGTATGTTACACCCCATGACTTATAACTGGAAATTTGTATCGTTTGACTCCAATCATTTCATCCACCCTACCTTCCTACACTTCACTTCCACCTCTGGCAACCACCAATCTGTTCTCTGTATCTATGAGGTGGATGTTTTGGCTTTGTTTTTTTCTTGTTGTTGTTGTTGTTATTCAATTCTACACATAAATGATGACATATGGTATTTATCTTTCTTTTACTTATTTCACTTAGCATGAATGTCTTCAAAATCCATCCATGTTGTTGCAGATGGCAGTATTTCTTCTTTTTTATGGCTGAATAATGTTCCACTTTATATACATATATGCCACATCTTTATCCATTAATCTGTTGATGAACACTAAGGTTGTTTCCATATCTTGGCTGTTGAAAATAATGTCAAACGAACATGGGTGTATGTATATATGTACATGTATATATACATGTATATATACATGTATATATGTGTATATATATATATATATATATATATTTTTTTTTTTTTTTAACTAGTGTGTTCATTTTCTTCAGATAGTCCCCAGAAGTAGAATTTCTGGATCATATGGTAGTTCTATTTTTAATTTTTTTAGGAACCTCCATACTGATTTCCATAGTGGCTGAACCTATTTCCTTTCCCACCAACAGTATACAAGGGGTCCCTTTCTCCACATGTTCACCAACACTTACTTCTTTTTGATCATCTCCATTCTAACAAGTATGAAGTGATCTTGTATCTTGTATACTTTATGTAGGCTATTTTAGTTGCCTTTCCAATTGTTCTTCCTCTTTGAATCTTGCCTCCATCAATGAACAAAATATTCCCTTTTGATTGTTCTGATTCAGTGTTTCTCAAAATTAAATGTGCATAGAAATCACCAGGCAATCATTAAAAAAGCAGATGCAGATTCCACAGATCTGGAATGGAACTTTGAGACTTTGCATTTACAGGCTCATATATGATGCTGACAACATTCTGCAGCTCACACTTTTAAATGCCGTCAACTTAAGCATAGAATACAAAGTTACTCAAGTTCTTCATCATCCTATCCTTGATATACAACCACTTTTAAGCTCTCCTCTTTCTCAGTTACAAGTTTTTTTTTTAATGTTTTTATTTATTATTGACAGAGACAGAGCATGAGCAGGGTAGGGGCAGAGAGAGAGGGAGACACATAATCTGAAGCAGGCTCCAGGCTCTGAGCTGTCAGCAGAGAGCCCCATGTGGGGCTCGAACTTACTGAGAGATCATGACCTGAGCTGAAGTCAGATGCTCAACCAACTGAGCCACCCAGGCGCCCCTCTCAGTTGCAAGTTTAGCTATGTAATCAATACACAATTTGAGTAGTTTCTCCCAAAATGAAGTTGGGTCATATTTATATGACTATTGATTTACACTCTTGTCCCCATGCAGATGCTTTCATTGCCATTATCTCTTGTCCTTCAAGATCCACTTTGTTACATTTATTTTTTTTGGTTTTACCTTTATTTCTATTGTTACCAAAAGCCTTTATTGGCAATCTGAAACTTGGGTTGACTATTCTTATTCTCATTTACTACTCTAGGCTATTATAGCAGCACATAAGATTGTTCTGAAATTATTCAAAAGTATTTATCACATTGGTTTGCGAATTTGAAGGCAATGGTATTTCAATCTTCATGTCTCACAGGCTTACTCACAGTATTGATGCATAATTGCTTATAAATATTTGCCTAAAAACTGGTTATGTGAGATCACTTCTGAAATTTGTCCAAATTATACATCTAACTGAAAAAGTGCTGGAGCAAGCAGGACATTTCATAAATATTTTTCAGAGTATTAAAATTTCCATTTTCTGTTTCTTTTTTTTAAGTGGTCTTTAGTAATGGCCTTTTATTCCTGATTAGTGGCTATCTGGTGTGTTGTTGTTGTTGTTGTTGTTTGCCAGGAGTATCCATTCAATTAGTATATCTCCTGGGTCTGTAGTTCACCTTTGTTGTTTTCTACAAAAAAATGTTAATTTCTACAGTGGGGCAATGTTAATTTTTTTCTCCTGAAGTAAAGTAGCCTATGCCCTGACCTTGAATATTGTAAATCAATAGGTTTGAAATGTGCCTCAAGTGTGTATATTTAGCCAAAGACTCTTCTGGTAATTCCAATGAAACTCTGATGATCACTGCTATTGATAATTTAATTGTGGAAAGGATTCACTGTTTGATCTTTTAAGTAACAGAGTACTTGGCACACAACAGGTACTCAATTATTTAACTAATAAAGGACACTCTATTGATTTATTAACATGTATTTTATAATCAGCCACCTTAATGTTTTTCCAGAAGCAGTTATTGTAATTAATTTTCTCCTTTCTATTTGATTTTATACTTTGCTATTTAATTTTATTATGAAATTACATTTACTAAGAATTCCAGAACAAAGGTAAATTATATTAACATGAGTACATTTTTACCTTGTTTCTTACATTATTTTTCATCTATTTTCAGTATTTTATATTTTTCTCACTTCTGTTGAGATAATTGGCATATAACATTGGGCAAATTTAAGCTGTACGACATGATGATTTGATATATGTATGTAATGCAAAATGATTATCACAATAAACCTTACATAGTTACTATTTGTGTGTGTGTGTGTGTGTGTGTGTGTGTGTGTGTGTGTGTGTTGAGACCTTTAACAATTTACTCTTAGCTGCTTTCAAGTAAACAGCTTGATGGTATTATTAACTATAATCACCATGCTGTACACTACTCCCCCTGAATTCATTCATTTTATATCTGGAAATTTGTGTACTTTGACCTCCTTTACCCATTTCCTCTACCACCCAGCCACTGCTATTGTTGCTGTGAGTTCAGGTTTTTTTTAGATTCCACATAAAAGTGATAATCATGCAGTATTTGTCTTTCTTTGACTAGTTTCACTTAGCATAATGTACTCAAGTTTCATGCAATTTGTTACAAATGATAGGATTTCTTCTTTCTCATGGCTGAATATTTCATATATGTCACATTTTTTAATCCATTTATCCATTGAAGGCTACTGAATTTGTTTCCATGTCTTAGCTGTTGTAAATAATACTGCAATGAATTTTGGGGCAGGGAAGTGCAGATATTTGAGATAGTGCCTTCATTTCCTTTAGATATATACTCAAGTGGAATTGCTGGATTATATGGTAGTTCTATTTTTAATTTTTTGAGGAATCTTCATGCTGTTTTCCACAATGCACAAAGGTTCACTTCTCTCCACATCCTAGCCAACATTTGCTGTCTCTTAACTTTTTAATGATAGCCATCCTAACAGGTGTGAGGTAATATTATTGTAGTTTGTTTGAGCATTTCTTTTATGATTAGTAAAGTTGAGTACCTTTTCATATACACATTGGGAATTTGAATATCCTCTCTGAAAAAATGTCTAATCAAGCCCTTCACCCATTTTTCAGTTGGATTATTGGGGCTTTTGCTCTTGAGTTGTTTCAGTTCCTTAAATATTTTTAATGTTTATTTATTTTGAGGGGGGGAGGGAAGGGGGCAGAGAGAGATGGAGAGAGAGAGAGAGAGAGAGTGAGTAGGAGAGTGAGGGGCAGAGAGAGAGAGGGAGAGAGGGGATCTGAAGCAGGCTGTGCACGGTCAGCACACAGCCCTATGTGGGCTTGATCTCACTAACCCTGAGATCATGACCTAGGCCAGAATTAAGAGTTGGTGGCTTAACTGAGCCACCCAGACACCCCCAATTCCTTAAACATTTTGGATAATAACCCCTTATCAGATATATGGATTACAAAATATTTTCTCTAATTCCATAGGTTGTCTAAGTTTGTTCATTTCTTTTACTATGCAGAAACTTTTTAGTTTGATATAGTCCACTTATTGATTTTTATTTTTGTTGCTTGTGCTTTTTGTGAAATATACAAAGTCATTGGCAAGACCAATGTCAAGGAGCTATTTCCCTGTGTGTAGGTATAGCAACTGCTATACCTGCTTTCTTTTGGTGGTCATTTGCTTGAAATACTTTTACTTTTTCTTTTTTAATGTTTGTTTATTTTTGAGAGAGAGAGAGAGCAAGTGAGTGAGTGCCAGTAGAGGAGAAGCAGAGAGACCGAGAGAGAGAGAGAGAGAGAGAGAGAGAGAGAGAGAGAGAGAATCCGAAGCAGGCTCCAGGCTCTGAGCTGTCAGCACAGAGCCTAATGCAGGGCTTGAAACACAGGAACCGCAAGATCTTGACCTGAGCCAAAGTCAGACACTTAACCCTCTGAGCCACCCAGGCACCTTTTGGAATACTTTCACTGTCACTTCTCTCTCAATCTATATATGTCCTTAAAGGTAAAGTGAGTTTTTTGTAGGCAGTGTATTGTTAGATCTTGTGGGGGTTTTTGTTTTGTTTTTGTTGTTTATTCTTATCCATTTGGCTATTCTATGTCTTCTCATGGGAGAATTTAATCCATTTTTACCTTTAAAGAAATTATTGATGGATAAGGACTTTTGTCATTTTAATTATTTTCTGAGTGTTCTATAAATCCTTTGCTTTTTTTGATTCTCCTCTTTCTGTCTTCTGTGATTTTGTTACATTTTTGGTGTGTGCTTTTACTCCTTGAATTTATTATAGGTCTTACATGAAATAACATAGTTTAAGCTGATGATTTTCATAGCAGAGATTTACTCTTTTACCTTCCCCTTTTCTCATATTTTAGGTTACTGATGTACATTTACCTCTTTATATTGTGCATCCAAAAATAAATTAGTTATGGTTGTTAATACATTTAAATTTAAAACTATAGTTGTGATTTATGTGCCACCAATAAAATATTAGAGAATCTACTTGGATTGTATATTTATCTTTACCAATGAGTATGTCTTTTAGTTTCCTTTGGTTCCATGTTTACCTGATTCTTAGTGATTCTTGTATCTTTGCATTGGTATCTGTACATTTGAGGAAGCAGTCTTCTCTTCCACACTGGACAGGTTCACTTCTGCAAGGAAAGACCATCACAAGTCAGATCATCTTGGGATATTGAATGGGTCAGCTGGTAGTTTCTAGGCAGGCAGGGCTTGCTATTGTGGTTTCTAGTTGGGCAATCCCACTACCTTTGTTTTGATACCTGGCAGGGGTACTGTTGCCTGGGCTTTGTAGTCAAGTAAACCAGCTGGATGGGCTGCTGGTTCAAGCAGGCCCCTTTGTGGGCTCCCCAATTGATTGTGACTGCTGGCTAGACTGTATGATTAGAGGGGGGCCACTTGCTCTGCTCTGCATTTATTTGTGGTTGGGCAGGGTCTGAATCCAGGTAGGATTCAGATTTCACTGGTTGAATTCTGCAATTGAGGAGTACTGAGGGCTGGGCTCTGCAGTTGTTCCTGACAGGGTGAGGCCTCAAAAAGTGTGTTCAGCAGGGCCATAAGTAGGGCTTTGTGGTCATTAAGAGTCTCAGGCTATGCTCTGTAATCTGATGGGGCCACAGGCTGTGCCCTGAAGTTGGGCAGGATACAGAGGCTGCGCTTCATGATCATGTAGGCTGCTGGCTGTGTTTCGTTGTTAGGTATGGTTGCTTGCTGGTAGGGTGCAGCCTCCTACTGTATCCTGATGTTGGCTGGGGTTAGAGACAGTGCTCAGTGGTTGGGCATAGCCATTGGCTGGGCTCGCTTCCTGGTCTAAGCCACAGCCTGTGTCCAGTCATAAGGCAGGCCTGCAGGATGTGCTCAGAGGCTGCCTAGGATCACTGTTGAGACTCCCTGGTAATGAAAGGCCAGATGCAATGCACAACACCTTGGCAGGGCTCCTGGCTTGGTTCACTGCCCAATGGGGCTTTATAATGGTTCTGCTGCTATCCAGGTTCTCTGGCCAGGTTTCCTGATCCAGTGGGATGGGAGGCTATGCTCAGCAGTTAGATGAGGCTATGAATTTGCTTCCCTGACCTGGTGCAGACTTAGAACAGTCTCTGTGGCTGGTATGGCCTACTGGCTGAGAATCCAAATCAAGCAGAACTGCCACCTGAATCCTCTATCCAGACTGGGCCACCAGCTGCAGAGCTGTGGTGCAGAGCTGCTGGCTTAGATCGCTGCTTGGGCACAGCTGCAAGCAGTAATGCAGTCCACCAGGATCTGAATGCTGGGTGATATAAGGCTCTCCCTCCTTTTCATCTATCTGATCCCTAGTGGTTAAGTCCTGCAGATTCACCTGGGGATCTCCATGAGGCAAGACTTGCGTGGACCTCCAGAAGTGTTTCACAATACTGGGAGGGAGCTCGAGGTCCACCTTGGGCTCTCCTTACCATTGGAGAAAGCCCTCTTGATGCAGCACTGTTCTGACTTGGGAGAGAGGTGGTGTGGTAAAAATGGAACTTTTCCTCTTAACCTTCCTAATGCCATCCTTCTTGGTCCAGGGAAGTGCTTCATACTCATCTCTGAGTTCTGGGATTTTCACAGTAGTGTCTTGTCTGGATAGTTGCTAGTTGGTCTTCTGGGGGAAAAAAAAAGACTGAGGCTGGGAATTGCCTATACTGGTACCTTGATGATATCATTTCCTTCTCTTGTTTCTTACTTTAATTGGAATACAATGTTTCACCATTAAGTATCATAAGACATTGACAATTATTTGGAAATTTGTATTCTTAAACCATTTTAAAGATATTTGTAGTCTTACTTTACTAAGGATTTTTTTTTTTAATTTTACTAAGGACTTTTTTTACTTTACTAAAGATTTAAAAAAAAATCAAGACTGAATGTTGAATTTTACCAGATCCCTCTTGTATACTCTGTATATCTGTGTACATAGGTGAATCCTTTCTCATTTTCATGTATTAGGGTAAAAAAATATCTATATATCTATACATCTGTATATCTATATCTATCTCCCCATACTGACTGGAAGGAAGAGGTTACTAGATAGTTCTGTGGCTCTTTCTATAGTTTCATGAATGGCTGATGTTTTAGCCTGGCCAGATTGTTTTTGCAACATTAATTCAAAGAATCTACAAAAAATAATACAGCCAATATAAATGGGAATCACATTAAGAACTATGTGCCAGAACAACAACATGTACTTCATCACCGATAATGTTTATTGAGTAACTAGTGACTAGTATTTATGAGGTGTAGTGGCCCTGAATATGAGTTGGTCATTATTCTTGAGGGGCTGCTTTGGGACGAGCAACATATAATAAAACCATGAAGCTTATGGCTTCCCTGTACTTAGGTGAATATGTGTATTTCAAGTGTGAAATGATCTGCGGACACAGAAAACTGTGCCTGAGAGTCCTAGAACCTTCACTTCGTTGTTTCTGTACACACTTCATTGTTGCCTTTTACCTAGCTTTAATTACGAATATATTTATTAGAGGCACTTGGGTGGTTCAGGTGGTTAAGAGTCCAACTCATGATTTCTGCTCAGGTCATGAACTCATGTTTGTGAGTTTGAGCCCCACATGGGGCTCTGAGCTGACAGCGCAGAGCCTGCTTGGGATTCTGTCTCCCTCTTTCTTGCTCTTCCTCCACTTGCTCTCTCTCAAAAATGAATAAAAATAAACTTTAAAAAAAGAATAGGGGCGCCTGGGTGGCTCAGTCAGTTGAGTGTCTGACTTTGGCTCAGGTCATGGCCTTGCCGTTGGCAAGTTCGAGCCCCACGTCAGGCTCTGTGCTAACAGCTCAGAGCCTGGAACCTGCTTCGGATTCTGCCTCCCTTGCTCTCTGCCTGTCCCCCACTCATGCTCTGTCTCTGTCTCAAAAATAAGTATAAACATTAAAAAAAGGATTTTTAAAAAAGAATATATTTATTATGTGAAATGTACTGTCTTGTGAATTTTACTGTAATTTGATCCCAAGGTCACCAGTGCTTATTGAACAGAATGAACTAACATGGAATATCTTCATATCCTGGAATAAATCCTTTTGGGACACCATGTATTATTCATATATTGCCAATTTGATCCTGTATTTTATTTAGGAATTTTATAATTATATTTCAACAAATGATCTGTATTTTTCCTTTTTTTCCTCTTTTCTATCACATTCTAGTTCTAACATCACATTAGTTTAAAAATTGTATTTTTACAATCTTAGATTTATTCATAATTTCTACTGATTCCTTTCCTATTTTTATCAATTTCTTACATTAAAAAAAAAGTTAATGTTTTTATTTATGTTTGAAGGAGAGAGAGACAGAGCATGAGCGGGGGGGAACAGAGAGAGAGAGAGAGAGAGAGAGAGAGAGAGAGAGAGACACAGAATTCGAAGCAGGCTCCAGGTTCTGAGCCGTCAGCACAGAGCCAGATGCAGGCCTCGAACCCACAAACTGTGAGATCATGACCTGAGCTGAAGCCAGACGCTCAACCGACTGAGCCACCCAGGCACCCCTCCATTTCTTATATTTACATTAATTTCTCATATTGTGATTTAGATTCTCCTTAAAAAAAAAAGTATCCAAAGTAAAATACTGAGCCATTTCATCCATTCAGTTATGATCTCAAATCAATGATAGACACATACATATACACTTTGATGCTAAGATACAGTTGGATATTACACAAAAAATTGCAGGTCATGATGGAGTTAGCCTCATCACACGTGGAGATAACTAAAGACAAATGTCTTTTTGTTGAGTTAATGAGTCTTCTGGTTTTGAACTAAGGTCTGCTAATGGCTGCCTGGGTCACATGTACATGAACAAAAAAATCTGAAGATCCCTGCTTCCAGCTATGATGGAGTATTACACTTTTCTTAATGTTGTAAATCATTAGGAAACTGGACAAAATACATAGAGCAGTTCTTTTCATGTATTAGCTAACTAGCAGGGTGGGACTGTGATCAATGAAAAAAGGATAAACAAATGAAGTTAATGCAATAACAGCTCCTGCTTTCTCTGGGGAAAAATGGAAGACATAAAAATAGGCAAAAAGGAATTTGTAGAGATAAGAAATAACTAAAATAAAAATTGTTCTAGATGAGCTAAACAGCAGATAACATTAGAAACTATCTGCAGAAGATTAGCGAACCTGGAGACCTAGCAATAGAATCCATCCCAATGGAAGCACAGGGGAAAAAAAAAAAAAGGAAAAAAATAAAAAATAGAAACTGGGACTGAGTGACTTGAAATAATATCAAGCAATGTAAGTTCCATGTAATAAAACACATCTTGTATAGAAACTGGGCAAATAATGGGGCGCCTGGGTGGCTCAGTCGATTAAGCGTCTAAGTTTGGCCTAGCTCATGATCTCGCAGTTCCCGAGTTTGAGCCCTGCATGGTTCTCTGTGCTGACCAGTAGGAGCCTGGAGCCTGTTTCAGATCCTGTGTCTCCCTCCCTCTCCCTACCCCTCCTCTGCTCATGTTCTGTCTCTCTATCTCTCTCTCTCTCTCTCAAAAATATATAAAAGTTAAAGAAATTTAAAGAAACTGGGCAAATAAGAAGACAATGGAATGACCTGCTAAAGGGATTGGGGAGACAAGTAAGGTGTATATATGCTATAAAAACATTTTTTAATAAAAAAAATTGCAAGGTTGCTTCATTTTCATGGTGTGACTAGTAATGTGAGGAGGAGGACAGAATGAGAGGGAAAGATTCTGCATATAAGAGGAATAGGTATTGAATAATATTCTTTAATATGTTACAACTTGATAATGAAAATGGGCAGAGAAACAATTGGTATATGGGTTACTAATTCATCCCACTTATGTAAGTTACTTTAAAGCTTCCAGAGAAAACTGTAATTCTTAAATAGAGAGCTATGAACTCATAATCATGTATCATATGAAGTTATTAATTTTTAATAGCTCAGAGATAATATTAGGTAAAATGTGGTTGAAAAGAAAAATCTTTCAAAGTAACACATTAAAAATGTTGGATTTCCCTTCCTTTCTCTGGCTGCCTTACATCTGACCTAAAGCTTCCACTTTTACAAAATTCAAAGGAATTTCTGTTTTAAGATTACCAATAAAGAAACATAATACCTACTGTGAAATATATCTAGAGTTACACATTTTTAGCATTTTCTGTAGTTTTCTTTTGTTTATGGAACATATATATAGTCCAGTAAGTTTACTCTAACATAGTATTTTTACTAGTTTCCATTTTAAAATCTGATAATCAAAGTTAGATCCAGATTTTGTGGTATCCAAAGCTTATAGAGTTGGGGGGGAAGGGAAAGGATTTTTTTTTTAAAGTAAAAAAATTACAAATAAAATTGCATATAGGGGCACCTGGGTGGCTCAGTCTGTTAAGCATTTGACTCTTGATGTAGGCTTAGTTCGTGATCTCCAGTTTGTTAGATTGAACCCCATGTCAGGCTCTGTGCTGAGTGCAGAACCTGCTTGTGATTCTCTCTGTTCCTCCCCCACTTGTGCTTTCTGTCTCTAAGTAAATAAATAAATAAATAAATAAATAAATAAATAAATAAATGATAAAAATTTATATATAGAAGACAATATTAGAATGAGAAAAAATTAACACAATACAATTTTGATAAAAACTAATAAATCCATTATAAAACACAGCAATGTGATTCTAATTACATAACATCTTTTTTTTCCTTTCTAAGATTTTATTTAAATCCAAAAGTTAACATATAGTGTAGTATTGGTTTCAGGAGTAGAACCCAGTGATTCCTCATTTACATATAACACCCAGTGCTCATCCCAACAAGTACCCTCCTTAATGCCCATGACCCATTTAGCCCATCTCCACCCACCCACCTCCCCTCCAGCAACCCTCAGTTTGTTCTCTATAGTTAAGAGTCTCTTTTATGGTTTGACTCCCTTTCTGTTTTTATCTTACTTTACTTTTCCTTCTCTTCCCCTATGTTCATCTTAAATTTTACATGAGTGAAACCATATGGTATTTGTCTCTGACTTATTTCACTTAACATGATACACTCCAGTTCCATCCACATTTTGCAAATGGCAAGATTTCATTCTTTTTGATCACTAATATTCCACTACTACTACTACACACACACACACACACACACACACACACGCACACCACATCTTGTTTATCCATTCATCAGTCGATGGACAGTAGGGCTCAAACTAAAAATATGAGGAAGGGATTCTACTTGTGATTATATTCTCATAGTTGATAGCATTGTGGGGTGCACTAATGGTTCCCAGTAAATTTCAACCTGCTAAAATCTAGTTTCCCATAAAATGACTCATGGTAATTTTTCTATAAGGCTCCTCTGAGGAAAAAATTTGAGCAGTTTATTCAAAATGCAACCATCTCTGTACTTCAGTACTCTTCTCTTTTTCCTAAAAATTTACATTTCTTAAAAGTATTGTCTAGTACTATTGAAAAAAATTGATGTTAGGCTTTACTCTATATACATATTTTATTTGCAAATGCCACATTCTATATTATGATACATTCCCTTTTTTATAACAGTGTTTAAGATTTTAGATTATATTTTATTAAGAAACATGGTAGAATGTTCATATCATCTGCTATATTCAAGTTTCTGCTATTACTTTTTAAACATATATTAGTTTCATGGACATGCACTCTTCTTGATTAGTCTTGAACCAAAAGTTCCTAATTTACTGTATTCCTTGGCTGAGAAAAGACCAACAATGATTTAACCTAATTATGATTTCCAGTGGAATTCAACCTGTGTGGAGTATCAGGATGGTTCACGATTGTAGCCTTAAGAAAATATTTGGCATTCAGTGTTTGACAGAGAAGCCAATTTCTGGAGGCACATTTTTGCTTGCCCAGGGTGAGTTTTAGGAAGCATTCTATTTCATTAACTAGACTATACCATTTGGACAGAATGTTCCTCCTTTATTCTGCTTGAGTGTTGGACTGGAGTGTTGGTTTTGCCAGAAGTGACCTAGTTGATGTAGTTCCCTGTCAATTAAGGTAGGAACCAGGTGTCTCATGTGGTGATTCTGTTTTGATTACCCTGTAACAATTCTGGCTTGCTCATGAGACTAAATAGCAGGAAAGGGCCATGTTACAAGGGAGATGCTTTTACTTAATTACAACAAAATGTCCTAAAAGAAAACCTTGGCATGGTAACTGAAATAAATTGGTTCCATATTTATTCTATAAATTCTATGAATTTATTCAAAAAAGAAATTATGGACAATAATCAGGCCTACCTCCAGAAATGCTTTTATTAGCCCTTCTAGGAATGTGGAATAAATTTTCAAATCTCACCTACAACTTCATGTGGCTATTGTAGTTACCTGTGCCTAGAATTCCTAAATATGTCATTTCTCCAGAAAAGGCACATTGGTCATCAGAACTCTGTTGGTCGTGTAGTCTCTCAACCAAGCTCTGGCAGAATCAACACCTTTAGGCAAATTAGAGAGCCTCCATGTTGGTTACTCAGTTCTATAATTGCTTGCTCTCTAGACATAACAGTGATACTTAACACACATTAGCAGTAGAAGACTTTAAAAATAAAATTTATTCAGAAATCTCAGTGTATGAAACAGACACTAGTGGCTTTCCATTAATATAAATTTCTTTTTAAAATTTAATTTTAGTTTTATTTCTATAAACTCAATTATTAGGGATATTGGAGATGATCCAATGTAAATGAAAATTTAAAATTAGTAGCTATAGCTTGTAGCAGATTTTTGCCTTCAGATAATTTCTGGTTTATTTCCTTTCATGACATTGATATTATCTTGTAATTGATATGATCTAGATAATTACCTGTAATTTATATCAAATTTCAGGTTGGGTTGTATTTTATTTTACTTGGTGGATTACAATATTTAAGTTGTACAAAAAATAGATGTCTTTTCTGTTGCTCTAGTTGTATATTCTTGGCACCTACAATAAGTGCTAGAAATACAAATACTTGGTATATTAGTTTGCTGAATATATTTTAATGTCAAAACTAATAATAATGTAATTGTTATTTTTTGAGCATCTGTATGACAGGTAGAATTATATGTGCTTTAAAAATGTTACTCATTTAATATTTATAATAACTAAGATAGGTACTACTACCCAAGATCCAGAAGTACATTCAAGAAATTAAATTTTCCAAGTTTCAGAACCAGTTTATATCAGAGCTGTAATAAATTCCATGCATCCTAACTCCAGAGCAAACACTCTTAACGATTAATGCTATATTACATCACTCAAAATGAGCTAAATAAACTTAAAATAACTAAAATGAAATATTCAAAATGAGCTAAATTTAAATTAAAGTTAAATTTAGAAAATAACTTTATCACAGTAGTTACATTTCAAGATCTCAATAGCTACATGTAACTAGTGGATACTGTATTCAGCAGAGCAGATATAGAAAATTTCCATAATCACATAAAAAGCTTTATTCAACAGTGTTGATCTAGAACAGGCATTGACAACCTTTTTCTGTAAAGAGCTGGATAGTCTTTAGCCTTTCAAGGCCAGATTGGTCTCTTGAAGCTACTCAACACTGTCATTACAATGCAACACAACCATAGACAATAATCAAAATATGAGTGTGGCTGTGTTTCACTGACCTTAAAATTTGTGTTTCATATAATTTTTCTATTTTATGAAATAATACTCTTTCCCAGTCATTAAAAGTATAAAAGCTATTTTTTTCAAGTTTTTATTTAAATTCCAGTTAGTGAACATACACTGTAATATTATAGTTTCAGGAGTAGAGTTTAGTGATTCATTACTTATATACAATACCCAGTGCTCATCACAATAGGTGTCTTTCTTAATATAAGCATCCTCCTTAATACTCATCACCTGCCTAGCCCATCTCCTACCCTCTTCCCTCTACCAACCCTCAGTTTGTTCTCTATAGTTAAGAGTCTGTTTTATTATTTGCCTCTTTTTTCTCCCATGTTCATTTGTTCTGTTTTTAAATTCCTTATGAGAGAAATATGGTATTTGTCTCTCTGACTTATTTTGCTTACCATAATACTCTCTCGTTCCATCCACGTCATGGCAAGATTTCACTATTTTTATGGCCGAATATTCCATTTTGTGTATACCTTCTTTGCCCATTCATTGGTCGATGAACACTTGGGCTCATTCCATAATTTGGCTATTGTTGGTTATGCTGCTATAAACATCTGGGTGCATGTGTCTCTTTGAGTTAGTATTTTTGTATCTTTTGGGTAAATATCTATTAGTGCAATTGCTAGATTGTAGTTGTACATTTTTTTTAACTTTATCTATTTAGACAGACAGAGACAGCATGAGTGAGGGAGGGGTGGAGAAAGAGGGAAGGAGAGAGAATCCCAAGCATGCTTCATGCTGCCAATGCAGAGCCAGAGGCAGGCAGAGCCCGAACCCATGAAACCATGAGATCATGACCTGAGCCGAAACCAAGAATTGGATACCTAACCGACTAAGCCACCAAGGCGCCCTGGGTAGTTGTATTTTTAACTTTTTGAGAAACCTCAAAATTATTTTCCAGTGTGGCTGCACCAGTTTGCATTCCCACCAGCAGTGTAAGAAGGTTCCCCTTTCTCCACATCTTTGCCAACACCAGATTTTGTTATAAAAACTATTCTTAACTCTCAAGTCAGATAGCAATAGGTGATGGGCTCAAGTTTTCTATTCCCTGGTTCAGAATTTCTCTAATATCTTATTTTTAAAATGCTCTGAGTTTTATAAGATCCACAGATTTGAACACAATTATCTATTATATTATGGAGCATTAATAAGGACTATTAAGACTCATTCTTCCATTATTTTAATATGATTTGAATATTACAGTATTAATTATTAAAGGAAAATGTAGTTAATTGTTTGAAGACTTGTCTCTGAAACTGGTTGGTGTTTCTCAAAGCTAAAATCCATGTCCATTGTTTGTTGTGTTATTCTCAGAACTTGGAAAATTTGTTGGCCATTAGTAGAATCTTGGCTCTTGTTCCTTGAATTAGTCAGTGAATGAACTTTAAAATTTGGAAATATTTTCACAAAGAGTCGTTTGTTCAAGATAATATTTCACATATGATACCCACATATCAAAGGTTATATAATATAGAGCATTTTAATACATACTCTTATAACGTGATAATAGCAAAATAAGAAAAAAGAAAAAAATAAGGTCAACTTTGTTTGAGATTGTCAGTTAACATGTCAGCTAACAGTTAACTACATGTAAGATTTTCTGGCTTTGTCATTTCTAAGAATAAACTAACAAGTGATTTGCCATGTTCATTGACATAGGGGTATTTTTCAAGTCATTTAACAAACTTAATATTTATCAGCTGTAGTACATCATTGTAACATTCCTTTTTCATATCATCTTAGTAGATTGAAAGCCTATGTTTCTGACAATTTCCTGAAAATTCAGGGTGTAGTGAAGATTTTATAATTTATTTCAAACAAAAGTGACACATAAGTTTGGACCAGTTGTTTTCAATGCAGTGGTTACTTGGACATCAAAAGTTACTTTCAAGTTACTAGGAGATTCTAATCTGCAACAAGGGTTGGAAACCGCTGATTTGACATAACATACAATTAAGGGATATTTCTCCAGATTTTTAAAAATGGTATTAAAATTGGCATTTGTCACAGAACTGCCTGTGTCCCAGTGCATTGCACAGCATGACACTGGAAAGAGAATAAGGGGCCAAACAGTTGGCTGGTTTGATCATAAAGCGGTCCTCATTCACACAGTTTGGTCATTGATACTATGAAGTGCAGTACTGACTAATTAGAAGGAGCTGCAACATGGTGGTGGGCCTTAGAGAAGAAGCATGAAAATTCTAGTAGCCCTTAATCCTGGACAGAGCTGCACAATGAAGTATAAGAATATAAGCACAGATTTTAGGTCTTGGCACTGGCACTCTTGAGAGCTGATTTAAAATAATGTCATTCAATTATTATACAAATTATTGAGCAAGTTGTTTAATATCCTCAAATAATTTGTAATACACTATACATCAGATTCTGTAAAAGAACTGAGCACTTCAATAAAATTAGAACTTCTAGAAGGAAGTATAAGACAAAGAATGTGATTACTTAATATAATCAAATAAAAGATGAAAGATATTCAGGATCTAAAAATGATAAGATTAATATGATGTTTAAATACAGTAATTTAAATATATAAAGAGCATTATGGATCCTTCTGAGAAGATTTAAATATTGGAAAAATTGAAGTTGGTGTTCTCAGAACACTATATAAGGGACTTATTAAAATCATTCTGAAAATATCAAATCTTGAACAGAAATAATTGTCAATTTTTCATCTCAAAGTGTGTGAAAATGACTAATTTGTCTATGACTAAGAACATTTAATAATTTTTCACAGAAGACGAATGATAAATATTGAATTCTATGTTAAGATATTTTTCTAAAAGTCCTGTAACTAGTATTTTGACAAGTGATTTTATCAGGATCAATTAAGGCTATTTAGTTGTTATAAAATAGTTATTTCATGACAAGAGTATATAGAATAATTTTACATAACATGGTAGAGAATATGCATGTTAAGATGACTGTACTTAAGGATAGGAAAAGATTTATAATGACACACAGTTTGTATATGTCTTTTTAAACTCATTCTTGTGAATATATTATATTGGATCTCATATGGACACTTGTTAGGACTTTATCTGTAGCAGGATTTTATGGAATGACAAGAAGGTGAATTACGTTGAAGTAATAAAATCTCCAGTAACCTAAGTTTGGATTTCCTGGTCTGCTGAGCTTTGAATTGGAAACTTTTGTATGTTTGACCTATTTTTATAGATGTGAAACCCTTACAACGTGAAAACATATAAAAGTTGCATCAATGTAAAACTAATAATATGAGTAAAAGTCATCAAAAAATCAATTCTGATGATTGTTTGAGTTCTTTCTTGACATTGCTGTCTTACTCAAACATTTTGAATGTGTCATTCAAGGATCAATTGTTTTTAGACCTCAGTATTTGCTACGAAGCACAAATGGTTCTCCTATCATGAATTTGATGTATGTAGACATAGTTCATTATTTGCTTTTAAATCTGATATATCACTCAGGTATCACTGGTATTGGAAGTCAAATGGAAAATAATATGGCATTGTCAAAGAAGCTCTAGTAATTGAGGCTTTCTGAAGCATAACATGATCTGTTAGTATTTTTTGCAACATAACAGATAACAATATAGCTTAATAAATCTAAATGAGCATGCATTTCTATTGCTCAGGATGTCACTGTGTATTGATATAGGTTAAAAACAAATGTGCAAAAGTCAACCTGAAACACAAAACCTGTGGAGGAGAGAAATGAAGAAGTGCTATTTTTTTTACTTTTTTTTAAAGTTTATTTATTTTTTATAGAGGGAGAGTGAGAGTGGGGGAGGGCAGAGAGAGAGGGGGACACAGAATCCGAAGCAGGATCCAGGCTCTGAGCTGTCAGCACAAAGCCCGAGATAGGGCTTGAATTCATGAACTGTGAGATCATGACCTGAGCCAAAGTCCGATGCTCAACTGACTGTTCCACCCAGGCACCCAAGAAGTGGTATTTTTAAAATGCTTAATGCATCATGTAATAGGTGAGCTTTAAGAGAGAGGAGAACTTTATTTACTTACTGTTATATCTTGTATAATTTTATGGTCCCTGAGATTTTGGCCAACCTCTCACATACACAGACTTAGGTAAGCATAGTTGATGGTAAATCAAACCTGTTGCAATAGTGAATATTCCTTAGAAGATAATGATTGCTTTATACTCTAACTTTTTGATAAGTTCTTGTAAGTCTTAAATCATGTGGGCTTAGTTTACTACAAAGTTGACACTTCTTTAATAATGCATATTTGGGGCACCTGGGTTGCTCAGTTAACTTCAGCTCAGGTCATGATCTCATGGTTTGTGGGTTTGAGCCCCATGTCAGGCTCTGTGCTGACAGCTCAGAGCCTGGAGCCTGCTTCAGATACTGTGTCTCCCCCTCTCTCTGTCCCTCCTGGCTCATGCTCTGTCTCTCTGTGTCTCTCAAAAATAAATAAATGTTAAAAAAAATTAAAAATATTAAAAAATTAATGCATATTGAGGGTGTTTGGGTTTATTATTTAAAGACTAGATAAAACATTATGTTGATGGATCCTCAAATATTTGGATATAGTTCTCATTACTTTTTCAGTTATTCTCTAGATTTTTAATTCCATTTCTCAGGCCAATTTCCACATACTTTATTTTATTTTAGATTGAGGTGTTTAAGGTCAGAAAACTTTCCAATAGTGATGGGAACCTGGGATTTTCACTACAACTGCACTCATATTTGATAATAGAGTTTCATATGAAAATTTATGGCAAATGTTCCAAAATCCTATGGTATTGATTGCAATGTAATTGGATTATGTCTACAACTTAGTGGATCATTTTCATGCCAAATCATCTAGTGCCCCTGTGATTTACTATCACTTAGAAAAAAATGCTCCTGAAGAGGTCTAGAATTTCTACAGAAGGCACAATTTATTTCTACCGTTCGCTTTTATGACTAAGCTTTATTTTTTTTAATATTTATTTTTATTTTTCAAAGAGCATGAGCATGAGTGTGGGAGGGGCGGGGTGGGTGGCAGAGGATCTGAAGTGGGCTCCATGTTGACAGCAGAGAGGCTGATGCAGCGCTTGAACTCACAAACCGTGAGATAATGACCTGAACCAAATTCAGACACTGAACTGAGCCACCCAGGTGCCCCAATGACTAAAGTTTAAATGAGCACTTGGCCCTTATCTTTCTAACCTGACTTAGCACTGTATCAGTCTAAATCCTCTATACCCAACAAATCATGCTCCTGCTGTTCTCTTTCATTCCGTGAACCATGCTGCCACTTTCATTCCATGACTCATCTTGCTTTTTCTGTTTGGAATTTCTGTCTGCTCCTCACTTTCCTCATTTCCTTTTATTTAAATGTTTCCTACACTATTGTCAGGGCCAAGTTTTTCTTCCAATTTCCTTACTATATCACCTGTAATGGATTTCTCCCTTCCCTATAAGCCTCAAAATTACCTTTTCACCCTATGTCTGGAACTTGATCTATGCTATGGTCAATTGTTTGATATATTTTTCATAGACCTATGTACCATTACTTATATTGACACCAGACTTCAAGGGCATCCCTGTCTCAGAAGAATCATGATTCAACCCACATGAAATCTTGCATACAGCTTCTTGGTGTCAGTGTTTGTTCTGGGCATTAATATTGGCCTGGAAAGAGTTAGGGTCCCAGGGTTTTATTATTAGTTTTTTTTTTAAACCTAGACTCAAGTCTCCATTCCTGGAATAACCTAGAACAATTATTTATTCAACATATTTATAGAGCACTTAGTGACTGTAGAGCATAGCTCTAAGCTCTGGCAAGAAGATGATTTTGAAAAGCTGAGGTGTTTGTCCTCTAGGGAGCTTGCATCTTAAGTTTGGAAAAGTGCCTGACTGTTGCAGTAGAAAGAACAGCTGAGAAATTCACACTCTTCCTATCACAAAATGAATTAAACCCTCTGAAATTCACAAACAGAATCAAGTTCTCATCACCACACAAGCTGTTAAAAGCAGAGGCTTGATTTTGGAAGTATAATGGGTCAGCACAGCAAAGTAGTTAAGAGCACGTGGCCTAGAGTACTAACTCCTGGATTAAAAATGTGGCTCTGGGGATTTCTGGTTTCGGTTCTAACACAGAATTTGGACATGATCACTCCTCTCCTCACAACAAGAAAAAAATTGAACAGACTGAAAATCAATGACTGGGCAAACTGCCACCCTGAAAACAGGGGAAGCCAGGGAGTCACAAATAAGACTGGCTTATCTGGAATAGAACCCATTAGATCCATAAACTGGTAGGAACACTTCTGGTAATTTTAATGAATTGTTGGAGGATGAGTGTGGACTAGTATAAGAGTGAGTAACCCTGGGAACTGCAGCATTAAGAAGGCCCTGCAGTTTCCTAAGTTTTTACCTCCAAGAATCACGCCAGCTTCACAAATATTTATAGGGGGAACAAAGGTGAGAATTAAAGGCAACTTCTCATCAGAAACCATGTAAGCAAGAAGAGAGTGGAATGAAAGTGCTGAAGGCAAATCCACAAACCCAGAACTGTATACCCAGAAAAACCCTCTTTGAAAAGTTGAGAAGTGAAAACTTGAGGGAACGCCTCACCAGAGGAACTGCCCTTCAGGAAAGAAATATTAAAGCCCTTTAAATTGAGAGAAGATGATACAGATAACCAATTCAGATACATATAGAGAACTCTGAGAATGAATAAACTTAAAATCTTTTAATTATAATTGATCCAAATACAACCTGAAAATAACATCAGTGTATTGGGTGATATTTATATGGATAAACTAAGTGAATAATAATAATGTTATAAATGATGAAAGGGAGAAACTGGAAATATTTAGTTATATGGTAGCAGTACTACCTATGAATTGGTATAGTGCTACTCAGAAATCTTAGATTAGTAAAAATGTATATTGCAAACCTTAGGGAAACAATAATCAACTTAGTTTTCTGAGAAAAGCATGTAATTTGCTAAAAAATAAAAAATAATCATAAAATGATCAACTGAAATTCTAAAAGACAGAAAGAGGGTGAAAGAAGCAACAAACAAGTGCAACGAATAGGAAACAGTTACCGACTTAGCACATATTAGTACAACTATATCAATCACTTTAATAGTGTATATTCTAAACACATTAATTAAAATATACTATTGTCAGAGTGGACTAAAAACCTAGAAGACCCAATTCTAGGTTTTTTTTTTTGTTTTTTTGTTTTTTTTTTAATGAGAAATCCACTTAAAATAAAGACTCAGGCTGGGGTGACTGTATAAGCATCTGACTGTTGATTTTTGTCTCAGGTCATAATCTCACAGTCTTGAGATCAAGCCCTACTTGGGCTCGATGCTGGGCATGGAGCCTACCTAGGATTCTCTCCCTCTCTCTGCCCCTCTTCCACTTGCACGGGTGATCTCTGTCACTTGTTTGCTCTTTCTCAAAATAAATAAACATTAAAAAAAAATAAAGACTCAGGCCAAACGTAAAAAGAAACCCATATAATGTTAACACCAATCAAAGTTGGATTAGTATATTAATTTTAGACAACACTGACTTCAGAAGGAAAGCTATCAGGGACAAAGAGGGACATTATACACCAACATACCATTAACCTAAGGAAACAACGGTCCTTAATTTATATACACTTAATAAAAGACCATCAAAATATTTAAGCTAAAAACTGGTAGAACTTCAAGGAGAGAGATGCTGTGATAGTTGGAAATCAATACCCCTCTATCACTAATTGATAGATTCAGAAGGCAGAAAATCAGTAAGCGTATAATTGAATTGAACACCATCATAAATCAACTGAATCTAATTGACATTTATAGAAGAGTGCCTCCAACAATAGCAGAATACACATTCTTCTCAATTTTGAATGGAGCATTCGCTAAAATAGACCATATTCTGAGACATAAAGCACATTAACAAATTTAAAATAATAAAAATCATACAATGTACATTCAATAATGGAATCAAACTGAAAATCAGTAACAGAAAAATACCTGGAAAATCCTCAAATATTTGGAGATGACCACTTTTTAAAATAAACATGGGTCAAAATCTTGAGAAATTTAAAAACATTTTGAGATAAATGAAAATGAAGCTTAAAATTTGTGGGTTGCAGCAAAAGCAGTGCTTAGAAATTTATGGCAGTAAAATGCATATATTAGAAAAAATCTAAAATCAATAATTTAAGCTTTAGGGGATTAGAGAAAGAAGAGTAATTGAAGCTTGGAGCAAACATAAAAAAATAAGTAAAATTAGAGTATAAATCAATGAATCTGAAAAAAAGAAAAGGTCCATAAAACACAGGCTGGTCCAATGAAAAGATGAATACGATTTGATAAAGCTTTACCCAGGGTAACCAAGAAGAAAAGAGGAAAGAAACAAAATACCAACATCAGAAATGAAAGCAGTGTAATAACAACTGGTCAAAATGATATTAAAAGGGTAAGAAAAAGATACTGTAAACAACTCTGTGCCCATATATTTGACAAATGTCAAATGTAGATGAAATGTACCAACTCTTTGATAGACACAAATACCCCAAACTCACACAAGGATATATAATCTGAAAAAAAATGTATGAATCTAATAAAATAGATAAGACCTTTGTCTATTAAAGATAATGAATCAATAATTAGCCTTTCAAATGAGAAGGCAACACAACCAGATGGTTGCAGTAGTGAATAGCAAATATTTAAAATAACACTAATTCTGCACAATTTCATTACCCCAGCCAAGTGATCAATTGGTATCAATACCAATAAGTATATTGATAGTATACTAATATATCATTGTATTAATATCAGGTATACACATAATTTGATGTTTGTCTATATTGTGAAGTAATTACTACAGTGAATCTAGTTAACAATTGTCCCCATACATACAGAATTTTTTTTCGTATAAGAAATTTTAAGCTATCTGTTAGTAACTTTCAAATATGTAATACAGTATTATTAACTATAGTATCCATGACATCCATTATATCCCTATGACTTATTTGTGTTAGAACTGGAAGTTTGTGCTCTTTTGTCTCCCTTCATCCATTTCACCCATGTCTCCCATACTCATCTCTGCAAATACAAATTTGTTCTCTGTAGGTATGAGCTTGGTTTTTTGTTTGTTTGCTTTAGATTCCACAGATAAGTGAGATCATACTCACAGATAAGTGAGATAAGTGAGTCTTTCTTTGTCTAACTTATTTTACTTGGCATAATGCCCTCAAGTTCCATTAGTGTTGTCACAAACGGCAAGATTTCCTTATTTTTTATGGTTGGATATTACATGGAATACACACAACACACACACACACACACACACACACACACACACACACACCACATTTTCTTTGTCCATTCCTCCATCAGTGGACACTGTAATTGGATACTGTGGCTACTGTAAATAATGCTACAATGAATATGGGGTGAATATATCTTTTCAAGTTAGTGTTTTTGTTTTCTTTGAATAAATACCCATTAGTGGAATTACTTGATGGGATGTAATTTTCTTGTTCAGTTTTTTGAGGAACCTCATACTGTTTTTGATAGTAGCTGTACCAACTTACATTCCCATCAGTAGTGCACAAAGGTTCACATTTCTCTATATCCTTGGCCACATTTGTTATTTCTTGTCTTTTTGATAATAGCCATTCTACAGATGTGAGGTGATATCTCATTGTTTTGTTGTTGTTTTTTAATTTTTACTTTTTGAGAGAGAGAGGGAAATAGAAAAGGAGAGAGAGTGTGGGGGGAGAGGGGCAGAGGGAGAGAGAAATAAAATCTTAAGCTGAGTATGGAGACTGACATGGGCTCAATTCCACCACCATGAGATCATGACCTGAGCTGAAATCAAGAGTCGGACCCTCAACTGACTGAGCCATCCAGAAGTCCTTCATTGTGATTTTGGCTTATACTTTCCTAATAATTAGTGCTGCTGAACATCTTGTCCTGTGCTTATTGGTCATCTGGATGTCATCTTTGGAATAATGTCTATTCATATCCTTTACCAGTTTTTTTAACTGAGTTTCTTCTATTGTTGTGGGAGTTCTTTATATATTTTTTGATATTAACCCCTTATTAGATAAATGATTTGCCTTAGATTAGATAAATGGTATGCCTTTTAATTTTATTGATGGTTTACTTCATTGTGCAAAAGCTTTATAGTCTGATGTAGTCTCATTTGTTTGTTTTGGCTTTTGTTTCCCTTTGGCATCAGATCAACAAATGCATTGCTAAAGATGAATGCTGAGGAGTTGCTGCCTAGAATTTGTTTTAAATATTTTATGGTGTCACGTCTACATTCAAGTCTTCAATTCATTTTGAGTTAATTTTTGTGTATGGTGTTAGTAGTGTAATGCCTTTTTTTTTTTAAATATGGCTGTCTAGCTTTCCCAGTACCAGTTATTGGAGAGACTGTCCTTTCTCCACTGTGTGTTCTTGGTTCCATTGTCCTAAATTAATTGCCATATACGTTTGGGTTTATTTTTTGACTTTTATCCTCCATTTATCTTTGTGTTTGTTTTTAATGCCAGTACCATACTGTTTTGATTATTATAGCTTTCTAATATAGTTTGAAGTCAGGAAGCATGATAACTCCACCTTTCTTCTTGCTCAAGATTTCTCTGGCTATTCAGGATGTATTGTGGTTCCATACAAATTTTAGAATTATTTCTTCCAGTTGTGTGAAAAACACCATTGGTGTTTGTTTATTTGCTTTCACAGTTTAAAAAATTTTATTGGCCTGCTGTTGTCTACAGAATAACATTTGTATATTATTACCTGGGAACACAAGACCTTCTACAATGCAGTGTTTTCTTTTCTTTTTTTTTTTTAATGTTGAAAGTTTTTTTTTTAATTCTAGTTAGTTAATATATGATGTAATATTAGTTATTAGTTTCAGAAGTAGAATTTAGTGATTCATCACTTACATCTAACAGCCAGCACTCTAGCATTAAATCTGTAAATGACTTTGGGGAGTATGGACATTTAACAATATAAATTATTCCAATCTAAGAGCATGATGTAGCTTTCCATTTATTTGTATACTGTTCAATTTCTTTCCATCAGTTTCTCAGTTTTCACAGAATAGTGTCCCATCACTTTCACATGTCATTCACCTCCTTGGTTAAATTTATTTCTTGGTATTTTATTGTTTTGGATGCAATTGTAAATGGGATTGCTTTCTTAATTTCTTTTCCTGATAGTTCATTATTAGTGTATAGAAGCACCACATATTTCTGTATGTTGGTTTCAGATCCTGCATCTTTTCTGAATTAATTTATCAATTTTAGCAATTCTTTGATGGATACCTCAGGGTTTTCTGTATATAGTACCATGTCATCTTCAAATGTTACCAATTTTGCTTCTTTCTTTCTTATTGGGAGGACTTTTACTTATTTTTTTTCTTGTCTTATTGCTATAGTTTGGATTTCCAATACTGTTTTGAATAAAAGTGGCAAGAGTGATCATCTTTGTGTTGATACTGATTTTAGAGGAAAAGCTTTCAGGTTTTCACTGTTGATGTGATGTTGGCTATAGGTTTTTTATATATGGCCTTTATTATGTTGACATATGTTCCCTTTATACCTACTATGTTGAAAGTTTTTATCATAAATGGAATTGAATTTTTTCTCTATTGAGATCATAAGATTTCTACATTTCATTTTGTTAATGTGGTGTATTATGTTGATTTTGCAAATGTTGAAACATCTTTACATCCCTAGGATTAATCCCAGTTGATTATTGTGTATGATCCTTTTGAGGTATTTTTGAATTAAGTTTGCCAATATTTTGTTGACAATCTTTGCATCTATGTTCATCAAGGATATTGGCATAAAATTAATTTTTTGTGTGTGGTTTCTTTGTCTGGTTTTGGTATGATGATACTGGTCTCATAAAATGAATTTGGAATTATTCTCTCCTCCTCAATTTTTTTTTTGAAATAGTTTGAGAAGAATAGCTATTAAATTTATTGTGTTTTATTTTTTTCAAATGTATTATGTTTTAATTAACTTGATATGTTTAACTTATTAACTTATTATGTATGGTCTGCTTTTTCTATCTACTTCTCCTACCAGTATATGAGCTCTATTAGTTCAGGGATCTTTACTTTTTATCTTGTGAATTCCAAGTATCTCTACAATTCACTCATGCCATTTTATAAACACCTCTTAGACATTTGTGGTACATTGAATAAATATATCATGTAATCATTTTCTGCCATTATGTAGCTTGTCTTTAAAATTTGTTTCTGTTATGTTGAGGGTTTAAATATTATTTATTTTCTAAGTTGTCAGTTTTTATTTTACAGTTTGCCTTTTGCTGTCCTATTATAACATCTTTCCATAATCAATGTCAAAGGAATTTCTTTTCTTCAATTTTTATTTTTATTTGTTGTTAAATTTACATGGACATTTCCATATGGTTAATCAATTGTTTCAGGACGATTGATTGAATCCCTTTGTACTGATTTTTGTTGTACAAAATCTTATACCATATTTTTAGATAAGTGTTAGTCTATTTTGTTATTTTTACTGTATATTTGCCTATTTTTTGGCTAATTCCATGTTGTCTTAATTACTAAAATTGTATCTTCCTCTTTTCATTTTCCAAAGTTATACTGCTTGTTCATGAATCCTTCCTCTTTGATATGAATTTGAGGTTTATCTTGTCCTAGTCTATGAAAGCTCTTTTGTACTTTTTGTTGGGAAAGCACTGATTTATAGCTTACCTGGGGAGAAAAAATCTTCACAATATTGAACATTATACCTTCCTATTTAAAAATTTTTATTGCAGGCTTCCTGGGTAGCTTAGTCAGTTGTGTTTGACTTTTGACTTGAGCTCAGGTCATGATATCATGGTCATGAGATTGAGCCCTGCATAAAGCTCTGTGGTCTGCATGGAACCTGCTTAAGATTCTCTATCTCCCTCTCCTCCACTTGCATACATGTGCTCTCTAAATACATACATACATACATACATACATATGTACATAAATAAATAAATAAATAAAGTTTGTTATTACAATGTAGTAGACCTATAACTTACTAGTTTCAGGTGTACAATATTGATTATATATTTGTTTATATTGTGAAATGATTGTTACAATAAGTCTAGTGAACATGCATCACTATACATAGTTATAATTATTTTTCTTGTGATGAGAACTTTTATGATCTACTTTCTTAGTGACTTTCAAGTATACAATAAAGTGTTATATAAACTGTAGTCTCTATGTTGTATGTTACATCTCATGGCTTATATATTTTATAACTGGATGTTTGTACCCTTTGACCTGTTTCACTCATTTTGTCTATACTCACCCCCTGCCTTTGGCATCTGCCAGTCTATTTTCTGTATATGTGGGGTTTTTTTTGTTTTTAGATTCCACATATTAACTGAGATCATCTTGTATTTGTCTTTCTCTGTCTGATTTGTTTCACTTAGCATAATATACTCAAGGCAAATGGCAAGATTTTCTTCCTTTTATGGCTGTGTGATATCCCTGTGTGTATGTATATGTTGTGTGTATAGATATGCATGCGTTCATCTGTCAATGGATACTTAGGTTTTCCCATGTCTTAGTTATTGTAAATAGTGCTGCAATTAACGTGGATAGCTTTTTTATTTACTATTTTTATTTTTATCAGAGAAATACTCAGTGAAATTGCTGGATCATATGGTATTACTATTTTTAAATTTCTGAAGAAACTCTGTATTTTCCACAATGGTTGTTTCTATTTACAAACTCACCAACAGTGCTCAAGAGTTTCCTTAACTCCATATTTCTTGACTTTTTGATAATAGCTATTCTAACAGGTGTGAAGTAATATCTAATTATAATTTTGATTTACATTTCCCTAATGATTAGTGACAATGAGCACCTTTTCATGTACTTATTGGGCATCTGCACATTTTTTTTTGGAAAAATGTCTATTCAGATCCTCTGGCAGTTTTCTAATTGGATTTCTTTCCTTTTTTGCTCTTGATTTGTATGAATTTTGTTTACACATTTTGGATATTAACTCATCAGATACATCATTTGCAAATATTTCCTTCCATTCAGTAGGTTGCATTGTTATTTTATTGATGGTTTCCTTTGCTTGGCAGAAGCTTTTTAGTTTGCTGTAATTCTATTTGTTTATTTTTGCTTTTGTGTCTTTGGGTGTTAAATCCAAAACAACAAACAAACAAACAAACAAACAAACAAACTCATTGGCAAGACCAGTGTTAAGGAGCTTACTTACCTGTTTTCTTCTAGGAGTTTTATGGAGTTAGGTCTCACATTCAAGTTTTTAATCAGTTTTAAGTTAGTTTTTGTGTATGGTATAAGATGGTGGTCCACTTTCTTTCTTTGCACATGGCTGTCCAGTTTCCCAACACCATTTATTGAAGAAACTGTCCTTTTCCCATTGTATATTATTGTCTCCTTATCATAAATTAATTGATCATATGTTTTTGGGTTTATTTCCAGGCTCTCTCTTCCATTAATCTATGTGTCTGTTTTTATGTCAATACCATACTGTTTTGATTAGTATAGCTTTGTAATTTAGTGGAAACAAACTTCATATTTTATATCTCTCAGTATTACAGATTTTCTTTAAGTTTGTCAATTATTCTTTGCAATTTTACCTACGAATTTCTTTATTATATAATGATTAACTTATTCTCAGATACTCATAGTATGTGTTGCTCCTGTTAAAGACTATTTTTCTTAAATCCTGCTACATTAAAAAAAATATAAGAACAGGTTTAAGTTTAAAACAAAATTGAGAGAAAGAAAGAAAGGTTTTCTGTATACTCTCTGCCCCCACACATATATTGCCTCTCATTATACACATTAATCACTACAATGGTACAGTTTTTACCAAGGATAAACTTACATTGACACATCATAATCACCCAAAGTCCAGAGTTTACCTTGGGGCTCACTCTTGTTATTTCACATTCTATAGATTTGGATAATTATATAATACTATGTATTCATCATATAGTATCATATAGAATATTTTTACTGCCCTAAAATTCCTCTGTGTTCTGCCTATTTATTTGTCCCTATCTCCACCTTGGTAACCATTTATCTTATTTCTGTCTCCACAGTTTTGCCTTTTTCATAATGTCATATAATTAGAATCCTACAATATGTATCCTTTTCAGATTAACTTCTCTCACTTAGTGATAGGCATTCAAGGTTCCTCTATATATTTTCATGGTTTGATAACTCATTTGTTTGCAGGGCTGCATAATAGTTGTCTGTAGTTATCAGAGTTTATTGACCCATTTGCTGACTGAAGGACATCTTAGTTACTTCCAAGTTTGGGCCATTTTCATAGGTGTATAGTGGTTTGTGACTATTGTTGCCTAAATAATTTTGTTATGGCAACTTTTTGCTTAAGAGTCTTTAAACTCATTTAATGCCCTTAGTGATTGTGGGACATGATTTCATGGGTCTCTTTTTTCTCTTGAGTCTATTTTGGTAGTTTATTGCAGATTTCTGATAAAAAAATTACTTGTCTGGGCTTCATACATGTGATAAAATGTATAATATATGCAGAAAATTAGACAAATATATGTTGAAAAATATTAATCTTCTTCAGGTATTACAAATAGAATAGAAATGCCTTTATCGTTCTAAAGCCAAGGACAGTTTGAACTGTGGTCTCAAAGCTGATCCATTCAGTTCTCATGTTTATTTTCATAATGAGGATATTTTCCCATTTTATTGACCTTTATCTGAGTCTTTAACTGTTGAATGAATTTTAATTGTGGTTTGGTTCCATATTAATCTTGATGCCGGGTCCAGACATTTTATTTGAATTTAGTAAGCAGAAATGGGGATGAACAAGATTTCTGAGGTAAATTGATATTAGTAGTTAACAGAGATATCACAAAATTTCCAGGTTTTTTAGGAAAAAAAAGGCTAATTAATGCGGTCAGACAAATGGCTTTTCCATAGTCCCTTTCGGAAATGAGAAGATTTTCATATGGTGTTTAAAATTGGGACATCACGCATACATGATCATGTTAAAGGAACACTGCTAATGATGTGGAAAGTCTGTTTCTGTTATTGCTTGATTAAAACATGGTGCAATGCTCAAATGATGCTCCATTATTTTTTCAGTGTTTCTTCTTGATGAAAGTTGCTTTCAGTGGATAAATTGTTAGTCAGATCTGAGAATAGTTGCAGCTGTTGTGCATATTTAAACACTACCAAGAAATAAGATTACCAAATTGGACATAACTCTGGTGTTTGTACCTCTCTGTGTAGACACAATAGACTATTTACCAAATTATTCTGTTTCAAACTGTCAACTCAACACCTGTGAAAAACATAAAGAGAATGAAGGGAAGACACTGATATGTTTACTCTGACAGTAGAAGGCAGAATTTTGTGATCTAGTCATGCTTTGGAAAGTTCCTTGGTCCCACAGAAGATGTATTTTTCTATTTTTTAATTTAAATTTTTAAAAATGTCTATTTATTTTTGAGAGAGAGCATGAGTGGGGGAGGAGCAGAGAGAGATGGAAAAACAGAATCCAAAGTAGGCTTCAGGCTCTGAGATGTCAGCACAGAGCCCGACGTGGGGCTTGAACCAACAAACAGTGAGATCATGAACTGAGCCGAAGTCAGATGGTTAACTAACTGGGCCACCCAGGTGCCCCTCTATTTTTAATTTAAATTCTAGTTAACATACAGTGCAATATTGGTTTTAAGAGTAGAAATCAGTGATTCATCACTTACAATACCCAGTGCTTGTCACAAAAAGTGCCCTCCTTAATGCCCATCTTCCATCTAGCCCATCTCCTACCTCCCTCCCTCCATCAACCCTCAGTTCTCTATAATTAACAGCCTCTTGTGGTTGATTTTCTTCTCTTCTCTTCCCTCCCTTCCCATATGTTCATCTGTTTTGTTTCTTCAATTCCATGTGAGTAAAATCATATGGTATTTTTCTTTCTCTGATTGACTTATTTTACTTAGCATAATACATTCTAGCTCTATCCATGTCATTGTAAAAGGCAAGATTTCTTTCTTTTGCTGGCTGAGTAATACTCTACCATATATATATATATACATATATACATATATACATACATATGTACATATATATGCATACATATATATACATATACATATCTATATATACATATATATAGATATTCACCTCTTCTTTATCCATTCATCAGTTGATGGACACACATTTGGGCTCTCTCCATAGTTTGGCTGTTATTGATAATGCTGCTATAAACATTGGGGTGTATGTACCCCTTCAAATCTGTATTTTTGTATCCTTTGGGTAAATGTCTAATAGATTGCTGGATTGTAGGGTAGTTCTATTTTGAGTTTTTTGAGGAAACTCCATACCATTCTCTAAAGTGGCTTCACTAGTTTGCATTCCCACCAGCAGTGAAAAAGTGTTACCTTTTCTCCATATCCTCATTTTCTTAAATTTTATTATTATTATTATTATCATCATCATCATTATTATTAAGTAGGCCCTACAACCAACGTGGGGCTTGAATTCACAACCCTGAGATCAAGACTTATATGTTCTACTGATTTTGGAACTCTGATTTCCATTGAAAGATCAGTATTTTGACATTGTTTAGAATTCCTAAAAGACCATACTTGCTTTTTAAACCTATTTTAGTTAGTTTGTTCTCTTTTAATTTGTCCGCTATGACATTAGTTTCATTAGCATTTTCCCATTTAAGAATAGTTCCCCTTTTCTTTTGTTTTCTATGTTACTAAATTGAACTTTTAAAATTATTAAAAATACTAAAAAAAGTTTTCTTTTTAATATCAAGTATTTAAAAAGGCAAAAATATTGTTTACACTTTCACTATTTTATTATTTGAATGACCAAATAATGTACAAAGTGCCCTATATATTTTGCAATCCTATAAACATACTTGAAAAAAAAATAGCAGGAAATAGAACTAAAAAAGCTCCCAAGATTTAATGTACTGCTTTTCCATGCCATTGAGTAGTATATGAAAGCATGAAAGCAGTGATTTAAAAAATTTATTCTTGAAAATAAGTATAGCACATTGTTTTCAGTCCAGTTCTTCCCTTGTTTGTTTGTTTTCCCAGGACAAATTCTAGCTTCTTCCAATTTTTTAGTCCCTTATTCTTAAAGGATTAGTTTTTGGTTGACTTTGGAACATAATAATTAGCTACACTCAATTCTTGCCAGAGTTTTCCCTGATTTGTAAGTGCTCATTTTTCCCATCTTTAAAAAAGTGTAATTATTTAAGTAAATTATATTGATACCTAGTGTCTGCATTTTGGAAACAATAAAGTAAAAAAGGAGAAGCTGTTTAATATCATTTCTTGTGGCTATTAGAGAATTAAAATGGTTCATTCCTACATTTAATTTTAAGGAACTCATTTTCTAAAACCCATTGGCAAAAATGGCAAACTATTTAGTTTTAATTGCATAACAATTAAATTTATTTTAAAACTAACTTTAAAATAATTAAAATTATTTTAAAAATAATTAAAATTATTTTAAAAATTAGTAGTTCTAAAATAAATTAATTTGTCTTAGTCATTCCTTATGATCTGATAACCCTTGGAAGAATTATGCTTTATTTGCTGTTAGAACAAACCCTAGAAACCTTAATAACTTACAAGATTCCTCATGTTAATATCGAGGATAGAAGAGATAGTTGAAGATGGAGACGGGAAAGATGAAAATAGTAAATGAATACTTTCCTCCATCAAAAATGGAGTGATAATGCTATTTTAAAAAGACTGTCCAATTCCTCAAGGAATTAATTTTGTTGACACAAAAGGACAGATGCTTAGAAATTACAATTTGTCCTATAAGTTTAATGCACATGTACACAGAAAAGTTACACTTTTAGCATATTAAAATGCTTGTCCTGTCCTTGTGGGATAAAGCCTACTTTGTCATTGTAAAATTCAGGATTATTGAACTCTGTATTTTATGGGATCAATAATAGATGACGTGGTTTAAAAAGAGCTCAAGAGAACAAGATTTAAGGTCTATGTGACGAAACTTCCTATTACAGCTTCACAGAGTCCAACCACCTGTATGTCATTGTACTTTTGCCATAGCTACAATTTTACATTCATTTCCAATAACGTGATTAACAGCTATCTCTCCTAACATTCTAGACTCGAATCTCCCTGAGAAAATGGCTCTGCATCCCTAGAGCCTTGAACAGGTTGTGGTGTGGGCTGAGCTCTCCAAAAGCCGTATGTAAAATGCATCAAACATGTATGTATGTAACATACCTCACGAAATCATTAAATATTCCTTTAAGTTAAAAACTAGGTCTTATAAAAAATATATGGTGATCTAGGAAGAATTGACTAACAGATAATATAATTGTTTTGTATTTATTGGACTACAACTAACTGTGACTTATAAATCTATTTTTTTAGTGTATGTAATTTTTGGATGTATTGTTTTCTTTTTTAGAGGCCTGTAAGGCTCTGTTTTGTTTAGAATAGACTTTCCTGGGGCACCTGGGTGGCGCAGTCGGTTAAGCGTCCGACTTCGGCCAGGTCACGATCTCGCGGTCCGTGAGTTCGAGCCCCGCGTCGGGCTCTGGGCTGACGGCTCGGAGCCTGGAGCCTGTTTCCGATTCTGTGTCTCCCTCTCTCTCTGCCCTTCCCCCGTTCATGCTTTGTCTCTCTCTGTCCCCAAAATAAATAAACGTTGAAAAAAAAAAATTTAGAGTAGACTTTCCTAAGGGAACTAGATCTAGGGGGAAATAGGATAAAGATGATTACTTTTTTTTTTTCAACGTTTATTTATTTTGGGGACAGAGAGAGACAAAGCATGAACGGGGGAAGGGCAGAGAGAGAGGGAGACACAGAATCGGAAACAGGCTCCAGGCTCCGAGCCGTCAGCCCAGAGCCCGACGCGGGGCTCGAACTCACGGACCGCGAGATCGTGACCTGGCCGAAGTCGGACGCTTAACCGACTGCGCCACCCAGGCGCCCCGATTACTTTTTTTTTTAATATCTTAGAAAGCAAAGGAAAAAATGATTCAGAACACTAAGCTTTTTCAAGTATGGTAAGATATTCAAATCATAGTTTTAAAAATAGCTCTTAATATGTAAGCAATGTAGTGATTCCTTACATAAAAATAAATGCATCTTAATGGTCAGAAATAGCACTCTACTCTCAATTACCATTGTCCAGTTTACCTAGTTTTCATTCTGTGTGACTACCTGTTATAGTACTGTATATGAGAAATAGAAATAGGAAAAAAAAATATTGGGTAAGTGCTTGAATTCTGAATTAAGCCATTTTGCTTTCTGTTTTAATCTGAGTCATTCTACAAGAGCTCTATAGATAAGTCACTTTAAAATATGGCCCAGTTGCTGCTTTGGATATATTCATGATGTTTACAAGTGGCTGTTCTATATTCGCAACTGATGCTGTCTATTATTATGTTACTACAAGATGAGTCATTGTTTTAATACTTCTACAAAGCCTAAAGAATGCATTCAGGCATGTTCAATCGATTAGAAATAAGTCTCCCTCAGGACAGCACAGAGGGTTATTTGGTTGTTGTTTTTTTTCATTTCTAATTTTCAAAACAACATGTTTTTGATGAAATGTTCCAGATCAACAAACAGCCTTAAAGACTGATGGCCTCTCAAACTCCCCAAACACAGTCAATGAGGATGATTGCTCCTTGAAATTCGAACTGTGTTGGAGAAAGATTTCTTTAGAAGCCATGAAAAGGAACATTATGTTTTCAAAATACTTAGCACTCTCTGGGACTATGAGGTTTCTGGAGGACACACACTCTTCTTCCCTCCTCCCTTCCTTTCTTTTATTTATTTTTTTTCAACAAGTATACTGTATATTTTGTGTATTTTTGGTATATATTGTATATTTTTTCAATAAGTATATTGGCCACTCAGCATATTCCTGGAACCATGCTGCATTCTGGGAATGTAAGCATGCATAAAATGCATTTCCTCTTCTTTGGGGTGTTATAATCTATTTAATGGGACAAACAGCTAGGAAAAAATGCCCCCCCCAAAAAAAATAAAAATTAAAATAAAAAAAGAAGAAAGAAAATCCCCAGCAGAGCTGGTAGATTTTTTTTTACCTATTATTAAATAATAATGACAAACCACTTTCTTTAAAGGCTCTACCAAAAATGTGTTCTACATTAAAATTTTTAAAGGTTCTAGTATATTTATATCCTGAAAAGAAAATGATCACTTTATTTATTTATTTTTTTTTGCCATTTTACCTGTTAAATGCAGCCTCTAATTATAACTGAAAACTAGATGTTTTTTTTAATGTTTATTTCTTTATTTTTTAATTTTTTTAACGTTTACTTATTTTTGAGACAGAGAGAGACAGAGCATGACTGGGGTAGGGTCAGAGAGAAAAGGAGACACCGAATCTGAAACAGGTTCCAGGCTCTGAGCTGTCAGCACAGAGCCTGACGCAGGGCTTGAACTCATGGACCATGAGATCATGACCTGAGCCAAAGTCGAATGCTTAACCAACTGAGCCACCCAGGTGCCCCTCTTTACTTATTTTGAGAGAGAGGGAGAGAGAGAGAGAGAGAGAGAGAGAGAGAGAGAGCAAGTAAGCATGAGTGGGTAAAGGGCAGAGAGAGGGGGAGAGAGAATCCCAAGTAGGCTCTGCACTGTGAGTGCAGGGCCCGAGGCAGGGCCCAATCTTATGAACCTGAAGGATGAGATTGTGACCCAAGCCGAAATCAAGTCAGGTGATTAACCAAGTACCCCTGAAAACCAGATGTTTTAATAAGATATATTTAATATAAATGTGTTCAATGAGGAGACCTATAATTTAAAAAAATCACTGAGCCCTGAAGATCTGTTTGTTGAATTAAAAACTATAGGAATGAGACTAGGTTGCAGGATATAAAACTAATAGACACTGCAGAATAATGAATCTGAAACAAATCAAGTTTCCTCCTCAGCATCTCCTCTAGAGTTTCCTTTATAGAGATTAAAGTGGTTCTGGGATCTACAATTACTTTTATAGTGTTGTCTTCCAGCCCTTGTTTGTATACTTTTTGTCAATCCCAGCTTCTTCCTCTTCTTTTGGTAAGAAAAACAGCCTGATGAATGTATCAAATAGATCATTCTAAAATGCTGGATAAAATTTGTTTTCTTCTGTGGTGTCTTTCTTCAGGAGACTGTCAAATATTTCTAACGCAAACCTTGATTATGCATACTTTATTTACTACTTGGCCTTCCATTTGAAATTTCTAAAAATAAATTAGAATTAGTGTTAGAATTACTCAACTCATATGTGGGGATTTGTGAAGTGGGACAGAGAATCCTTTTTCATGTGGTGTTAATCCGTTACTGTGAAACATTCTTTAAAAGTATTTCCCTATTATATAAACATGTAAAATATGAAACAATCCATAGTCATAATAACAAAACCCACATTTAACCACTATTAGTATTTTAGCAGAGGTCCTACTATTCTGACACATTTTTACATACTTGATATCATACTATAGATACATAGTTTTAATCCTTTTTAAGTTAACATTGAGGGTTTTTTTTTTTTCCTACCTCAGTAAGATATTCGTATTAATGGATGCATTACATTTCATGATATGGCTCATTTCTCACTTTTGGATTTTTCAAGTTGAATCCATGTTTCATAGTATTAAATATTTTCTTTTATTATTTCAAACACCCCGTATACTCTCCTCCCCGTTTACTGTCATCTGACCATTGCTACAATTCAGGAAGTGCTCTAATATTCTCTAAAGTCAGCCTTCCCATTTGTGTTCCAGATCCCATCCTATCTCATCTTTCAAGGTTATTTATCCCAAATTTTCTCTCTCTTTCATACCATCAGTTTCCCCCTCTGTTGAATTATCTTTATTGTCATAAACTATTCTTTAGGTTGTTCCATCTATTTAAAAAACCCACTTCTTTTAAAATATAATTACATTTCTTTCCTTCCTTTTATATAGCACAGCTCCTTGAATATGTTGTCAGTAGCTTTCTACTCACTTTCTCATCTGCATTTTCCCTTATTAAGTTCAGCCAGATTTCTGCTCCTAAGCACTCCACTGAATCTACTCATCCCTGATCACCTGTGACTATCATATTACCAAATACTAAATGAGCTTGCCTCATCTCTTAAATGACCTTGTTCCCAGGTTCTGTCTAGTTTGACCAATCCTATTTTCTGAAAAAAATATTCTAGTGTTTTTCTGTGTATTGTACTCTGATAGATTGTCTCTTTACTCGTTTGCTCCTCCTCCTCGGTCTCTTTGGCTGGTTGCTCTTTTCTAGGTCTCTTTTTCAGGACTCACATTTGTTACCATGTTCTTCTCTGTTTATAACCTCTTCTAGAAAATCTTATCCACTGCTATGCCTTTAAATACCTAAATGTGAAGTTACATCTTCAGCCTGGTATCTCTCCTGAACTCCAGACTCACAGCCACCTGCTTCTTTACATCTCCACCTGAATATCTTATAAGCATGTCACAGTTCACATACACCAAATTAAACTCCCAGTCAACAAACTCTTTGGTTATGCACACACCTCAGTAATGTTGCCACCATCTACCATCTGCTTAAGCCAAAAAAACAAGCAAACAAACAAACAAACAAAAAACCCTCCCCAAAAAACCCAAAAAAACAAAAACGACCAGGTACCATTGACTCCTCTCTTATTTCAATCCCCACAACCATTGTGCCAGGAAATCCTGTCACCTTGAACTCCTCATGTTCCTTATACATGTAGTTCTCATGTCCCTACTACCACCTTAGTCTCTCCCTACAAGACCCCCCTCATTGGTTGCCTAGTTGGCACACTTGACTGCTTACAATCCACTTACTAGAAGTATCCTTATAAAACAAAAATTGCCTTTTTTCCCACTAACCTGCTTAACCCCCTGTATTGTTTCCTCATTTACTATAAAATCCGAATTCAAGTCCTCGGACCTTTTGGATCCCAAATTAATGAGATCTTGCAAACCCCCATGATTTTGTTTCATAAACTCTCTTTGCATTTACTGTCTTCAGCCATGCTGTCACTTTTCTTACTGTTGTTTCGATATGGCAGCTTTTACAACCGTTATGTTTGTTTCCCAGTAGCATGTCTGGCTGGCTCCTACTTTTTATTTACTTCTCAGCCTAAATGTCACTTTTGCACTTAGGCATTCCCTTAAAGCCCAATCAAAAGTAGATCTTCAGTCTCTCTTCCATATTTTCTGGTTTCATTCTCATTGTGGAACCAAAACTTTGTTCACGTATTTATTTAACAGTTTGGTCCTCTGTGAGAATGCCAGCTCTATGAAAGCAAGAATCTTAGGGTATTCTTCTCTGCTTTATTCCCAGTACCTAGAAAATGTATGAAATTCAGTGCATGAAATGGAATGTCTCTGTAAAGGCACATCTTTGTATGCATTTCTGATATGATTTCCTTTGAACAGATTATTGAGTTCTAAGGGTAATTATTGAGTTCTAGCCAATTGTTTTCTAGGAAGTTTGTACCTATATTAGGGTTACCAGATGTAACAAGAAATATAAAACACCCAGTTAAATTTGAATTTTAGATTAACAATGAATAACATTTTAGTATAACTGTGCTCCATGCTGCATTTGTGATATACTTATATTTAAAAATAACCCATTATTTATCTGAAATTCAAATTCAGTTGAGCATCCTGTATATTACCTGGCAATACTATCCTATACATATACTCAGCTAACGTGGATAAAAATAATGATGTCCTCATATCTTTTTCACCATGCAAAAATGCATGAATCCCCTCCATTCCCCCAAACACACACACATAGACATTCTCCTATCAGACACAGGACCACTAGAAATAACAGAGAAAACGTAAGTCTGTACTTAGATTATAATCTGTTTTACAATATATAACTTTTATTTCGTTGAAATCCTGCTTGAAGCCTTAGTCATTCTGTACAATGCCACCAGTGCTCTGTACAGGTCTTTCTGAATCCAGGCATGGCTCTTGATTAGACCATAAAGTTGTTTTGATCTGAATGGACTTTTTGAACTGTTATTTTCCCAGATAAGCAATAACATGGAGGAAACCTGGTTCTGGCTGGGGTGATGTGGTATGTGTGTGGAAAAAATGTTCAAAAGCCTGGCATTTATGGAATCTAGAAAACATTATGAGAATCAGCAGTCTGAGACATGTTAAGTCACTGAGGATGTTCAAAAAGAAAAAAAAAAGAAAAAACACAATCTCTAGGACCACAGTTTATGATCTAGAACTTCCTAAATGTTGGCTTAATCCTCTGCAAATGTTTTGGGTTACTCTGAAGGGGACTTAACTCTATAAACAGACTTAACTCTATAAACTTTATATATATATATATATATATATATATATATATATATATATATAATGTTAAAGAATAACTAGCAAAGAGAGAATTAATGTTAATGTAAGCGTTCCTTTTGCTGTTGTGTTTTTGTGTTATTGTAAACTCATATAAGAAAACTGCTAGATAAAGTGAGAGAATGATATCAAAATGTATTTTTGTCATGTATTTCTTTGTTAATCCACAAAAACCCTCTAACATGTTAGAAACTTGAAAAAGAAATATAAGAACCTAGGAGCTGTATTAAATGAAATGACAACATTGAAAACTCTGAAGTAGAAACGAATTCTCATTAGGGGGTCCCTGCATTTTAAAAGCCTTAAAATTAAAATTGCTGCAAGTAATTTTCATAAATAGCTGAAATTTTTGGTTTATACTAGATTAGAGACTGCATTAGGTGCTGAGAATATCCTGTCTATTGTCCTCAACCAGAAAGGTTTGACTCTTTGATTTAGCATTTCCATAAAATGTAATATTTTCTGAGTTCTTACCATTATTTGTTGGCAGCTCCGTTCTATCACCTGTGACTTAAGTCAGCAGGGTTTGTCATTATCATGAGAAACAGAGAGAAAGAAAGGAAGTACAAAGGAGCTATACTAGAACACCTGACCTCACCAGGTTGTAATCATTTTTTCTTTGTATTCAGAATTATAGAATAAATCATTATATTCAATCCCATCTTTATCAGATAATTGTAGCAACGGTTCACATGCACCGAGTGTTCACTAGAGTGTGTATACATGTGTATTGCTTAATATTTAAACTAGTATCCGATCATGTGAGCTTTCTTTCCCACTTACCTCCAGGTGAACATTGTTTAATAATAACCTAGAAAATCCACCGAGAAATCATAAAGGGAAGATAGTGACCCAAGTTGCTACATGCTTTTTCTCTATGCTTGCATGCCCTCAAATGTCATAGCATTCTGGTTCAGGGTATCAAGGGAACAGCAAGGTCTCTGGTCTGAGAAGATGTAGGCTTGAACTCTTATTTACCACATGTCCATATATAACTATAACTCCATTGAGTCTCAGTTTCTATGTATAATAGAGAGATTTGATTATTTAATAATTAAAAAATGAGTAATCTAAGAAACATTTTATCACCAAATATGATGCATATGGTAGGGATTCAAAAATGTTGCTTCACTTTCCTTTCTTCTCAAGAAGTCCAAGAACTATTACTCCCCCTTAGTGGTTCATATTATGTGCCATAGAATACTCATTCCTTTGTATTGTTTTCATCTTCACAATGCTTCTATGAAGTAGTTGTTACTATTTTTATCATTCCCATTTTGTAGAAATAAAAAATAAAATACTGAGGCTCAAAGATATTAGTACCCCTCAGGTATACCTTACTCTGTTTTGGCTCCCTTGTCTACCCAGGTACATAAAATTTGGGTATACAAACTTTTAGATATATACTGCACTAAATAATACTCTATCTTTCCATTAATTATATTTCAATTCAAGGATTCAAAGTGTCTTCTTTGCATAAGTATAATGCGCTATGATAGACACTGGAAAAACACACGTGACTATCTGTCCTCAAGGAACTTAAGATTAGAAGCAATTTATCTTAGTTCCAAGCTCAAATCCATTGACTGAAGAATGAGGTTTATTCTATGATCACCGAACAAAAAGGAGAAAACAACCATGTTGTATTCTCTTGGGCTATTAGAAATTGCTAATATAGATAAATTGCCAAGACATGCAGTGGAGAATTTATACACGTGCTTAATGAAATCTGGTCACCAGAGCAATTTCCTGAAGTTGAGGCAACTGAGAAGAAAAATAATAATGGACATAGAATTAACTCAAAGAAGTAATTCTAAATATAGACACAGAGTTCAGTTTTCCTTCTATAATGCAGGGTGAGATAATAAAATTTAGACCTGAATTTACTGGTAATTAATCCCAATTATGATAAAAACTTGAAAAAATAAAGTTTGGTTTTGTCTCCTATAAACATTGGAATTTGGGATGAGAGTTTTTTTTTTTTTAAATAGGAGTATCAAGTGTTCCCTTCTGATTATAAGAGAAGTCCCAGAGTGATATTTTAATAAAATGTAACTTGAAACTGATAAACTGATAAACTTTGTACAGCTTAACATAAACCTCATACAGGACAATAAATGCAGATTTAACACTGTTTGCTGTAGTCTCTATACTGTTCACGGCCTGAATACTAGCATTATTTTAAGTATCAAAATAATGGGGCAGTAGACAGTGTGACTTTAAAATATTGGGGAGTATACATTCACATTGTGGAATAGAAATTCTACTTTCATTTTCTGAGTTGTAAAAAGGACTAGATTGTCAAGTAGGCATTTGAATTATTTATTTTAAAACAGCAAGGTAGCTGTATTAGATTGAATGTGAAACTATGTGTCCTTTTGGCTATTGATTGGCCAAAATATTATCTATTTGATTTTGTATATAAATACAGGCAGTGATCAACATTTTTAACACATGAATTTTGGTTATAAATACGAAAAAAACAGATGATGGATAATAAATTTCTAGCTGGCAAAAGACATTTCTTTGACCTATCCTTTCTTACCACCTAAATGTTTCTGTCTTTATTAAAACAAATACTAAAAACAGTTTATGGCTGAATATGAGAGTAATTGAATTTTAACTAAACATGGACACCATCAATCATATTTGTGCTGTTTTCAATATCCTCTCCTTTCCTGGGATGCTGTGCATTTCTTTTTTGTTTAACGTTTATTTATTTTTGAGACAGAGAGAGACAGAGCATGAACGGGGGAGGGTCACAGAGAGAGGGAGACACAGAATGTGAAACAGGCTCCAGGCTCCGAGCTGTCAGCACAGAGCCTGACGCGGGGCTCGAACTCGCGGACCGCGAGATCATGACCTGAGCCGAAGTCGGGGTCCAACCGACTGAGCCACCCAGGCGCCCCGGATGCTGTGCATTTCTTTCAGTTTTTCTACAAATGCTCAAAATATTTTATGAACTAATTTTTAGAAATTGCCATTGTAATTGGAAGCATGTTTACTTGAATATTCAAAATTATGGTTAATCTACCATGATATACATTTTTGAATAGGAAACGATACAGAACATATTTTTAGGGAAAAATGAGTTCTACATATGAGTAGATGTGTGTGCTGTGGAAATAAAGCTGGATGACTAAACACAATACCATTAATGCTGGTTATTTCAGGAAGGTAAAAGTGGAAAATGGCAGAAAGGTTTAAATTTTATTTATTTCTTGAAATTATTTTGATTGTGAAGATGTCCATTACATATATAATTGACAAAATAAATCAATGAAGTTATATTTAAAGAAATATATAGAAAAGAAAAACAAACAAGCCTTTCTTCCCATAGGGAATAATGCAACATGAATCCTTAGGACTTCCTCAAAGAAGGAAATTATCAGATTGATGAATTTAAGCAAAAAAAATCATAGTTAAAACTATGTTATATGTTAGAGTAGCATATTCCAAATACTAAGATAAACCATTTTTTCTTGGATTTTCACCACAACTGTAGCTTGACAAATTGAATTTTATAGAATTAAATAACTTGCCAAATAAAACATAGCTACTAAATGTTAAATTCAGATTTTCCAATATTTTTAAATAAAGGATCTTTGTTCCTAACTACTATATTATACTGCCTTCTAGTATTTCCACAAACCCATGTATTTTCTACTGAAGTTAATCCCAATCTCAAATACATGGATTGACACATGAGACTTATTCTATGGTCACCAGAACAGAAAGGAGAAAACAACCATGTTGTATTCTCTTGGGCTATTAGAAATTGCTAACATAGATAAATTGCCAAGACATAGAGCTGAGAATTTATACACATGCTAATGAAATCAAGTAAAAACAATGACAATTATTCTTTGAGATATCTTTCTTGCACTCCTGTTATTGTGAAACTGCTTACGAGATGTCTGATTTTATTACTAGTCATTTAGCATTTCTAGGATAGTTTTGAAATTTAAAACTTATTTTAAAACTTATTTAAATAAACGTACTCTTTCCTTTGTCTTTGCCACATGGATTCAGAAGATTAAAAGGTCTATAAGTTAGCCTTATTTGTAGATATCCACAAACACATGTAGTATAGTCTGTATCTTGTTAAATCAAACTTTTAAAAAAATTTTGCTTGTTTTACTTACAATTTTAAATCTAATCTGCAAAAGAGAAAGTCCGCCCTATGAAATTTATTTAATAGATGATTTTCTTAGGTTTTTGCTCCTTTGTTTTGTTTAATTTACAATGTTTCAGTTCACTTGAACTGCTGGAGGAAAAGAACAGAACTATTTGTAAATGTACAGTTACTCTTTGAATATTTAGATTAGACCAACCTTTGATTTAGTTTAGTGATCATAACCCGCAAACATGTATGTTTACTCCTTCAATGTTGTCATTACTTCAACCCAACACAAATATTGTCTGAGATGTAAACAAACTACTAGATTAAATTAGAAATTAAAAGTTAAAATTAGAAAAAAGTTAATTAGAAAAGAGTAATACCAAAACTGGTAAGGGGATCAATATAAGATATATTGAGATGTTATGCATGATACAAGACTTAATATGGAAATTCCCACTGACTTTTTAATTCAGTGCATTCAGTATAGTCCCCCTTTTATTTTACCCAATTTAGCCATTTCAAAGCTAACCTATCCCAGAGTATATATAACTTTTACCAGCTGCTCTAGTAAGAAATGCTGTGACAGGGGCGCCTGGGTGGCGCAGTCGGTTAAGCGTCCGACTTCAGCCAGGTCACGATCTCGCGGTCCGTGAGTTCGAGCCCCGCGTCAGGCTCTGGGCTGATGGCTCAGAGCCTGGAGCCTGTTTCCGATTCTGTGTCTCCCTCTCTCTCTGTCCCTCCCCCGTTCATGGTCTGTCTCTCTCTGTCCCAAAAATAAATAAAAAAACGTTGAAAAAAAAAATTAAAAAAAAAAAAAAGAAATGCTGTGACATAGAAACATTTGTTGGTAACAAACATTTTTGAGCACAATAACTTTACAAAATAAAAGTTATATCCACTGATAAAATCCAGAACAAAACTGATTATTTGGGATTTGTAGGAAGGAGGTGGTTCTAATTTTTATTAAAATACTAATATTATTTGTTATTGAAAGTAAACATAGGAAAGATATATAATGCAATTTAATTTTCCAAGGTTTCTCTGTTTTATAAATGTTTACTTTTTAAAGTTTATTTATTTTGAGAAAGAGACACAGAGAGCAAGCAGGGGAGGGGCAGAGAGAGAGGGAGAGAGAATCCCAAGCAGGCTTTGCACTGTCAGCACAGAGCTTGATGGGGGCTAGAACCCACGAACAGCACAAGAGCCAGACGCTTAGCTGACTGAGCCACGCAGGTACCCCCAAATGTTCAGATTATAGTAATTGTTTGTCTCTTATTACAGTCTTGTTTCAAAGTCTATTTTGTTTGATCTAAGTATTGCTACCCCAGTTTTTTAAAATTTTACTTCAATTTGCATAGAATACTTTTACCATCACTTTAGTTTCATTTGTATGTATCTTTAGGTTTGTTAGTGAGTCTCTTATAGGTAGCATATAGATTTTTTTTTTCTTTCCATTTCACTACCCTCTGTCTCTTAATTGGAGACAAGGTTTGTTAATAGTTTCCTGGTTGTTTTATAGTTCTTCTTTCTTCCTTTATTCTTCTCTTTCCTTGTGATTTAATGACTTCATTTAGTGTTGTGTTTGGATACCTTTCTTGTTTATTTTTTGTTGATCTATTATAGATTTTTGGTTTGTGGTTACCATAAGATTCATATATAACAACCTATATAACTCTATTTTAAGTTGGTTGTGGCCACCAGGGCAGAAGCTACTTTGCAAGGCCTTCAGTCTCAGCTGAGGCAACCTGCCTGGTGTGGTGGGGCAGTAGGTGCTTTGTGGACAGAGCTGGTCCTGGCCAAGGCTGCCCAGTGGGTGGGTCAGGGCAGGAGCTACTTTGGAGGGGTACCTGTTGGGGCATGGCCACAGGGGAACACTGGGGTAGGGTGGGTGATTCTAGCAAGGCAGATGGGGATTGTCAAAAGTGGCACCCACCAGCAGTGTGTCAAGTAGGCAGAAGGAAGGCAAGGAAAATGATGCCCACCAGTGCTTCTGTTCTGGAGGAATTTCCTACAGATGCCTAAGCCTCTGTCACACAGCCTAAAATTAAGTCATTAAATCCTGAGGCCCAGGCACTTCTCAAACTATTGTCTCTGTGTGTGTGTGTTTTTTAATGTTTGCTTATTTTTGAGAGGGAGAGAGACAGACTGAGAGAGGGGAAGAGAGAGCGGGGGACACAAAATTAGAAGGAGGCTCCAGGCTTTGAATTTTCAGCACAGAGCCCAATGCAGGGCTTGAACTCATGAACCGTGAGATCATGACCTGAGCCAAAGTCAGACGCTTAACTGACTGAGCCACCGAGGCACCCCTCTGTGCTGGGTTTTAAAGAGAAAGTGAGTTTATGTGTGGGCCCCTTAATAAAGAGTGGAGTCTCTGTTTCCTACATCCCTCTGGCTTTCCTAGAATTAATTTCCACTGATTCAAAACTAGACATTATGGAAGCTTATCTTCTCTGTGTTGGGCCCCAGGATAAGGGATGCTCCATGTGGGGCTTGAACCCTTTGCTCCTCAGGTTGGACCACTTCGCCTGTGATATCCCTTATGCTTGTGGGCTGCAATGTCAGGAGTGTCAGTCCCAGCCAGACCACACCTCTGACCCTGCTATTGTTCTTGATGTGGCTTTTTCTTTCTCTCTTTAGCTGTGGAAGAGCTCTTCTTCTAGTCTTTAGGCTGTTATCAAAGAGTTGCCCTTTATGTGGTTGTAGACTTGCCCCATCTGTGGAAGGATGTGAACTCCGGATCCTCCTATTCTGCCATCTAGTTAGGGATTAGGACTTATTTTTTCCTTTTAGCGTAGGAGAGTTTTGTTGGCTAAATAGCCTTAGTTAAATATCAGGCAATTGTTCAAAGAAGGGCAAGGGCACTGTTTGATTAATTGAGGGATGTATTGTGCACAATTAGATCATGATACTATATTGTGATTGTAGAAACTAGATATGCCCTGAAAGTTGAGAAATCAGTTTATCAGTGGCACCCCAGGTATCTTCCAATAAGCAAAATCAATTAAAATAGCTGTGTTTTCCTTTGGATATCTAACTTGCATAACTCTTAAACAATTTATAGATCATTTCTATCAAAATCAGCCTCTTGACCTGACATTTGATTGTCTTTCATTTAGTTTTATAATACCCTACTCCAAAGTCTTTTTTTTACGATAAATGATTTGATGCTGATGACAATCTTTAGGTGTGCAGCTGAGGAGAATATGTGCTAGAAATCTATACTTAAAAAAATTGTTCAGTTCTCGGATAGCAGTCACCTCACTGACGTTTTACATTATGCAAATATTTCAACTAAGCAGCAGACTGGATGATAAATTGTCTGTTTTGGCCATTTCAAAGATTGTCCCAGTGAAGGGTTCTTTTCATAAATGTCAGCTATGCTAAAATGCAAAGTATCAGCCTAATAAAGTAGTGCATATGGTCATTCAATTAGATTATCCTCTCCCTCTTAAAGGAGAACTGCAACTAATGGGCCTAATTGCCTCTGAGAGCTTGGGACATTTTCATTTCCCCCCACATGCTTTATATTTCATTTGAGCAACAAGAGCTTTCTGTGGTAATGCCCTTACATTTTAATTAAAGAATTGAAGTCTGATTTTAATGTTCAAGCAGCCCACTAAAATGGAAATTGTAAATATTTTTGAAGAAAAAAATACCAACAGAATTGTGTTAAACTCTGATGCTAAAATATTGTAAATAAAATATGTGCTAGGTTTAATTAACTTTCATCATCTACCAGAAAGGCTACATACCTGGCGACAATACTGAGAACAGATGTACAAATACTGGAGGGGCCTCTCCTGCTAAAAAATTCCAAAGATTTTTCTTAGTATGTACAGCCTACTGTTAGAGGATATGCCGCTCTTAAAAATTGTGGCAAATGTTCTGAATTTCATATGGAAGGATGAATTTTGGAGTGTCTCCTCAGAGTGGGGCCAAATTCTCCCCCCTGAAAGCTCAGACTGAGTCTAGTTTTTATAAGATATGTAAATAATGGCCCATGGTATGGTGTTTTCAGATCACTTAAAGGGAACAAAATATCTGAGGAAACATACCCAAAATAAAAGAGCCATCCTGTGTACTTTCACTGAAAAAAATTATAAATATCCATGCATATTAAGCATACATAACTTATAGTGGTGTGCATTTTATTAGTAGCATTTAAATGTTACTATTCTAGACAGCTATCATCTAGACAATATATGCAGTTTGGGGTTAGGTGTAAGTTAGAAATGGCGGCAGGTTATACCATACTTCTTCAAAGTATGTGGCCACTGGCTCTTGTGCAGGAAGTGTAGGATGCAGAGGGTCTCTTCTGTTCAAGCTCTTTTCCTGTAGCCCCATATCCTTATGGTGGTTGAGTGGTGACATGAAGACATCCAGAGTACCTTTGTCACAAAACTGTTCTTGTGCTTGCCTCACTTGGCAAGACTGTTGGGGAAACTCTCTTGATGTCACTCCATCAGATGACAATCCAAACTTCCATCACTATAGATGAGGCTACCTGGCATGCCTATAAACTGTGATAGGAATAGCCTATCCTTGAAGAGATAAAATGAGAGGAAAAAATTAAGGAAATAGCATTCTTTAGCTTTCGTAATTATCACTTTTTCTAATTATTCTGAATTAAGTCTGTTGATATTCAGGAATCATTTTTCCCCCACAATGAGTGCTCCTCAGTTTCTAGAAGTAAGGGACTCCCTATTTTTGTTTTGACACTGCTCTATACCTCTGTTGTGCCTTTTACTACCATTCTGTAGTAGCAAAAAGTAGAAAAACAACAAAAGGAAAGTACTGATGATAAAAAGAGCAAGGGACAAGAAGGAAGGGTTTTGTGGCAGAGATGAGGCTAGACAATGAGAAGGAAAGAAAATAATGTGTGATTACTGAGGCATAGATGAGAAGCGGTCACATTTGTGATCTCATCCTATGAGCCTTACTTTCACAGTGAGAAAACCATGTATCACCATTATCTTGAATAATACTAAGTCCTGGAAACAACAATAAATTGCATGTGTCAGTAACATGTTCTGGAGATTTGGGAGACCAGAAACCCACAAAAGACCCTCTCAAGAAATAGGCAAATTTCCTAAAGCCTAGTTAGTCTAATTTTCCTCTTTACAATGTCACCTCATTAAAAAATTCCAGCCATAAAAAAGAAAAGCAAAACGGAATTCTCCAATCCTTACAAACTTCCAGTCCTTCACCAAGATATCCATTCTGTAGCCTGGCAAAAGGGCTGATTTAACGGTACTCTTGAGATGATAGGCTAACCGGTCTTGTAGCAGTGCAGCTCTTGTCTTACCTACAACTTCATTTAGATAAATGTTTGTGAAATTCTGCTTCTCACCTGTCCCCTCCTACACATTATTTTCAAATGGATTTCTATTCGGCACCTGGGTGGCTCAGTCTGTTAAGCGTCTGACTTAGGCTCAGGTCACGATATCGTGGTTTGTGGGTTTGCGCCCCGCGTAGGGCTCTGTGCTGACAGCCGGGAGCCAGGAGCCCGCTTTGGATTCTGTGGCTCCCTTTTCTCTCTGCCCCTCCTCCCACTCCCATTCTCAAAAGTAAATAAACATTAAAAAAATAAAATAAAATGGGTTTCTATTACAAGATAAAATTTCAGACTGAGCCTGAAATTCAGTACCCTGCGTACAGTCTGCTCATACTGCCCTCATAAACATATCTCTAGCTATTCAGTGATTCTCACAGAAACACTCCCCTCTCTTTTGCCACCTCCCCCAATCTGCCTACTGAGCCACACAAATCATTTCCACACTTGAGCTTTTGCTTAGTCTCCCTCCGACTTGAGCTCCTCTATTCTCTTTGACCAAATCCCAGCTACTCTTCCTGACACAATTAAGCCCCACTCTGAGATGCTGTCTTCTGTCTACACTGCCCAGCATTAATCCCCTAATTTCCCACTGTCATTCCTCAAGAATGACTTTATGTCACATTTGTATATTGGTACTGAACTTGCCATGGTTGTCTTTTTCCTCTTAAAAAACAAACTTTGAGATAAATGATATTAAGAGAGTCTTTACCATTTATAGAATGTGGTGTGGTATGATATACATAGCATATATTTATAAATTACCAAATAAATCAATGCAGACTTCAAAATTCTTCTGGTTTGAATTCTGTAGAAAAATATTTAAGGGCAAAAATTTAGTTGGAAAATCAATAAACTCCAAATTTAGAGTGTGATATGATACTATATGATACTATAATCATATAGTATAATCATATGATACTAAAATCATATAGTTTATAGACATGTAGATTCATTAATATATGACATAAGAATAAATTGTAAAATTTCAAATGTAAAACATAGTCTTGCAATTCCATACTTGTATGATAAATAAATAAAAGGAAAACTCATACTCTTGATTGAAATACAATACTCTATGTAAATTTAACTACCAAAATTTAAAACGTTTAAAAAATAGGCTGACCTGTAGTTAACGAACATCACTATGAGAATGCAAATAGTGCCCTACCTTACTAAACATAACTAAACAGACACCCAAAAGATTGAGAATTCAGCTTAACTCTTCCAACTTCTGAACTTTTCCAATTAAACTATTAAAGTAATTGGATTTTGTTCTTAATTCAGCATCCCAGAAACTGTACATGGAAATGACTTTCACAAATTCAGTGGTAGGAAAAACCGACTCTTCTTATTTTGTTGCTATAGTTGATGTAAGAAAATAGACAGTAATGAAAGGCTTCTGTGCAATCTACAAGAAAATGCAGCTAGAACATTTTCCTCTTCTTAATAGAAACCTGAAAAAGATATCTTCTCTTTCTCTTTCTTTTAATCACAAGTACAATCTGGAACAGAAGCCAATGATAAACTGAATCTTTTGGTGAGTTTCAGGCATTTGACAATTATATAGGTTGGTTCATCAAGTAGGCATTGATTGTTAGCATTAGCCAGGAGTATATAAACACTTATAAATATTGCATGCAGAAGAAAAGCTGCACTTAGATGGATGATTAATAGTCCTGTTGTTGGTAATCTATTGTAGTTCTTTTGCATGGAAAAAGCAATTAGAAACACATTTCCGACTATCCCAGACAGACCTGAGAAGCTTCATAGCGGAAAATTAAAATTTTAGACATTGCAAAGAGTATAATAAATGTATCTTCCGTCACCACATAGAAACAGTACCTGGGGGATCCGGACAAGCTCATAAGACCACAATTTGACTTAACTTTCTTCCTTTTGATAATCTACTTTAATAAAGCCGTGAGATTTTTTTACTGTGATTGTGGATTTGTGTGCCTGTGTGTGTGTGATGGTGTGAGTGTGTTTGCGTTGTGACTGAGCGCGGAAAAAAGGAAAGAGTTAGACAAAAAGAACTTAAAAAAAAAGAGTATTAAAGGACAAGAAATGGAAACTTTGACAAGTGCACCATAATAAACCTATATGCATGCAGAGCAGGAGTGTAAAACAACAGGCTGGAATGAATTTTACTATCGAACTTCCAGGGTCTTATTATAACCTGTGAGTAAAATTGATTTTTTAAATATGAAAAAAACCCTTCATTGTATCCTTAGAGTTTTTCATTATATTCACTATAAACTAGATATTATAAATCAGGTAAGTAATTCTGGGCTAAAAACTGCAATATCAGGTTTCTGTCTAGAAAAGAATTATGACTCGTATTATAATTATCATCACTTACACTGAGGAAATGCTCATTCTAGAAAAACTTAAAAAAATCAGTTTAAGGTGAGTAGACAGTCTTGAGCTAGGTTCGTGTTATTAATAATCCATTAAAAATCCTTCACAGGCATTTACTTCTTTTTAAATTGCCATGTATAAAGGGACTCTTTCCTTTCCTTTCCTTCCCTTCCCTTCCCTTCCCTTTCCCTTTCCCTTTCCCTTTCCTTTTCCCTTTCCCTTACAGCAGAGAAATTGTACTCCAGACAGTACTGTTCATTGTTATGTGTAACATGCTCACTTTATGTGCATAATGGAATCACAATGAGAATTTTGCTTTGGAATTAGGTTGATCCTCGTGTTATAAAATTTTCAGAAACACAAGATACAATTTCATACACATATATATACACTTTCAAATTTTAACACCAAATTCTAAATGGTATAATAGAATTTTCTATTAATATAAATGGACTTACTGATATAATTAAACCTGAACTTTATACACTAAGTCTTTCCTTTGCATTATTCCTTCTGTAACCTCCAACCTATAAAAAAAAAGCATTGAGGGGTGCCCGGGTGGTTTAGTTGGTTAAGCATCCAACTGTTGGTTTCAGCTCGGGTCACGGTCTCCCAGTTCATGAATTCGAGCCCGATATTAGGCTCCACGCTGACAGGGCAGAGCCTGCTTGGAATTGTCTCTTGCTTCCTCCCTTTCTGTCCTTCCCTCACTCATGCTCTCTCTCAAAATAAATAAAAATTAAAAAACATTAAGGCTTTGAATTGGAGAAAAGTGAGTGCCAAGGGTCATGGTAATGAATTTTGCATATTTTTAAATTAATTTATTTATTTTGAGAGAGAGAGAAAGAGGCAGAGGGAGAGAGAGAGTCCAAAGCAGGCTTGGCACCATCAGCACAGAGCTGGATGTGGGGCTTGATCTCACAAACCATGAGATCATGACCTGAGCCCAGATCAAGAGTCGGATGCTTAACCAACTGAGCCACCCAGGCACCCCCAAACAATTGAATTTTGTGCATATATATTTTAGGTTTATTTATTTTGGTAATGAATATTGAAGTGAGTGGTTGGTTGTTTTAACTTGCTGTTGATAAAACTTGGAAGTGTGTTTCTATGTATTGTGATCACCGTCTCCCTCCTTGGAATCCTAACAAACCATCGGTTTCAGGGTCTATGTCTGTGGTAACAAGAGTGACTTTGGAGAAAGAGAAAGGACAAGAAAGGGAGAAGGATAAGAGGGCATTTTCAGAGATAATAAAACCACGACACTTTCAACAGCATATGATACATATTTCCTCATAGTTAAAATCTTAGTTGTGATACTGCAGCATTCACATTTAGGAATAAAACCCCTCCATAGAATAAAGTCCTAAATTAAAACTAATTTTTTTCTTTTACTCATACAGCATAATGTTCCCTTACTTTGTGATGAAATTTGAAGCTTATAAAATGTATCAACCAGTTAGAAGTCTTTATCAGATAATCCAAAGAATTATTGAGTCTTTATAGAACTCCTTTGTTGTTAATTAGCTTTAACTTAATAAAAGCTAATCCTACAAATAATACTTTTGTGGCACAGCTATTTTTGCCAGACCTAACTGGGACTTTTCTGGATGATCTATACTTTCCCTAGCTTTAGCATTCTTAGTAAGGTCTAAGACTACATAATAGACCTTTTAGGTTGGCTTGATAAATGTGATTTTCAAGCCTAAGTACCTAGCCAATCTAACTGCTTCAGTATAGCCCAAAAGCTCAACTTAACAGCAATTATCAGCCCTCATCACAAAACAGGTTACTAAGACAAGGCTTCATTTGGAAAAGAACACTTCTTCTCTCCAGAAAGAGGTTTGAGGGATCCAGAGACATGGTTTAGGTATTGTTTCCTTGACAATTTTGTGGCAGAGACTATTCCTTAATTGCCCATCTAGCTGGGAGAAAGCTTTATTAGACACATTTATTGTTCCCATTGCAACTGGTATTCTGCAGCATTACCTTCCAAGTCGATTGTGTGGCTCTTTTTTGGGCCACATGAATAATGCACCACTGAAAGAGTCCTTGGTTTTTTTGACTATAGGAAGAATTTAATTATATTGATTTTGTGGCAATCTAATTATTTGCTAAGGTTTAGACCTATATTCTTAAAAAGTGAAATTGTCCTGTAAGTGGCTGATTTCATGTATGTTTCTCAATATATAACTACCTATATAAAACCATTTGTTTTCTAGAAAATTACAGTAAAACAAAATATGGCCACAGTTTAATCACAGTTTTCAAACATGCATAGATACACACAGCCTACCTCTCTCTGTCTCTGCTCCTTCCTCTGCTTGTTCTCCTTATGTCATTCATAAAAATGCTCCCCTTCTGTACTCTGAAGGAAAGCAAAGCTTTGGGTCACTTCATTTCTGAGAATGACTATCCTTAGCAGCCTCCAATCCCTCTAGTGCTATTTTTCTGAATGAATTTGTTTTTGTTCAGTGATGTTAGAGTACACAAACCCAACTGCGTGTGAAATACTGCCCACCTGCAAAAGCTCCCAGAGGTGACTAAATGAGGTAACCATGCCATGAAAGAATGAATGTTTCTGGGATATGAGGATGGAACTATTGAAAGGCAACACTCTCTCCCTAAACCTGGAATGAGTCATTTGACATGTTTCAAGGGGGCAAACTGAACAATTTAAAAAAGGTTTGCTTAGTCACAGGAAAAAAAAAAGTTGTTAGAGCTATGCCTTGGTTTACTTAGAATGGCCCCACATTTACCATCCCTAAATACTATCTTTTCCCTTTTCCTGTGTATCTTTTCCTTTCTTCTTCCTTCCTCTCTCTTGTCAGGAATGTCACAATGCAAATTACTGCTCCTAAAAACATGTGATAACACTTCCAGGCTCACTGTACTTTCTCTTTCCTTGAAATCCCTATGGAAATTAACTAGAAGTTTAATTATATCTTACCTGATAGTGATTTCACATTATTTATTACCATATTTTTTGTGTGAAGTATATCATAGAGAACTATTTGTGCCATTAAAGAATAGGGAAAAAATCAATATTTCTCAGCTTGGCATAATCATTCTAATTTTGAAGTCCTCGTGTGAAATACGTTTGTTTTTTTCCCCATGGTTTTCTATTACATTGTCTTCTTATTGATTTACAGATCATTATTTGTAACTAATTTGGAGTTAATTTTATATTCCAAATGAAATCTTTACTCAGCTGGATGTTGAAAAATCTTTAAGTTTGTGGCTTAAAAACAATCTTATTTAAAAGCAAATAAAGGGGAAAAATAAAGGAGACTATTCTTCATGAACTTCAGATAAGGAAGGGTTGTTTTTGAACAAGATAAAAACACAAACCATATAGAAAATATGGGACATTTTTACTACTTAATGTAGTAATTTTTAATAAATGAGAATCTATTTTAATTAAAAGTAGAATAAAGAGAACAAAGAAAACAAATTCATACCACAATTATACTTTGATAGATATTTTTCCTTATCATTCTCAAGATATTATTTCGCTCTTTTCTGGCTTTCTTTTTCTGCTATTGAGAGGTAGACTATCTGTTATTCCCTAGTAGGTCAACTGATCTTGCTTTTTGCTTTTAAAACCTTCTTTTTTCCTTTTTCCTTGTGCTATTTTACCATGACATATCCAATTGGAGATTTTCTTTTTATTAATCCTGTTTGGGATTATTTAAATTTTCTGAATCCGAGGAAGGGGATCTTATAGAAAATCTAGGGTATCACTTAACATTACTTCATCGAATATGGCCTTTATCCTAATCTTCCTATTCGCTCAGCTCCTAAAAATAGAATTAAAGCTTACTCGCTCTATCCTCCCTGTTTAATATTTTGTATCTTTGTCTTTCTGACAAATTTTCTATAGAACTACATTCCACTCCACTAATTGTTTCAGAGCTATGTTAAATTGCTTTAAACTTGTATGAATTCCTAAAATTTAAATTTAAATATTAGTAGTAAACTTTTTATTTTAATAATAAGAGTAGTCGGATTTAATATAAGTAGTCTATTTTCCATTTCTCAAGTTTAACTTGTCCTATATTTCAACATTTTCAGGTATATTTAGTTGAATTTTGTAACTTCAATGCCTCTCTTTGTGTACATCTCAATATATTTATTTTATAAACTAATTCAATGATTCCATCATGTGCAGTTTGGGAATCTTATTCTTCAGTTTGACTTTTCTGTTGGGTTTACATGATTATGTGATCCTTGACGGGTCTCATTATTTTGAATGGGGGCTGCTTTCTGGAATTTCATAAATAGGAAGAAGTTGGTGTCTTTATTTAAAATGTTTTCCTCCAAAGGACATTTATATTGCTTTTTCCAAACTCCTATGGGAAAGCCTATATGGAGCTGCATTAGGTTACTTTTTTGTTTTTAAGATTTTAGTTTTTAGTTATCGCTACACCCAATGTAGGGCTTGAACTTACAACCCCAAGATCAAGAGTCATATTCTCCACTGACTTAGCCATCCAGGTGCCCCAAGATTGCATTGTTGTCCTCATACTTTTAAGGCAACACCTGGTATGATTTTATGACACAAATGTGTATGATTATGAACTTATGGTTAGGGAATACTTTTTTCTTTTCTACTTTCTTTTTTTCCTTCTACTCAGTCCCAAATCAGACTCCTATTGGGCTGGCATGCTCTTGAAGAGTGGATTTGTTGATTTTTTTTGGTTTTCCTAATTTTACCTACTGAACGTGTTCCCCTTTAGGAAAGTTTGCTTTATGTAGAGAATTCTGAGCTCCTCTTCTTTATGACGCTAGATGTTTGTCCATTTCCCTGGTATGTGATCCTTATTTTAGACCCTGGTGTGTGACTTCTGAAGATTGACAGGGGACTTTAGGTCAAATGTTAACTTTACTGGTACTCTGTCCTTATATAAGTTAAGTATCTTCCTCTTCTGTCTTCTGTTTCCCTTACAGTACTGGTAGTCTAGTCATGATTTAACAAACAGATATTAAGCATTGCCGAACTTTGTATTCCGTCCAAGGGGTAGTTTCTCTTTTTGGTTTATCGTGTTTTGGGTTTTGTTTGTTTGTTTTGTTTTTTTCTCAGAATAGTTATAAACTTCTTTAAGGTACAAATATTATGATAGTTTTCATTGAAATCTAGATTATATCTTGCTTCAATGTTATGTATTTAGAAGGTGCTTAATAAACTTTGTAAAATGGATTAATTTTAATATTTAATCAATAGACGAGAAATCTTGTATTTGAGTTGCACGTCTTGTATTGCAGATGTTCATCAAGTCAATACAATCTCCTTGTTGAGGGCTTATTACCTGTCAGGCGTTGTGTCAATTCCAGTGGTCACAAGAGGTAGCAACTGAATTCAACTTGCTGAAGGTATTTTAGTTGAATTGGGAACTCCTTAAAGGAGTAAAAAGAAATATCTTATTTGTTTTAAATTTATTTTTTTATGGTATTTTCTACAATCTCTAATACTGAAACCAATTTTAAATTTTTATGTAGTGGTCAGACCTAATTGGAGTGGTATACTCAATGAATCATAATTATTTAATATGTTTTACTAACTAGCACAATCTTTAAATGCACTTTTTTTGTATTTCTAAACACCTTTTTCTTTCTCCCTTTAAGTTTTTATTTAAATTCCAGATCGTTAACATACAATGTAATATAAGTTTCAAGTGTACAATAGAGTGATTCAACACTTCCGTACATCACCAGATGCTCATCACAACAAGTACACTCCTTAATCCCTATCACCTATTTTATCCATTCTCCCTTCTACTTCTCCTCTATTAGCCATCAGTTTATTCTCTATAGTTTGTGTCTTGGTTTGCCTCCCTATTTTTACCTTTGCTTGCTTAGTTTGTTTCCCAAATTCCACATATTCCTGAAATCATGTGGCATTTGTCTTTCTTTGACTTATTTTGCTTATCATAATACACTATAGCTCCACCTGTGTCATTGCAAATGGCAAGGTTTCATTTTTTTAATGGTGGAATAATAGTCCATTGTGCCTCAAAAAAGTTACAAGTAGAACCACCCCATGATCTTTAAATATGTTTTAAAATTCATTTCTCATTTAAATTTAACGTACTAATTTGCTTCTTTGGAATAAATATAAAGAAGTTAACATAAGCTAAAAATCCTTCTGAAGGTTTGGGGAAGCTGACTAAATTCAAACATTTGCTTTCAGAAAAGAAGAGCAAGGTTAGTATAAGATAGCATATAAATAAATAATGTTAAAGATTTGAATGTGACTTGCAAAATTGAATCAAAAGGGAAAGTTGTTAATGTAACTTTAACTTTGAGTAGATTACAGCACAATATATGAAAAAGTCCACTCAATTACTTAAATAAAACTGTCACTGAAACAATCACATAAAGAGTACATTTATGGGGCGCCTCGGTGGCGCAGTCGGTTAAGCGTCCGACTTCAGCCAGGTCACGATCTCGCGGTCCGTGAGTTCGAGCCCCGCGTCAGGCTCTGGGCTGATGGCTCGGAGCCTGGAGCCTGTTTCCGATTCTGTGTCTCCCTCTCTCTCTGCCCCTCCCCCGTTCATGCTCTGTCTCTCTCTGTCCCAAAAATAAATAAACGTTGAAAAAAGAGTACATTTATTTTTTACAGAGACAAGTAATGGTTAACTTCAACCACTGAGTGTTTTCTGTATTTTTTTAATGTTTCAAGTTTTTATTTAAATTCTAGTTAGTTAGCATATTATGTAATATTAGTTTCAGGAATAGAATTTAATGATTCACCACTTACATATAACACCCAGTGCTCGTCACAATAAGTGCCCTCCTTAAAGGCCATCACCCATTTAGCCCAAACCCCAATGCTGAGTTTGTTCTCTATAGTTAAGAGTCTCTTATGGTTTGCCTCCCATTCTTTTTTTTTTCTTTTCTCCTATGTTCATCTGTTTCTTAAATTCCACATGTGAGTGAAAACATATGCTATTTCTCTTTCTTGTTTCACTTAGCATGATACACTCTAGCTCTATCCACATCATTACTAATGGCAAGGTTTCATTCTTTTTGATGGCTAATATTCCAATGTATGTATATGTACCACATATTCTATATCCATTCATCATTCAGGGGACATTTGGACTCTTTCCCTAATTTGGCTTTGGCTGATAATGCTATAAACATCAGGATGCATGTGTCCCTTTGAATCAGTATTTCTGTATCCTTTGGGTAAATACCTAGTAGTGCAATTGCTGGGTTGTAGGGTAGTTCTTTTTTAAAAAAATATTTTTAAATAATTTTTTAATGTTTTATTTATACTTTGAGAAAGAGTGTAAGTGGGGGGGGTAGAGAGAGAGGGAGACAGAGGATCCAAGGTGGGCTCTGTGCTGACAGGCTGACAGCAGTCAGCCCAATGGGGAGCTCTAACTCACGACCCATGAGATCATGACCTGAGCCAAGGCAGGACGCTCAACCAACTGAGCCACCCAGGTGCCCCTATTTTTAACTTTTTGAGGAAGCTCCGTACTGTTTTCAAGAATGACTGCACCAGTATGCATTCCCACCAGCAGTGTAAGAGGGTTCCCTTTCTCTATGTCATCTCCAACATCTGTTATTTCCTGTATTGTTGATTTTAGCCATTCTCACAGGTGTGAGATGTTATCTCACTGTAGTTTTGGATTGTATTTCCTTGATGATGAGTGATATTGTGCATCTTTTCATGTGTCTGTTAGCTATTTGTCTTCTTTGGAAAATGTTCATTCATGTCTCCTGTCCATTTCTTAACACCATTTGTTGAAGAGACTTTTTTCCATTTGGCATTTTTCCTTCTTTGTCAAAGATGAGTTGACCATATAATTGTGGGTCCGTATCTGGATTTTCTATTCTGTTCCATTCATCAGCGTGTTTTTGTGCCAGTACCATACTATCTTGATGACCATAGCTTTGTAATATAGCTTGAATTGTGATGCTTCCAGCCTTGTTTTCTTTTTCAAAATTGCTTTGGCTATTCAGGGTCCTATAAAATCCAACTATGCTATTGTTTTTCCTGATATTTATATTCATTCCGGCTCTTAATAAAAGAGGCAGCAAAGTCACATGATAAAAGGAAGTGTACACAGGAAACGGAGGAATTTGAGGCCATTAAATAATCTATCATAGCATGTGAATGTTAACCAATTTGGCATTATCTTGTAAAGTTTAAGTGTGTTTTGAACAAAGTTGAAATTGCCCTAGCAATGTGTAAGGGATTCTATTGCTGCATTGATCTATACCATATATTTCAAATTGTCCAACTGCTTAATTTTGGCAGATTTAAAGGGTATTAAATGATATGTCATTTTAGTATTGATTTATATTTTGTGATTACTTATTTTGATAATCACTTCTTATATTTACTGTCCATGTATTTTCTCATTACTTTTCCTATCTAATGGATTGTTTTTTCTTACTGGCTTAAAAGTCAATATTCTGAAAACTATTTTGTCAGTAATACATATTGCAAATAATTCAAGTGTGTAGATTAGTTTTTGACCTCATTAAAGGTATCAATTGATGAAGAGAACTTCTTGATCTTTATAGAAATTAATTTCTCAAGTATTTTTATGGTGTCTTGTTTAGGAAATCCTTTCTTAAACTCGGATTAGAAAGGCAGTTATATGTTAAAAATTTCAAGCTAGATTAATAATTCTGAAAACCTATGTGGAGTTGATTATCTTCCTCATCTTCAATTCTTTTTTATTTTATGGTAGAAGGTAAGAATCCAGCTTTTTTTTTTCACGTGAAAAAGTATTTCTTTTTGGCACTTTTTTCTCTGATTTGCCATCATATATTTGTGAGCTACCCAAGCTCTACATATGTATGATTCCAATACCTAGCCTGTTCTATTCTGTTCATCAATGAGTCTACTCGATACCTATACCATACATCTTATTTATAATCATCTTCCCATATAGTAAAGCAAGTAAATCCCCTATTCCTCAGGAAGCCCACTTTGTTCTTCCATATACACTTTAGAGCAAACGTTCAAATATTATTAGAATCCCATTAAGATTCTAACTGAAGTTCCAATGTATACATACATCCATTTGGGAAGAATTGACACCTTAATATGTTATGAAGTCTTCCCACTCAAGTCCATAGATAGGTCTCTACTAATTTAGCTCTTCTTTACTGATTTGCAATAATGTTATATGATTTTCTGGGTGTAGAAGTTACATACCCTTTTTTTTGGCATTATGTTATGGATTTTTTCTTATTTTAAAATCATATAAAATGGTTTTATTTTTTAAATTTTTAATGTTTATTTTTAACAGAGAGGGGGTGTGGAGAGAGCATGAGCAGGAGAGGACAGAGAAAGACAGGGAAACATGGAATCCGAAACAGGCTTCCGGCTCTGAGCTGTCAGCACAGAACCCAACACAGGGCTGGAACCCACCAGCTGTGAGATAATGACCTGACCCAAAGTTGGATGCTTAACTGACTGAGCCACCCAGGCACCCCTCTTTTTTTTTTTAATTGTTTAAAAATAGTATCAAATGTTTTTAAAGAATTTTAATCTTTGCTGGTACACATGCAAGTGCAATTGAACTTTGTATATCGATCTTTATTTAGCACTTGCTTAACTCGTTTTATGTAATTTCAAAACCTATGCTATGTAGATATTTCTATCATTTGAAAATAATGCCCAATTTATTTTCTCCTTTCTAATCATTTTGCCGTGTTTTTAAAGTTTGTTTATTTTGAGAGAGAGAGAGAGAGAGAGAGAGAGAGTGAGCATGTGAACAGGGGAGGGGGAGAAGGAGGAGGCGATTCTGCACTGTCAGCAGCATGGAGCCTGATACAGGGCTTGAACTCACAAATCTTGAGATCGTGACCTGAGCTGAAACCGAGCTAGATGCTTAACTGACTGAGCCACCCAGGCACCCCTCTAATCATTTTGACTTTAATATATTTTTCTTTTGTTGTCACATTAGAAAACAATACTGAACAGAAAAAGGTGAGAACAGCCTTGCTTATATTAAGTAATTAAAAAAAAATTTTTTTTTCAACGTTTATTTATTTTTGGGACAGAGAGAGACAGAGCATGAACGGGGGAGGGGCAGAGAGAGAGGGAGACACAGAATCGGAAACAGGCTCCAGGCTCCGAGCCATCAGCCCAGAGCCTGATGCGGGGCTCGAACCCACGGACTGCAAGATCGTGACCTGGCTGAAGTCGGACGCTTAACCGACTGCGCCACCCAGGCGCCCCTATATTAAGTAATTTTTACACAAAATATCTAAAAGTTAGATAAGAGAACATCCTGACACAAATTCCAAGGATGTTTCCAAAAGGGCAATAGTTGCTCTTAATTTAGCTAGTTAGATTATAAGCAGTAGTGGAGAAGAAACAATACAGATTTTGAAGGGACCAAATCTTTGGTTATAATATTAGTTCTACCACTCATTGAGTGGTGGTATGGGGAGTTTTTCAGGGAATTTAAAGTTGACCTCATACATGTCTCTTAGAGTTCATATGAGGAGTCAAAAAGCCTGTTAATATGGAATGGGCCATGTACATAAATAGCTACAAGTGAGGCTCAAATGTTACTGGACCATATTGGATTATAGATACAAATGGGGACAGTTTATTAACATAGTGTACTAACAACTGCATTCCCTGTGCTCATCATAATAAATATTTATGGAAGTTCTCAGAGAAAATTCGCATGTACTTTCTTATTATATCCAGTTTCCCCAGGGCCTTTGAGCTCCTTTTTTGGAAGTGCTTTTCTACTGTAGGTACCTTTTCTCTGATTTGTCGTCACCACTGGTCCCTTAGGCATGGCAAGAGCTGCTGCAAATTGGTCCTGTTACAGCAGATAACTGAGTAGAACTCTTGTCATGGCTGAGGTCTCTCTTGCTGTTTATTTCACTGTGGCAGGGGCACCTGGGTGGCTTAGTCAGTTAAGTTTCTGACTTCAGCTCAGGTCATGATCTCACAGTTTGTGAGTTTGAGCCCCATATTGGGCTCTCTGCTGTTAGTGCATAGCCTGCTTCGGATCCTCTGTGTGTGTGTCTCTCTCTCTCTGTCCCTTCCCCACATGTACTGTCTCTAGTTAAAAAATAAACAAGCATTTATTTCACTGTGGCAAACAAGGGCTCCTGCTTCTTTATACATGCTAAGTTAAGGATCATATAGTAGCATTGCCTATACCTCATAGTAAGCATCTGTTTCATTTTTGCTAACAACTTTCTTTTCCCTTCCACTTGAATATGAGCCCAGGGAGTAGGGGTGAAAATGGATTTGAATAACTTACCACACTTCCCATTAAACAACTGGCTTTCTTTGTGCCTTTATTTCACACCTGGGCACTGAGACTTCTTGTGATGGACAGGGTGGATTATCCTATGTGTGTGTCCAGATACACACACATAAACAGATTTCTCTTAGGCTTATACCATCAATTTGAAACACATGCCCAGATAAATCTGAATCATGAGCAGTAGATGACACAGCCTAGGGAAAAGCAGAAATAACAATTTAGCAAAACAGAATTGAGCATAGGATTCCTATCTGATTTATTTTTATATCAGGAGAAGAACACAGTGTAATCCAAATAGCATTACTGTTGAAGTAACTTAGGTTGGGCCTCAATCAGATTCTCTCCATTTACTTTATTTGCACTGGAACTTAGGATAAGGTTTTTTTGTTTGTTTTTGTTTTTTTTATTGTTGTTTTGTGTTTTGTTTTATTTTACCAATGCTGGGTCTTTCCTGTGAGAGAGTTTTAACATCTGCCTAATAGTTGTTCATATCAATTAAATTGATACTGGAGATAATTTTTAGGAGAACCTCTATATGGGACATATTTCTATTCTGAGATTAAATTCTGAGATAAAATATGTATAAAAATAAAATGATAGCTGCTATTATTTCTGTGAAACAGACCAATTGCATGATAAAACAGGTGAAAGCAATTTTTTGATAGTGTTATTCATATATAAAACAGTATACTGATTATAATTTTTAGTTTTCAATGGTAGTTCAATCCAATCTAAGATTCTTAGAGCATATATCATTAATAGCATGTGTATCTCTGAATTTGCAGCTGTAATTCTCATTTATATCATTGTAATGTTATGGAGATAATTATCACACTGAGAATAAAAACTTGGCATCATGGCATAAGCTATGTGTAATAAGAAAGCCAGTTACAACAACTGCTTATTCAAGAATATTTGAAAACCTGACTCAAAAAGCAGATAAGAAAATCTCATAATTTCTTAAACAGTTTAATGCTTAAAATAAGTTTGGTTCAAGTATACAATACTATATTAGCAATAGTCACCATGCTGCACATTAGATTCTCAGAACTTATTCCTCTTATAACTGAAAACTTGTGCCCTTTGATCTACATGATTTACCTGACAGTAAATCCTTTAAAAAAAAAAATTAGCGAGGAACAACATATAAAAATATTTTAAAAATTATATTTGTCTGAAGTTAAAAATGAAAAGAAAAAGTAGGCCTAGTTCAATAGAATTGTAAAGGTAGTTAATGGTATATTTTTGCAAATGAGATTAGTTTGAAAACCTATTTTCTTCATTTCCTAAAACAGAATAAGGAAGAATTACATATCCTTAATTCTGTCAAGTATGCATTAAGTCAACTTGGAAAGAAACTTAGTGAAAATAACATTGCATCATAAGAGCCATATTTTTTTGCAGCTATATCGAAATATAATTAAGTAAAATGTTAAGATACTTAAGGTGTAAGAGTCGCCCGGGAAGGAGGGGTGAGATGGCGGAGGCTGAAGAGGGTACTTTGTGGCCCACGGGAGCCTCTGCTGCCTCAATTAAATTCAGCTTTAGTCGCACAACGGAGCAGAGACCACTGGCGGATACAGATGACTCAGGTGCAGCTCTGGAGGAGAAGGATTTCTTAAAGACCCTGGAAGGAAGCAAGCTTCTGAGAATGAAACCCTCAGAACCCCCCAGGAACTCATCATCCTTTTGATCCAGAATGGCCATCGCAGGCAGCTACCAACCCATCCACAAATACTGAGGCCTTGGTGGATATGGTGTTCTCCCAGGCTGTGAAGGAGCTCACTGAGAACTCCAAGAAGTCCCTGGAGGAGAGAGAAAAATCAGATGTCGACCCCATGCTTGCTAACCCCATGATCCAGCAAGAATGCATCCCCAACCAGGAGGTGGCAGATAGCAAACCCTGGGCTGAGACAGTGCTGGAGGAAGCTGACTAGGAGGCAGTCCCTGTAGAAGCCTATGGGCTGGCTGTGTTATGAGGTATGGGCTGGAAATCTGGCGAGGGCGTTGGCCGCACCTTCAATCAAATGTTGAAGCCCTGTGTTAACCCACCAAGGCCGAAGGGGTTAGGCCTGGGTGCGAACCTGACTGAAGTCGGGGCCGTGGCCCCCCACCAGCCTCCACCACCTGCGAAGCCCAGATGAGGAGCAAGAGAAGGATAAGGAAGACCAGCCTCAAGGACTGGTGCCCCAGGGAGCTGTGGTGGTTCTTCCTGGCCCTCACCGAGGCCTCTATGGAAAGGTAGAAGGCCTTGATCCTGACAGTGTTCGGGCCATGGTTCACCTGGCCATGGGGAGCCGAATGGTGACTGTTAGTGAATACTGGCTGTGCCTGTCTCCCAGCAGGAGTTTGACAAGAACTCCTTGGATCTCAGCCAGTTGTATAAAACCTCCTTTGTGGACAAGCTGCACAAGGTTGTATTGTGGCCGGTATTACAACACCAAGATGACGATTGAAGATGTCCTCAGCCCAGATACCTGTGTGTGTCTAACAGATGAAGGCCTAGTCCTGGAAGGCTTGAGGGAAGACATGCTGGAGACCCTGGTCCCCAAAGTCCAAGGCAACCGGTGCTGGGGCCACAGGCTGGAAGAGTGGGACACCTGCTGGACTGGGACAGAGAACAGAGCCGGGCTCTGGTGCAACTGTGGAGAGAGAATCAGCTGGTGGAGCTTCACTATGATGCTGTCTGCCAGTACCTCGGCCCCAGTAACTCAGATGAAGACTGACCCATGACCACCCTCATCCCCCACCCCCAGGCTACTGCCAGATCTGTACAGTGTGAAAGCCAGTCTTCACAAAGGTGGGGAGATCATTGTTCTGTCCTCTACTTGCAGGCAGCCCCAGGACCAGGACAGGGACAGGTCATGAAATAGGTAGGCCAGAAGGGAGGCTTGAAACAAACCTAATATTCTCCAGAAGCTAGGGTGTAATAAAAATCATTTCAAAACCTCAGTGAAATGACAAGATCATAAGTGTGTGCTGAGCTGGGTGGAAGAGGGAGCTGGGCTGACAGAGGTAGGAGCCATTCTAGGCTTTAGTCCCACCACCATGCATGGGCTGACAGACAAGTTAAAGGATCTGCTCACAAATTCATTCTTGGAATACAGAAGCTTCCAAGTATGTTCCCTGAGCAGATGCTATGGAGTCTAGAATGCCACATCTCTGTACAACTTCCTGAGCAAGAATCCTAGTGGTAGCTCTGCTTTTACTCCTGGTCCAGGCCAGACATCCACAGTATATCTTCAGCCAGTGATAAGAGAGCCTACAGGAAGGGAGGCTTCCACTCACAAATGGGATGTGTCTGCACTACTTCCCAGAGGTGCCAGTTAATTTGGGGGCCCCCTGTTTTAGTCCTGAAACTTTGGCTTGAAGGTAACAAAGATTTGTCCTGGGTAGAATCTCTCTGATTGCTCCAGGTAACTGGACTCTCAAAAAGATTGTCAGTCCTCAAACATTTTCCCATGTAATGATGGGTTGAGATACAAAAATTAACAAAAGGGAAGTGGGAACTTTAGGCACAACTGCTTCTAAATCATCCCCAATCAAACGCAAACTGGTGCTGCTGCTCTGGAAAACAGTATGGAGGTTCCTCAAAAAAATTAAAAATGGAACTACCCTACAACCCAGAATTGCTCTACTAGGTATTTTCCAAAGGATACAAAAATGCTGATTTGAAGGGGCACATACACCCCAATGTTTATAGCAGCACTATCAACAATAGCTAAGTCATGGAAAGAGCCCAAATGTCCATCGACTTTTGAATGGATAAAGAAGCTGTGATATGCACGTATGTATATATACATACATATATATATAATAGAATATTACTCAGCAATCAAAAAGAATTAAGTCTTGGCATTTGCAACAATATGGATGCAACTAAAGTGTATTATGCTAAGCAAAATTAGAGTAAGACAGCTACCAAAGGATTTCACTCGTATGTGGGATTTAAGTAACAAAATAGATGAATGTAGGGGAAGGGAAGGAAAAAGAAGACAGAGGCAAACCATAAGAGACTCAAATAAAGAGAACTGAGGATTGATGGAGGGAGGTGGGTAGGGGGATGAGCTAAATGGGTGATGGGCATTAAGGAGGCCATTTGTTGGGCTGAGAAATGGGTGTTCTGAATGAGTAATGAATCACTAAATTCTCCTGAAACCAGTACTATACTATATGTTAACTAACTTGATATTTTTTTTTAAAAAGATGATATAACTGTTATAAATATATGCACCCAAAATTAGAGTACCTAAGTTATATAAAGAAAATATTAATGCATATGAAAGTAAAAATAGTTTTATTACACTATATGTTAACTAACTTGGGTTTAAATAAAATTAAAAATAATATTAAAAAGATATTTAAGGTGTACAACATCAGGATTTGATGTACATATACATTGTGAAAGAATTCCCCCCTTTGAATTAACACATCTATTACCTCTCACATATTTGTCTTGAGTTTCTGTTTGTTTGATGAGAATTTTTAAGTTCTACTCTCTTACTGAACTTCAATTACACAGGTAAGAGACATAATTTTTTGAAATATTCTTTCAGATTTTTGATCTGGATTTATTTACCTTCATTGAAATTTCAGATCAAAATTTTTATTTGTCTCTTATATGTGCTACTTTATAGGCTATGTAACAGGACTGATTCTTTAAAGATGAAGGCAATAGATTAATATCTTCTAGAACAGTAATCCTGAGTCTGGCTTTTTATCACAATCTTTGGCAGAGCATGGGAAATATTTATCAAATTATAAATTGTTGATACTTACAGTGGTGTTGTTTCCTTAGGCCTGTAAATTAATCAGAAATCTCTTTTATAAGGTAACTTCCCAAGTGTTGTAACAAATCTATACACAGGATCTGAGAACCACTTCTCTAGCATGACTTGAATTTTTCTGATTCAATAAGTCAGCTACTAAATGAGGGCATCAGGTAGAGAGACTTTTCTGAATTTCTTACTAGAGGATTCATAACATTGGTAGAAAAACATTCTTTCCTATTATTAGGCTAACATTTGTCATTGGAAAATGCTGGTTAATTTTCATTTCATTTTCTCTCATCAAAACATTTCCTGGTTTATCTGCTTAATAAAAGACTAAAGGTTACTTTCATATTTAACTGGGTAGGAATGCTATTTTTATGTCATGTGTTGTTTATCTTTATATCCCCTTTAAATATCTCTATTCCGCAAATAAATTCAAAAGGTTAAGTCATAATATCAAATATATTGAGCAATGATCTGTCACCTATGGTCAGCTAACCACTGAATGCTCACATAGCTTCATAATATGTCCTGTAATAAACCCATTGTTTTGTAGAGGGAAAATGTGGCTCAAAGAGATGATGTGATTTCCCCTGAGTCATGCTTATGGATACAACAGAAAAAGGCCTAGATAGTGGGCTTTTCTAAATCAGGTTTGTATGGCATGGGATTCTGAGAGGAGACAGACTCTAAGAATTGGAAAATGAGGTCAATATATGTGATACTGGTCAACTAGTGCAGGTGTCCTGGAGGTATGAATGCTAATGTGAGGGTAAACTGAAGTTTTTCTTAGTAATTGAAATAAATTTATGTTGAAACCAGTACTGTTGCCTCACATGTAGGTGGTGTACTTCTGGGGAGGATGAGACAGGAATCTTTTCTGGGACTAGAAAGAATGGAGAATGGGAACTAAAGAGGGTCAAGGAGGGGAGAATATGTTCTCTTTTGATCCTAAATATGGAGTCAGAGGGAGAATTTCCAGAACCCCAAATGATTCAGGGGGCCTGAGACCAGGAACAGTGAGTTTCTCTTCTCTGCTGATGATTAGGAAGAATGTATAGCAACATGATAAATATAAATATTACTAAACACATTTGTTATGATAATGTTTGTAATCCAAATGATTAAAATAGGAACATGTAATTCAAACATAAATATAAAATATGGAGTTACCATGAGAGTGTATTTCACAAAAGGAACCAGCTTCAGAACTGACCTGTATAATGGCAAAATTTGTTCTAAGGTACAGCATTAAAATCAGGCACTGCAGTATGTGTTTTTATACCATTTGAAATTTAAGCTAAATTAATAGTCACTTAATGACTAGGGAATATTAAAAAAAAAAAATCTAAGTGCAGATATTGAAATTCCTGATTTTAAAAATGTAAAATTTACATTAACAGCATGGTATCTCAAGAATGAATAGTAGTCTGGTGCAAAAACTTTGTTCCTCTCTATCATGGAAGATATTAGCTCTGAGACCACTGACAACATTCAGGCCCTGTGGGCAATAACCTGGTGTTATTCACATGAGAACAGTTTGGGATTCCTTCTACTTGCTGGGAACACACATTTTACCCTTCTTTTAAAGGTAGACATACATATTTTTGTACAAACATTTTTCTGTTGCATATTCTAGAATGATATCTAAACATCGTGATGACTTATATACAAAAATGATTTAAAAAAAAAAGTAGGAGTAAATGATCACATAAAAACATTATTTTCACCACCATCGGGTAAAATTAATTTGGGGAGCTTTGTTGTATATCCACTATCATACTTATGTGGCCTTTGAGATTGATCAAGACATATTGGGTTACGTCCCTGTAGGTGTAAGGGAGATTAATTCATTTTTTTTTTTCCTCTCTGACAGTTGAGGGAAGCATAGTTTTAGGCCCTGTGGTCTCTTATATGTCACCATGTTGTGTCAATTCCTCAGATACATATTCAGCCCTATTCCTCTCTTTCTCGTGTTTTACCCACATTTCAAGGTCACAGATTTACTTAATCATTTGAAATGGTCTTCTGCAATGCTATTGTGTAGAATTCTAAGATGAGAAAACACTATTTCAACCCTTTAATTATCTAAAAATAGGGCACTTTATCTTTAAGTTTGGACATTAATGAGCTGTCTACATTCCTGTGGCAAGCCTCCCTACCACAGCAATGGTGAAACCTTCTCATTTAAAGAAGATCAATAGCCATACACATTTTTCTTTTATGCAGTCCAGTTTACAACTCACTTTTAATATCATTTAAAAGTATATAAGCAAATCCTACGTGACATTTTTATTACCATTGTAATATCTCAAGTTTAATTTGTGACAGTAAATATAGTCAGGTACAATCTTAGAAATAAAAAAATGAAACCTGAATTTAAGTTTTTTTTTTTAATTTTTTTTTTATTTATATGGTAGTTTGACTTTTGGAGGTGAATACCCTCTTTGTAAAAGACACCTGTGTGTGACAAATCCGAAGTAGTTTGATTTTCAGATGACCTCAGGAGGTTATATTCTATTTGTTTCTAATATATTTTTGGAAGTCTACCATAGTTTTAAATTATATTTTCAAAAGGTTTCACATAGAGTTATCTTTAGGACATCAATGGATTTTATTTGACCCAGTCTACTAATTTATGTTTTTTGAATACCCCCAAATTAACTGCAGAATCCAAAAACCCAAACCCGATTCTTTCACCTTTGAAGACATTTTTAGTCATTAAAATAGATATTTAGAATCTATTAGATAAGGGAGAAAAACAGGCTAAAATCCAGGACTCTGACATCCCAAAGACTTTGCGTTTCAATTTCTGCCCTGAATTTTAACAATTGGATAATCTGAGCAGGATAACTTATTCTTTTTCTATCTCAATTTACTTAATTGTAAAAGGGGTGAGTGAAAAATGCCTTTACCTCATAGAGTTATTATAGGAATAATTATAATAGGACAGCAAAAGAACACAGTATTTAGACCATAATAATCACAGGAATATTTCCTATTATTAGCCTCTTCTCTAGTCCAGGAATGAATTTGGTGGAGATCAATGGAAGGTGAGGCTATACAGGGAAAACATACAGGATTAGCACTCTATAAAAATGAGCAGAAATCTAAACTCATGAGGGATACCCAGAACTCACACCAGAGAACATTGCCATTATGTTGGCTATGTACAATAACAGTCCCCAAACTTCGCAGGTAAGCCAAAGCAGCTCTGGCTTTTTAGTTGCTTTTTCTGCATTCCAAATTTAGTCGCCACAGAAACAACGGTAGATACATGTTCACCTAAAAGTCACAAGGATATAAGGATAATGAATATAATTATTGATGTTACTAGAGCTGTCTCATTTGTAAATGTAGAACAATGGTACCTGTCTTTTTCTGTTTTTGGTCTTTTACCTCTTTAGTGTTACCAATGAAAGGATACAAAACTGAATGCCTTTAAGCAAAACACTGAAATGTAAATGTTGTTATTTTGGAAAAGATGCAAGGCAAACACAGAAATGGTAGGAATTGTGGTATTGTATATGTGTATTTGAAAGAATTGACTTTTCAATGATCTCATATTCTAAAGAATTTTACTTTTCTTAGTTTTGTATCCAAGGAAACTACAGATTTCTGAAATAGTTGCGTTTTGAAATTCCTTTTGACCATTATGTGTGTTAGTAATTCAATCAGCAAAGCTTTTAATTTCTCACTGTTTTTGGAATGTGCCTTGGCCAAAGATTAGAGATCCAGCAGGGTTAGCATCTACTTCTTCTTGGCATCTGGTAATGAATGGTTTAATGATTGAACTTTCACAGTATGCTCAGGGTGAATCATTAGTACTATGTAAAAACCTTATGATTTACTTAATGCAGTTTATATGATACATATTTGTTATTTTTAAATGGTAGCATTCCATGACTATTTCAAATCATGTCACCTTAAAACTTGCTGGTTTCTGCACATTATCAATTTAGAGCATTTTAAAAATAAATTGTTAAACACATTTGAGTTTTCAGTGAGTATTAAAACATTTTTATTATGTAGTAAAATTGGTTATGTAGAGTGTTTACATTTTAAATTAAATAGGTAAAGATGTATGGAAATGAACAAGATGGCTGCACCATTTATTTCAGTGAAACTTGATGTGGAAGGAATACTCACACAAAATCACATCACTTAATATAGTTACTTTAGATCCTTTTTTTGCAATATTAACTTTGTAAGTCCATCTTTCATTCTGTTATAATAGTGCTACCATGCATTTGCCCATTGTGGTCACAGTGCCTGGTAGAGAAAAGTATTCTGAAAAATACCAGAAGCTCTTTTGCCTAAAATGGTATGTCCCCCTTTGAAATCATCTAAAAATATTTTCACAGAATATTGTATAGAAAATGATCAACACATCAACCTCTTTATCGACCACTCATTCCAAAAAGCTCTGCAAATGAGTTTTTATTTCATGTGTTAGTGACTATTTTTTCTAATTTACTTACACTTCTCATTAAAATGTCATCTCAAAATAAAATCGAAATCTATGAAATTCATTACATTGGGAGCACTCATTAATTTTTTTCTTTTAAGTAATAAAAAATTAATAGCACTAATTTCAAGTTTGACTTTAAGTATACCCACCATCTTTTATTGCTATTTCCATTTATTTATTATTAGAATTTGACATTTGGGAATTATGAGTGTGGGTATTGGTATGAAGGAAAATCTGTATTGACTGTAAAATACTATAGTAATTATAGATAGAGGAAAAATAGACTTTTTGAATACAGTCAAATGCTTTTTTCTCATCATAGATTTTGCTTTGTGTATTAAATATCCATATCTATCTGATTTTAATATAGAAAGAACACCTATAATTACATTAGAATAGGATCAAAACCTAAATAGGAAAAAGGGGGGACACTTGAGATAAAGCATCCCATTAAAAAAGGAAAATGATTCAGGGGCACCTGGATGGCTCAGTACGTTGAGTGCCTGACTTCAGCTCAGGTCATCATCTCGTGGTCTGTGAGTTCAAGCCTCATGTCAGGCTCTATGCTGACAGCTCAGAGCCTGGGGTGTCCTTCAGATTCTGTGTCTCCTCTCTCTGCCCCCACCCCTCCACTCTCTGTCTCTCTCTCAAAAATAAGTAAACATTAAAAAAAGTTTTGAAAAGAAAAAGAAAAATGATTCTTAAAGTAATAAAACCATGCTCATTCCTACATATAGTATAAAATTATACAAAATTATACTCAAACACTGCATATATATATATAGAGAAAGATCTTAAAAAAGAACAAAGCTCTTTCTTTCTTTCTTTCTTTCTTTCTTTCATATCCAAGTTAGTTAGCATATAGCACAACAATGATTTCAGGAGTAGATTCCTTAATGCCCCTTACCCGTTTAGCCCATCCCGCCTCCCACAACCCCTCCAGTAACCCTCTGTTTGTTCTCCATATTTAAGAGTCTCTTATGTTTTGTCCCCCTCACTGTTTTTATAGTATTTTTGCTTCCCTTCCTTTATGTTCATCTCTTTTGTCTCTTAAAGTCCTCCTTTGAGTGAAGTCATATGCTATTTGTCTTTCTCTAATTTCGCTTAGCATAATAGTTCCATCAACATAGTTGCAAATGGCAAGATTCCATTCTTTTTGATTGCCAAGTAATACTCCTCTCTCTATATATACTACATCTTCTTTATCCATTCATCCATCAGTGGACATTTAGGCTCTTTCTATACTTTCGCTATTGTTGATAGTGCTGCTATAAACTTTGGGGTTCATGTGCCTCTTCAAAACAGCATACCTGTATCCCTTGGATAAATACCCAGTAGTGCCATTGCTGGGTCATAGGATAGTTCTATTTTTAGTTTTTTGAGGAACCTCCATACTGTTTTCCAGAGTGGCTGCACCAGTTTGCATTCCCGCCAGCAGTGCCAAAGAGATCCTCTTTCTTCGCATCCTTGCCAACATCTGTTGTTGCATGAGTTGTTAATGTTAGCCATTCTGACAGATGTGAGGTGATATCTCATTGTGGTTTTTTTTTTTAATTTTTTTTAACGTTTATTTATTTTTGAGGCAGAGAGAGACAGAGCATGAACGGGGGAGGGGCAGAGAGAGAGAGGGAGACACAGAATTGGAAGCAGGCTCCAGGCTCTGAGCCATCAGCCCAGAGCCCGACGACGTGGGGCTCTAACTCACGGACTGCGAGATCGTGACCTGAGCCAAAGTCGGACGCTTAACCGACTGAGCCACTCAGGCGCCCCTCTCATTGTGGTTTTAATTTGTATTTCCCTGATGAAGAGTGATGTTGAGCATTTTTTCATGTGTTGGCTGGCCATCTGGACGTCTTCTTTGGAGAAGTGTCTATTCATGTCTTTTGCCCATTTCTTCACTGGATTATTTATTTTTTGGGTGTTGAGTTTGATAAGTTTGATAAGGGGATAATAACCCTTTATCTGATATGTCATTTGCAAATATCTCCTCCCATCCTGTCAGTTGCCTTTTAGTTTTGCTGATTGTTTCCTTTGCTATGAAGAAGCTTTTTATTTCGATGAGGGCCCTATAGTTTACTTTTGCTTTTGTTCCCCTTTGTCTCTGGAGACGTGCTGAGTAACAAGTTGCTATAGCCAAGACCAAAGAGGTTTTTGCCTGCTTTCTCCTCAAGGATTTTGATGGGTTCCTATCTTAACATTTAGATCCATTTTGAGTTTATTTTTGTGTATGGTGTAAGAAAAGGGTCCTGGTTCATTTTTCTGCATGTCGCGGTCTACTTTTCCCAGCAACATTTGCTGAAGAGACTGTCTTTCTTCCATTGGATATTCTTTCCTGCTTTGTCAAAGATTAGTTGGCCATACATTTGTGGGTCCATTTCTGGGTTCTCCATTCTGTTCCATTGATCTGAGTGTCTGTTTTTGTGCCAGTACCATACTGTCTTGATGATTATAGCTTTGTAATACAGATTGAAGTCTGGGATTGTGATGCCTCCTGCTTTGGTTTTCTTTTCCAAGATTGCTTTGGCTATTTGGGGTCTTTTCTGGTTCCATACGAATTTTAGGATTGTTTGTTCTAGCTCTGTGAAGAATTCTTGTGTTACTTTGATAGGGATTGCATTGAATATGTAGATTGCTTTGGGTAGTATTGACGTTTTAACAATATTTGTTCTTCCTATCCAGGAGCATGGAATATTTTTCCATTTTTTTGTGTCTTCTTCAATTTCTTTCATAAGCTTTCTATAGTTTTCAATGTATACATTTTTCACATTTTTGGTTAGATTTATTCCTAGGTTTTTTATGTTTTTTTGGTGCAATTCTAAATGGGATCGATTCCTTGATTTTTCTTTCTGTTGCTTCCTTATTGGTGCATAGGAATGTAACCAGTTTCTGTGCATTGATTTTATATCCAAAACAAAGCATTTTCTATCTATCTAGATATACCAGATTAGAAAATAACCCCCCAAATACATGAGAAATAGCTCACATTGTTACCCAGGCTATGGGAAAGCAGAGACCCTTGTATGTTGCTGGTTTCAGTATGGGTACCATGGGTAATATAACCACTATGAAAAAGAGTTTGGCAATGTTGAACATAATTATATATATTCATTGACCACCCCAATTTTATTTTAGATTTTGCCTATAGAGACATTTCACACGAGTGAAATAACATGTAAAAAATATTAATTTCTGCATTATTTAAATAGCAACAGTTTGGAAACAATATGCATGTCTATTTTAGGAGACTATTTAAATTATATTAATTAGAAATATAACTTTTTGTGGCGTCATGGAAATATCTGTAGGATTTATTACAGAATAAAAAAGAATATCTGAGAGTACTTGATAGCATGTTCATAAAATAACTGTAGACAAAAACAAGAGACTAAACAGCAGTGATGTAAGTTAACAAATGGGTGGCTGTGGGAAGGAAATTTTTCGATGTATACCCTGACCTTTCAATTTTGGAACTATAGGACTGTATTATGTGAAAAATATATTATGAAATTAAAATTTAAAAATAGAAGTGAGGGTTTCCTTGGTGGCTCAGTTGGTTGAGCAACTGACTTCAGGTAATAATCTTGTGGTTTGTGAGTTGGAGCCCCATATCGGGCTTGCTGGTGTCAGTGCAGAGCCCACTTTGGAGCCTCTGTCCCCCTCTCTCTACCACTCTCCTGCTCACCACTCTCTCTCTCTCTCTCAAAAATAAACAAACATTTAAAAAAATAGAAATGAGATGGAATTAAATTAGCTGAGGTATTCTTACCTCCAGATAATTTTATGTAGATCGATACCTACATAAAATGATTACTTTATAAGTCATACACAGAGAATGTATTAAGGAACCAAGATTACTGGAAAGTGGTAATAGATTTATAATTGATTGAAGAGTATGGTTGCTAGGATTGATATGCTAACGTTTCACATCTCTGTGTCTTTGCATGAGCTGTTCATTGTGCCTAACGTTATCCTTTTCCTGGTTCCCCTGGTTTCCTGAGGAATATTTTTCATTCTCCAAGGCCTCCTTCAAACGTTAAAATTTTTTTTAAAATAGATACTCCAGTATCTCTCATTTTGTTCTCTCCCAAGAACTCTGATTATGTATCTGTTATAGCACATACAACCATTCATTTTTTTTTTCCTTCTACTCTTCCCTAATATACTATAAACTGAGAGTAGAGATTATACCTCGTTCATTCTCAGGATTTGGCACTGTCTGGCACATAGTAGGAGACCAATAAATGTTTGTGAAATAATTGAACAATAAATGAAATGCATTAGGTAATCAAAATGGTTGCATGAATATAAAACTATTTTAAAGAAAAATATAAGAATATAAAAGAAAATGGCTTTTTATACGATGACTATTTTTTGTATTTATGACTGTTATGAAGTATAAAAGTGTGTGAAAGAAGTGCTATTAAAGGGCACAGTGCAACATTAATTTTGAACAATGTGCTCAGGCCTCAACTAACATGCACAACTAGGGTAAACTGAGGTGAATAAAGGTTAGGACATTTTCCCCAGATAATACAACTCAAAAATTGAACAATTAGGGATTTGAATACAGTCTGATTTCCCCAAAGTCTGTTCTCTCTGCAGTATAAATCACATATACAGTAAACCAAGACGATAAAAAAAAAAATGACTAAAGCAAAATACAGACTTCAGGAACTAATTGCCAGTACATCTAGATTTTTTTCTTCAACTTTTAATTTAAATTCTAGTTAACATATAGTGTAATATTGTTTTTAGGAGTAGAATTTAGTGATTCATCACGTGACACCCAGTGCTCATCCCAATGAGTGACCTCCTTAATGCTCATCACCCATATATCCCATTCCCACCCACTTCCTTCCAGCAAGTTCTCTGTAGTTTTCTATGTGTTCTCTATAGTTGAAAATCTCTTAGGGTTTGTTTCCTTCTTTCTCCCACCCTTCCTCTATGTTTATCTGTTTTATTTCTTAAATTCCATATATGAGTGAAATCATATGGTATTTGTCTTTCTCTGACTTATTTCCCTTAGCATAATACACTCTAGTTCCATCCATGTTGTTGTTAATGGCAAGATTTCTTTTTGATGGTTCACATCTATATTTATTTATTCTATCCATTGGGAACTATTGGGCCAATGAGAAAAGTATAGAGATGACCAATTAGTACCATATTTTTCAGTTAGTTTTAGTTGTGCCTTAGATCTGCTCAATATTCATGGAGGGTGGAGATGGCAAGATGAAACCAAAAACTATGATTTCTTTTTCAAAATTTATTTCTTGAGAAAGTGAATCCCTGGTAAGGGTAACCAAAAGAGTGTGTGGATATTCCTACTGAGTTAGATTTTTTAAGAGTGTAAGATTATCAGTAACATCAGTAAGATCAGTAAGCATCAGTAAGATGCTTTGTGTTTACTTCTATCAAAAGCTAGGTTGATGAGTTCTTCAAATTCTGCTTTCCAATTTCTTTATTCAATATGTTTTCTGAGTGTTAGAGACCTAAAACTTATTTTTTAAATTTATTTCTAGCCTTTTTTTGTAATATACACCAAAACAAGTATTGTTTGGTCATTTATTTGGCCTGGGATATTTTGCACACATCTATTATTAAATTGGCTTAGGTGAGCTCAAGATTTTTTTTAATTTTTAATACAAATCAGTGTAAATGTCATTGCTTAGATTTCAAAAGCAAAAATAATTTTAAAAAACAACTAAAAACTAAAAAAGAAAAAAGTTCAAAGTTGGTTAGAAAAAACACTTATTTCCAAGAGTTTTAGATTTAATAAAACTGAAAACTAAGTACTAATATTTTTCTCATCTATGGTTATTCTATTCTTTAAAATTTGCATAATCATTATACTCCCTTAAATTATAGGAATAATATGGAAATTCACTGATATTTAAATAAAGGCATAACTTAGAGATACTGTGGGTTTAGTTCTAGACCGCCACAATAAAATTAATATTATAATAAAGTGAGTCAAATGCATTTATTGTTTTCCTAGTATATATAAAGGTTATGTTCTACTATACTGTAGTCTAAGTGAGCAGTAGCACTATTTTCAAAAACTGTACATACTTTAAAAATACTTCATTTTTAAAAAATGTTATCATCTGAATTTTGAGCAAAGCGTAATCTTTTTGCCCATAGAGGGTCTTGTCTTAATGTTGATGGCTGCTGACTGATCAGGGTGGTGTTTGCTGAGGGCTGGGGTGGCTGTGGCAATTTTTTAAGACAAAAATGGAATTGCCACATGGATTGACTTCCTTTCACAAATGATTTTTTGGTAGGATGAGATGCTGTTTGAGTGAATTTTAGCACAGAATTTTTTTGAAATTTGAAGCCAATCCTTTCCAACCCTGCAGCTGCTCTATCAACTAAGTTTATGTAATATTGTAAATCCTTTGTCATTTCAACAGTCTGCATCTCAAAACCCTTTGTTTGCTCATCCATAAGAAGCAATTCCTCACGTGAAAATTTTATCATGAGATTGTACCAATTCAGTCACATCTTCAGATTGCACTTTTGGTTGTCTTACTGTCTCCACCATATAGGCCATGACTTCCTCCATTGAAGCCTTGAAATCCTGGAAGTCATACATGAGGGTTGGAATTCTTCCAAACTCCTGTTCATGTTAACATTTTGACCTCTTCCCATGAATCACAAATTTTTTTTTAAAATTTTTTTTTTCAACGTTTATTTATTTTTTGGGACAGAGAGAGACAGAGCATGAACGGGGGAGGGGCAGAAAGAGAGGGAGACACAGAATCAGAAACAGGCTCCAGGCTCCGAGCCATCAGCCCAGAGCCTGACGCGGGGCTCGAACTCACGGACCGCGAGATCGTGACCTGGCTGAAGTCGGACGCTTAACCGACTGTGCCACCCAGGCGCCCCTATCACAAATTTTTTTAATGGCATCTAGAATGGTGAATTCTTTCCAGAAGTATTTCAATTGCTTTTGACCTGATCCATCACAGGAATCACTGTCTATAGTAGCTATAAGCTTTCTGACATGTTTTTCTTAAGACTTGAAGTCAAAATTACTCCTTGATCCATGGGCTGCAAAATGGATGTTGTATTACCAGGCACAAAAATAAGACTTATCTCCTTGTATATCTCTATCAAACCTCTTGGGTGACCAAGTACATTCTCAATGAGCAGTAATATTTTGAAGGATTCCTTTTGTTTGTTTTTCTGAGCAGGTCTCAACAGTGGGCTTAATATATTCACTGAACTATGTAAACAAATGTTATCCAGGCTTTGCTATTCCCTTTCTAGAGCACAGGCAGAATAGATGTAGCATAATTTTTTTTAAGGTTTTATGTATTTATTTTGAGAGAGACAGTGCAAGTGGGGGAGGGACAGAGGGAGGTGGGGACAGAGGATCTGAAGCAGGACCTGTGCAGACAGCAGAGAACCTGATGCAGGGCTCAAACTCACAAACCATGAGATCATGACCTGAGCCAAAACCAAGAGTCTGGTGCTTAACTGACTGAGCCACCCAGGCACCCTTAGATGTAGTATAATTCTTAAGAGCCCTAGAATTTTTGGTATGGTAAATGATCATTGGTTTCAACTTAAATTTTCTGTCTGTATCAGTCCCCTAACAAGAGAGTCAGCTTATTCTTTGATGCTTTGAAGGCAGGCATTGAGTTCTCCTCTCTAGCTATGAAAGTCCTAGATGGCATCTTCTTCCAATAGAAAGCTATTTTGTCTACACTGATATTCAGTTGTTTAGTGTAGCTGCCTTCATTAATTACCATAGCTAGATCTTTTGGATAACCTTCTGCTTCACCTTGCACTGTTATGTTTATGTTATGGAGATGGCTTCTTTCCTTAAACCTCATGTACCAGTTTCTGCTAGCTTTCAACTTTTCTTCTGCAGCTTCCTCCCACTCTTAGCCTTCACAGAATAGAAGAGAGGACCTTGCTCTGAATTAGACTTTGGCTTAAAGGAATGTTGTGGCTGGTTTGCTCTTCTATCCAAACCACTGTAACTTTCTCCATATCAGAAATAAGGCTCTATTGCTTTCTTATCATTCATGTGTTCACTGGAGTAGCACTTTTACCTGCCTTCAAGAACTTTTCCTTTGTATTCACAACTTGGCTGTTTGGTGCAAGATGCTTAGATTTTGGTCTCTCAGCTTTACACATGCCTTCCTTGCTAAGCTTTATCATTTCTAGCTTTTGATTTAAAGTAAGGGATGAACAATCCTTCCTTTTACTTTGACCCTTAGAAGCCATTGCAGGGTTATTAAGTGACCAAATTTCAATTGTTATGTCTCAGGAAAATAAGGAAACCTGAGGAGAAAGAGACAAGAGAACAGTTTGTGGAGCAGACACACAACATTTATTGAGTGAGTTTGCCATCTTATATGGGCATGGTGCATAGTGTCCCAAAACATTTATAATAGTAACATCAAAGATAATAGATCACAGATAAGCATAATATAATAATCATGTAAATATTTGAAATATTGTGAGAATTACCAAAATGTGACAGAGACATGAAATGAGCTAATGCTGTTTAAAAAAAGGCACTGATAGACTTGCTCAACATAAGGTTGCTATAAATCTTCAGTTTTTAAAAATTGCAGTATCTGTAAAGTGCAGTAAAGTGAGGTGCAGTAAAACAATTACCTGCAGTTTGATATAATAGAAGATAGCATTTACAGACTTACATTTATTACTTTTATACATAACTAATAGGGCTTTTTTGATGCCTGACATATGTTTAAAGAAGTCATGATCTCTCCTTTGACCTTGAGAAACTGAGATCTACATTTTTCAGATAAGACCTTATAGGTTTACCAAAAAAAAAAAAAAATCACTCATGGGTTCATCAGATAGCCAAGATAGAATATCTTCTCAGGTCGATTTCCTACTGAAAATTATTCTTCTGATGATCCAAAAGTCAGGAAAGAGAAGGAGAAGGAGAAGGAGAAGAAGAAGAACAGTTTCACTATTTGAATAGTCTCACCTAATGTATTTATTATTCTTAAAAATATCTCCATGGATGATGAACTCAAGCTAAACCTTAGGTTGACATATCTAATGACAAGCTGAACAGAAAAAGAGATTGATAAACTTAGAAGTAATTTCTGTTCTGCTCCCTCCTATTTCCATAGCACATGTCTTTGACAGGGCTCAAGGCAATTGGTGAAAAAGATAGGAGAGCAAATATGAACTAATTTTCTCTACAAGGCCAAATTTAAGAACTGGGAATATAAAATATTCACTGGCACATTGCATTGTTTGCTGATGCCATTTGTTAACCTGTGATGTGATCCTGACACAATGCAATTGTAAGGCAGCATTTGTGCATTTCTTTGTTGATTCAATCCTCACTCATTTCCAAGGCTTAAGTCCCTTCCTCCTTCCATGAAACCCTCTTGAAATGCTTCAATCCTAGCTCTTCTATTCTTTCTTAGAAGACCTATTGGACTTGTAGTGAGTTAAAACCTCCTTCCTATTTTAGAATGAAATATTGACAACCACTTTGGTATAAAAGCAGTTGTTTATTGAAGGGAAACCTGTTAAGCAGCTAGTTATTATTTTGTTTGGGGATGCACCCTCTTCCCCAGTCTTTCCTTGCTAGCATGTCAGAGACTTAAATTTTGATCATGATGGTTAATTTTATGCATCAGCTTGACTAGGTCATATGGTGTTCAGATTTATAAACATTATTCTGGATGTGTTTTTGAGGATGTTTCTGGATGAGACTAACATCTGAATTAATGAACTGAACAAAGCAGATTTCCTTACCCAAATGGGTGAGTTTCCTCCAATCCAGTGAAAGCTTAACTAGAACAAAAAGGATGAGCAAGAGAGATTTTACTCTCTGCTTGATGGTTTTGAGCTGGAATATGTTTTTCAGAACTTCAGACTACAGATATTGGGACTTCTTAGCCTCCATAATCAACTGTGCCAATTTCTTATACTAAATCCCTTTTTATATATATCCTCATATTTCTATATCTCTGGAAACCCCAGGCTGATACAGTAATCAATGGGGAATGACTTTTTTTTTTAATTTTTTTAACATTTTATTTATTTTTGAGACAGAGAGAGACAGAGCATGAACGGGGGAGGGGCAGAGAGAGAGGGAGACACAGAATCGGAAGCAGGCTACAGGCTCTGAGCCATCAGCCCAGAGCCCGACGCGGGGCTGGAACTCACGGACCGTGAGATCGTGACCTGAGCTGAAGTCGGGCGCTTAACCGACTGAGCCACCCAGGCGCCCCGGGAATGACTTTTTTAAAACGTAAATTCTGGAAGAGAAAAAGTGGGGAAAGGGTAGAGGGGCATGGTGAACAATCATTGCCTTTTTAGTCCGCTTCATAAAAAAATCTGGTATTGACCTCATCCAGTATAAATTAAGTCTGGTGTTTCCATGCATTTGTGGAACTCCAAGGAGTCACAGAAAAGAATCCATTTGTTCCAGATGTTCCAAGCCACCTAAATTATGCAGTCTTAATCCAAATGCATAATCTAAAAGTAAAAAGCAGATACATTTTTTTTTTTTACATTCTCTCTGCAACTCTGACTTCTTTCTCTTTTCTGCCTTCTTCTGCCTGATGAAATTATGAAGTGGGGTTCATGAGAAAATGGTTAAGAAAGAATTCTTGAGACTCATGCAAAAAGATATTTTTATTATAGCATGGGGACAGGACCCATGGGCAGAAAGAGCTGCACTGGGATTGTGAGGAGGGACTGATTATACACTTTTAAGTCTGTAGAGGGAGGGGGGATAGAGATAAAGTAAGTCTCTTAGGAATTTTGGAAGCAAGGCTTTCAGGGCCTTGCAGGGCTAGCTGCTAAGATAAGGTTACTCTTAGGTTTTAATAAAACATAGACATTAAGGCAGTAAGGGAGCTATGTGTTCCCTGAGGAAGGTCACCCTCTGCATGTTTCAGGGGTCTATCAGTGGGCTGTTAGCTGAAAGGAAATTTAAACTACATTTCTCTTGCCTTTGTCTCATCATCCCCCCTCCAAAACAACTTTTATCCTTAAATCCTTAAGGTTATTGAGGGCTGAAGGGCTCATCTTTTGTATCTCCTTCCTGCTGAATAGGGTTGTAGAGATGTCCCTACCTGTGGGTCAAGGTTGGTCAGTTGAGAATTTAATAGGAGTTAGGGAAGGCTAAAGCAACTGTATCTAGAGTTGATATCATATGGAAGCTTTCTTTTTTTTAAATATAATTTATTATCAAGTTGGCTAACATACAGTGTATACAGTGTGCTCTTGGTTTTGGGGGTAGATTCCCATGACTCTTTGCTTACCTATAATACCCAGTGCTCAGTAGAAATGATCATCTGTCCACTTGAAGTTATGGCAATGAAGGAGTCTCACACCAGGTGGAGGGACTTGGGAGAAAAGAGAAAAACATGATTAGAATAACGAAAAGAAAAAAAAGCCCAAATAAGAACCCTTTGATAGGTGACAAAAACCGTCCTTTAGTCCAGGAGTTTAACCAATTATTAAAGGAAAGAAAGGGATCAGTTAAAGTGACAATCTGAGCATTTATGTCAATTGGAAATCTAGAAATGTTATGGTAATCTGGAATATATATACAGCATTTTGCTTTTATGATAGGTTAAGTTCCACCTTGTGCAGCTGTTAAAACATCTGATGTCATTCTATTTTGTCGAAGTGCCTTATGCATTTGAGTTATTTCAGTGTTTCATAATATATTATTTTGAAAGTTATTTAAGGCCTTAATTGTGTAGCATGTGGTGTTAACCATCACACAGACACTGTTTTGTTTGGTAAGCAATCAGATAATTAATAAAAGGCACTTTTATGGAAAGAAAAGAAAAATCTAGGTTAATGGTTAGAGCGAATTATAAACCCAGTGTCTGAATCTTGATTGCTGTCAGTGAGAAGATTTTTAGATGCCAGGCTTGAAGCATCCTCAGAAGGAGTGGACACAGGAAGCAGGAATCTGATTGGTTTTTCTGGTTTGTAATTCAAATTATTCTGGTGATCCTTTTGAGTGGCCCATAGAGCAACAGGAGCAAAGATCATCTATACATGAGTCTTATGGCCATTTCTCTGAAGTTTACCTCAAGGTGTCTAGCTTTGGCAAATAACAAATATTTAAAGACAATCAGAACTAGAATTTAACATTTACAAAGATGTATTATTGAAACAATTTCTCCCTCTAAAATCGCCCTTATTGGGACCTACTGCTGAGGTCATGATCTCACAGTTTGTGACTTCGAGCCCCACGTCGGGCTCTGTGCTGACAGCTCAGAGCCTGGAGCCTGCTTCGGATTCTGTGTCTCCCTCTCTCTCTGCCCCTCCCCTGCTCATGCTCTGTCTCAAAAATGAATAAAAACAGTAAGGTAAAATAAAATCGCCCTTATTTTCAGAAATAGCCAAATTAAGGCTAATTTGTTTGTACAACAGTCCAATTTTAGAAAATTTGGCCTAATTATTTAATAAGCTCAGCAAGAAGAATGATTGATCACATAAATATTTTAAAACTTGCTTTGTTGGAACCTTTTATAAGGAAACTTGATGAACTTTTAGTATCCTCTCAAGACTAGAAGCCAAGCCAAGTACTTGCCATCAGACATGCCTGTAATACCTTCAGATTTGGGTGAATTCCTCTTCAGGAGGTTCCCAAAGTGTTCTGAGGTTCCTGCACCTGCCAGGAAGTGACATTCTTTACTCACCCAGTAAGGCCGCTGGGAACTCTGTAAAGCGAGGTATCAGGCCAATGTTTCCAAGGGGCTTTATGGCACTGTGTTTCCTAAAGTCAATGACTCAATTCCTTAAAGCTGTCTAGTTCATATCTGAGTCTATGTATACCTCTCTCAAATAGGAGATTCCAGTCAAAGCCTTGGCAAAGTAATCAATGTTTCCAATGGTTTTCTGTTACAAGAACAGATTCATACTGAACTTATGCAAATTATTATAATTTCCATGGAAGAAAGAATATTTTCTAAGAGTTTTTGAAATTTAGAGGATCCAGGGAGAAAAGTTAAATGCTTTAAAAAAATTTTTTTAACGTTTATTTATTTTTGAGACAGAGACAGAGCATGAACGGGGGAGGGGCAGAGAGAGAGGGAGACACAGAATCAGAAGCAGGCTCCAGGCTCCGAGCCATCAGCCCAGAGCCCGACGCAGGGCTCGAACTCACGGACAGCGAGATCCTGACCTGAGTTGAAGTCAGATGCTTAACTGACTGAGCCACCCAGGTGCCCTGAGAAAAGTTAAATGCTTTGAATGGTTCACAAAGGAATACTTTATTATACTTTTGTATATCATAGTTATCTTAAGAGACAGTTTTTTCAATCTGGAAAAGCAAACATGAGAGAACTAGAAATATTTCAGACGAGAGCCATAAACTAATTATTGTCTAATTTTTTATTAAGTTTGAATGCAGCTTTTTCTGTTCTGGAAATTTTTATGCATTTTATTTTTATGATTTTAAATATATAAAAGTCCTTTTTTACAAATATCCTTAATGGTGAAACATTTTGTAAATGACAAAAGATTATTATGCAATTGACAAGGAAATTCCATTATTTATGTGACACAACAATAAGGTCATCTCTCAGTATTCTGAATATTTATCAAAACATATTAAACTTCAGAAATTTTATATTATGCTATATATATCATAGCATTTATAAACAGCTATAGCATTTACCCAAGCAATACAACCTAAATTTTATCATCATTTGTTTGACAGTGCTAAGTAACTTAACATACCAAATAAACAAGCTTAATTGGGCAAAAAGACTTTATTTGCAATTTAAATCTCAGGGAAGTTTGCTAAAAACTTCTGATAGTTACAAAGCACATGCCCAGATAGGATTACAGACCATTTTAAAACTTAATTATTTTTTTTAAATTTTGTTTATTTTTTAGAGAGAGACAGAACATGAGCAGGGGAGGGGCTAAAAGAGGGAGACACAGAATCCGAAGCAGGCTCCAGGCTCTGAGCTGTCAGCACAGAGCCTGATGCAGGGCTCAAACTCACGAACTGTGAGATCATGACCTGAGCCTAAGTTGGACACTTAACTGACTGAGCCACCAGGCGCCCCTAAAACTTATTTAACTAAGGTGGCAATAAAAATTTAAAGGCAAATATGTAGAGTTAAGTAGTTGTTAGTAAAACTTAGCTCCTTTAATACCGATAAGTTTTAGTTCTCTTAAGTAATCAAAGACTTGATAAAGAACTTAGTAACTGATTTTCTGGGCAGACAAAATAGAAAAAAAAAAACACACTTTGCTTACATTTTTTATTAGGAGCAGACCAAAAACCAAGAAAACTTTGTCTTTTTGACAGAGACAAAAGCAGAATTTTAATCTTAGATCAGTGTACTTTTAAAATTAATTCATTTTAACCTTAGTTTTGATCACACATAAAATTCTTTTTTAAAGCTTTCCCTTCACAAACCTTCTGCAACTTTCTTTTGCATTCAGATTTTTACCTAAGCCATTTTCCTCCAAATAACCAGTCTCATTTAAGAAACAATTACCTTCTTTTACCTTCAACAAAAATGTATTCCCATTTCTTAGGAGTTTTCTTATATATCTCCTGCTTTTGTATATACAGGGTTGCTTTCCTTATTTCCATCAGTCTGAATTACATTTAGTTTTCACTGGAGACTAAGGTGTCTAAGCAGTAAGTAATTGTGAACTGTTATACCAGAATTCTTTAGATGACAAGCTTATGAATCAATTAAGCAGAAGTATTTTTTCAACAGATTTAAAATAGGAAGGCAAAAACATAAACCTATGTTCAACACTTCCACATTTCATCCTATTTGGAAAAGGTCTACATTCCAACGAATTTAATCCAATTTCTCATCCAAGCAAAACTTGAAAGTTTCAGGTTACGAAAGACTTTGAAAGCTATTTTAACAATTGTTCATGAGAACTTTGAGACAAATTAACCATTATTTTAAGTCATCCCTTTGCTAAAAATTGTTGCAACATAGATGACATGAACTTATTTGACCTTCAGTAAACTGAGGTAGAAAAAGTTGCACATTTAATGTTGATAATTCTAAAGACTCTATTTTAATTAAAGCAACAAACTGAAATTAGTTTAAATACCAAATATGTTCCATTTGGATCACTTGAAAGTCAATTTGTTCACCCTTATCAATTTTAACCAAGGGGACTGGAGGGGAAATCTGAAGTGGGAGTAGAGGGAGGGGAAGGCAGAAGAGGTGAGGTGCCACCAGGAAGGTTGGAGGCAGATAAAAGCTCAGAGGTCACAGAAAGAGGTCTCCCAGTCCTAAAGCTCATCAGCTTGGGCAGATGAAAAGACAGTGTTTTTTGATTTTAGACCAACAAGTAGAAATGGGCAGTCCACCTAGACCAGAGAAGACAGGGAACTTCCCCAAAACAAAAGCCTGCTTGGGACTATTCCTTAAAGTCCCCATCCTAAGGTAGGTTAACGACAGATAGTTGGCTCCAATTATCCTAGCCATTAACCTGGGAAATGAAGGAAGGAGAAACCCTTACATACAGGTAGAGTAACCTGAGTCTATTAGAAGAACAGTGAGAGAGAGAGTGTCAACATCCCCTTCCTTAAGGACAGCCTGTGTTTTCTCCAGCAACCTGGCTTTATTCAGAGGAGGCCTGTCTAGACAATTATCCAATATATCAGCAGAGAGTTTATCAGCCTGGTTAGTGGCCAAACACATTCTGCAAGAGGCTTTTATGTTGAGGTCCTTATTTAGGGCCATTCAGGGCTGGATTCAGTCCATTTGCCCTGTTTCCTGCAGAAGAGATCTAATTGATAGGTTAGAAATCAAGAGTCAGATGCTTAAGACACTGAGCAACCCAGGTCCCCCAAAAAAGGCATTTTTATTCCCTCAAAACTCCCAATACACTCTGTAAAGACAATGAGGCCCCAAGCATGTGCAAAATGCAGTTTTAAATCTATGGATCTAAGTCACAAATGTTAGTATACATTAAGAATGGATAGACTTAGGAAGTAAATTATTTGTAAGGAAACATTGTTGACTGTAAACAAAAAAAGGTATCATAAATGAAAATATCTCCTGTCTAAGCCTTTTTTAAACTTAATCTTGATAGCCCTCTTTCCAAAGAGATATTTTAATCCTCTCTTTTCTCTCCTTTTGTCACATTATTTTAAAATCTACGGATCTTATGACATGGAAAACTAAGAATTACTATTTACGTATTTCCCTTATTATTTTTATAGGAAGTAATGAGGGAAACAAAGGCAAGAGAAATATAGCTTCAACTAGGTCTCCTTACAGCTTGCAGCCCACTGATAAGACACCTGATAGTCACACACACAGCTTGACCTTCCTCAAGGAACACATGGCTGCCTTACTGTCTATGTTTTATTAAAACCTAAAAGTAACCTTAACAGCAGCTTGCCCTTCAAGGCCCTGAAAGCCTTGCTTCCCAAATTCCTTAGAAACTTACTTTATCTCTATCCCCCTCTGTCTACAGACTTAAAAGTATATAATCAGTCCCTCCTCAATATCCCAGTGCAGCTCTTTCTGTCCATGGGTCCTGTCCCCATACTATAATAAAACCACCTTTTTGCACCAAAAACACCTCAAGAATTCTTTCTTAGCCATTTGCTCACAATCCTCACTTCATAATTTCATCATTTTGGTGCCCTTACTTGGGGCTTCAAGTCTTTTCATCTGGACTCTGAGCCTTGGTGCAAACTTGATGAGTAATCCCTCTTTTTCCATCCTTACTTTCATTTTAGGGGACTTTCAAGGAGTATGGTCTTAGGCTGCAATCCTCTAGCCCACAGCTATGGGGAAGAGAAAGCCTGCCTTTTGGCTAGAAATTAATACGCTAGCTGGAATTGTAATAATTTTCAGAAACTTGAAGCCTCCTCTTTACATCTATTCTTATACAAAGTTGTCTGTCTGGGGCACAGGACAGCCACCTAAGTCATTGGCAGCTGTGCTAATCTTAAAGACTTCCATGTGAGGATTTCTCCTTATTGGTCTAATGTGATCCCCTTCACATCTCTAGTCTAGCCATCTCTGGCCCAGAAAACTCCACTCAGAGCAGGTCAAAACCAGTACCCAACTGAATTAAAACTCAACTCGGGACAGTTTCTTAGGGAAGTTGGCTGGTAAGGACTATGTGTTTTACTCGGCACCTGAGTGGCTCAATTGGTTAATGATCTCAGCTGAGGTCATGATCTTATGGTTCATGAGTTCAAGCCAGCATCAGGCTCTGTGCTGACAGTGCAGAACCTGCTTGGGATTCTCTCTCCCCCTCCCTGGTTCATGCACTGTATCTCAAAATAAATAATAAATAACCTTTTAAAAATGCCTTTTTTACCCTGCTCCACTGCTGATTTGTTTCAGAAGCTAGGAACAAATTAGGAAAGGCTTACAGTTTTTTCCTTTCTGTCCTTTCACAATTTGTTTTCTCACTTAAAAAAGAAAGACATGAATCTAACCATCTTGAAACTTACAATGGATGCCTCCTGAAGGTACACTGAATCTAATAGTTTTCATCATGTCTTTAATAAAGTCACCAAAACTTGTCTCATCTGTATCTTTAAGATGTGCATTTGCAATGATTTTTTTACATAGTTTTTTTATTCAAGTTTGTAATTGTGTTGTTTTGTCAGTTGAATATTAGTTACAATTGTATAAACCAATTTTTAAAGATAATGATCATCAGTGGGTGAAACTGTAACAGGAAAGGATGATAGCAGAATTTATAGTGGAGGGGACCAACTATCATCATTTGAACCCACTGAAATCTTTGTATTTCCAAAAGGGGTGAAATCACCCTTTGTCCTTCTGTAAAGCAGATGTATGTAAAGCAGATCCTATGTAAAGCACCCCACACTTTGCAGCATGCTTACCAAAATACTTTTCCCTGATTCTAGCCTAGATCATAATTAAATTTATGGGAAATATAGAGGATAGAACAAGAAGCTAAATAATACTTCAAAGAAGCAAAGTGAGAAATTGAGAGTGTAGATCATTCTAGAGAGTAACTGTTTCTGTAAAAATTGGTAGCACAAAGCATGAAAAGGAAAGAAAATCTACCATTAAAAAGATTCAAGAGCTATAACACCAAATGGATGTGTGATCCTAGGGGGATCTCATTTCAATAAAATAACTTTAAAAATGTATTTAGAGAAAGGGAATATTTGACTATGAACTATCAGATGATACCAAGGTCTTACCATTAATTTGTCAGGATAATGGTTATAATAGAAAAGTGCATACTATTTAGAAATACATTCTGAAATACATTAAAATGGCATGATTTCTGGGTTTGATGAATTTTTACTTATTTTTGAGGTAGTGCAGTAGGAGAGGAACAGTGAGAGAGGAACAGAGGATCCAAAACAGGCTTTCTTTGTGCTGACGGCAGTAAACTTGATGTGGGACTTTAACTCACCAACTGCAAGAGCATGACCTGAGCGGAAGTCAGATGCTCAACAGACTGAGCCACCCAGGTGCCCTGGGTTTGTTTTATAATGCCTCAACAAGGAGAAAAAAAAATAGGATTAAATGAAGTAGAATCCAAATAATTGTTGAATCTGAATAATGGATAGAGAAGATTTATTGTACTGTTCTCTTAAGTTTAGCAAATTTTAATATTTTTCTAACAAATTGAAAACTTTAACATGTCAAAACTACAATAGTGCAGAAACCTATCATTTATAATTAAATGATGAAATTTTACATTTTAACCTAATGTATAAGGGGCACATACCCTTTCATGATTACTTTGGAGAGTATACAAAAAAATTTTTGAAGAACCTGGCCAAAGTGTACCAGCAAACCTGGATAGTGAAGATGACCTGAAATTAATTATGGTGTCTATGATCCACTTAGATACCATATTCATAAAAAACAGTTAATATGGCCACGAATATTATAAGGTTATTTATTTATTTATTTACTTACTTACATATTAGTTAATTGATCTAACATCCAGGGCTTTGCTCCTGGTCTCTAAACTATTTATATGCTATCTTTCTCAGATTTACCCTATTGATTGTTCACATATTACTCTACAGTAGAATATTTCTATTCTTGTTTCAGTCCTGGGTGAACTTAACATTGTAAATTTCTTGCTTTTAAAGTACAATATGCAAATCATAATTAATCACTTTCAAGTGAAAATTAGGGGTTATGGGGTTGTCGACTTATTTGTAAAATATTCTTTCCTCTGGTATAAAAAAATGGTATCTCCACATTTGGCATACATTTGGACAAACTGCATAATAAAATGCTATACTGCCAAGAGTTTTCCCTTAAATACATGTTTTGAGTAGGTGTCATGTATGAAATTACAAGTAACTACTTTGTTGGCCAGCAGATGGCAAGACATGGTGCTAGTTACAGCATCAAAATATAAATTCCAAGTTGTAATACAACGAAATGCCATTTCTTGGGCAGCAAATGTAAATAAATTGGGACATTTAGCACTCAAATTCTAAGACAAAAATATTAAGAGTAAAATGCATTTTGTATTTGTTGTTATAGCACACAGCCTTTACTACAAATCTCTCAAACAGGACAGGGCTGCTTCTGTACTACGTCATTTTAGTAGCCTTAAAGAAAAATTCAGTGAAAGATATGTTTGCCATTATTTCCCATTGAAAACATTTCCATTTTACACTTTGAAAAGATTTACCATTTGAGAAATATGGCAAACCTGGAGTACAAAGTGCTGGTGTGTTTTTTCCTGTCATATTAGAGTAAAAAGCTCTGGGATAAAGTAGTTAAGGAGGGAGGGTAGGTCCATTAACACATTGACCTCATTCTAGTAGTTTGGCAGAATCGGTACCCAGGATTTGCATTTGTACAATTTGCTAAAAGCAAAGTATAAAGCCAGCCTCAGAAACAGCAGAAGTGGAAAGTAAACAGGTATGTTGCTGCTTCTATAAAGCCCTCTTTACACTGTGCTCCCATCAGATCATTGCAGTGCTCATATGGGGAGAGTCAAAATTCACAAACCAAGTTGATAGAGAGCTTCTAGGCAGCCTAGGGAGTGCTAAGCCTGAGAGGGCCCTGTGGGCTTAAAGCAAGCTTTTTTCACTAGTCTTTCATCCTCAGAAACTACAGCTGAGTCTAGACTTAGATGAAGTCATTAAATGGAATAAGAAGACACTTTGAACAAAGAACATACCATTAAAGTGAGGCTTCTTTGTAAGTGAAGCAGAGGGTTTTTAAAACACTCTCATCACAAAATGTCCTTTTCTTCTACACACTCCCATGCCCATATCTTCCCCCCACCCCATACTGAACTTGAAGTCCCTTGTACACATCATAATTTTTCTTCTCTGGAATGAATGCTGGTTCTTCCTTACTATCCACTCTCTTATCTTTTAGGGTTTTTTTTTCTAAATTATCTGTGGGAATTTAAGATGATCATACTCTAATTAATCTCCCATCTCTATCTTCAACTTTTCCTTTCTTCACAAACAGTAGTGGTAAAAGGCTTTCATGCTTCCTCCTCCCTAATGTTCTACTTATCTTTACACTCCTCCAGTTAAAGTAAGGTGTACCCCAAAGCAAATGCCTAGATGGGAACTAATTTCACCTTCAGCTATCTTCAAGGGGATGCTATTCCATGAAGTGTCTTCTCACTTTTCCATATCTTCAAACTTTTCTATTGGCAATTATTGCCAGCATATATAAATAAGGAAATCATTCCTGTCTACAAAACTCTCATCTGATTTCCATAGCCATGTAGCTTTTAGCCTGTGTTCCCCTACCTTCAGAGATAAGATTAAATGTAAAAAATGCTCTACACTATTCTATTTCACATTCACTGAAATTCTGTTTCCCCTAAAGCTAAATAAAATGTATAAAGTCTCAAGTTCCTGCATTTTTGTATACACATCACTAAGTATATAAGGGATAAATACTCCTTTGATTTACTTCTGAAGATCCTAGAAATTTCAGTGTATAGTACATCTCCATTTACCTGGATCACATTTCATTAGGGTTATTTTTGTGTATATATTCTCTCATTAGACCTTTAGACTACTAGAATAAAGGAACTATGTTTTTATTTTTATCCTTCTCAGTTGTATAGTAGTGTATCAAAACTAGATAGGAATTTTCTTTCTCTTTCTTTCCTTTCTTTTTGTCAACTAGTCCCTGTAGTGTTCTTGCCTCATCATCATCCCAGGGCCCTACATGACCTGATCCCTGCTCCTCTCCAACTTCTTAAGTGCTAGTTTCATGGCCAGCTTTTTGTTCTCCAGCATGTAAAATTTGTTCTCAGAAACTTTTTACTTGCTCATGCCTCTGTCTGCTTTCTCAAAGATCTTTGCTTGGCTAGTGTCTTTTCTAGTGTCTTAGTCTCAGCTCCCATATTATTGCCTCCCCTCAGGGTCTCTGTATCTAGAGAACCACTTCTCTACTCTTTATCACATTATCCTGTTTTTGTCTTCTTCATGGAAACTAACAGTCCCTGAGATTATGCTATTTGTGTACTTGTTCCACAAAAGAAGAGTCTTGTCTGTTCTATTCCCAGTATTTTCACCATTATGTTAAATGGTGCTTGGCATGTGAAAGGAGCTTGACAAATATTTGTTGAATGAATACATGAATTAGAAAAATCCCTATCCACCCTCAGATCTGTAGTCCAAACCCCAGCTTATCTAAGACTCAATATCACCAAGAGGTGTGGCAACAAGAGAAAATGTGGTTACATGTGTGCATTTGGAAGTGGCATAATAGCCAAACCAAATCCACACCAAATGTTGCTGAGATATTTACAGGTGAGATGACATGTTATATGGGATTTATTAGTACAATGTCCATCATACCCTCATTACCATTGCTTTAATGAGGTCTTCAGAAGAACCCTGTTTTTCTTGTGACCAGAAGCCCTAAGATAAAATAGTGATGGATCCATCAAATATGCATTAAATGAAAGAGGAGAATATTTGGGTAGATAGACTCAGTTGCCCAGATACCCAGTGCCCAGTGGTACATTTCAATGTCTAAATATTTGTGGAAAGTCCACTTTCTTTTTAGCAAGGTGAGATCTGGATCTTCCTCCAAATGTGTCTTCATCTCAAAACACTACCTTCTTTACTATTAAATATACAAAAGGAAAAGGGAGAATTATTGCCACTCCGAAAGACCTTTTGGTTGCATGGATGTGACATTTTGTGTCTTGTAGGATGTTGACACCAAGATGGAATTACATGTGCAATTTCCTCAGAGAAACATCTGTGAAGAATACGGCCTCCATGTTGGTGTTCTACAGAATAAAAAACCTAAAGACATAGATGGAATCTTCACCTCACACCCAGCTCAATAATTCCATTATTCAAGACAAAGAGGGAGATATAAAGGTTCAAGAACACCCAGAAAGAAGAGCAATGAAAGTTAGAAGGTATTTCTAGTCTTTTCTGTGATGCCTAACAAACTTTTATACTTATATATATTATACATATGTTATGTTTCTAAAGTATGTTTCTAAAGTAGCTATAATCTAGATGAAGAGAAGCAATGAGATCCTGTCAGTATTTGGATCCTCTGGAGTATTCAGCACAACATTGTAATTGAACCAAATAAAAGTGTTAGGAAAAAAAAGGATGAAATATGTCCGCTTCTATCCTACATCATGTTAATATTAAAACACCTAAAATAAAACATGAAAGTCTTTGGATAGGTTGAAAGGGGTGGGCATAGTATACACCTTTTTGCGTGTCTGCCATGTCTCCAATACCTTCCTTAATTAGCCTCTCTAACCACCCCTTCAATTTAACAAACACAGCTTCCTAGCAGCCGTATTTGTTCACAGTGACCACAACCCACAGTCACAGTTGACAGAACCAGGGACGGGCACCTGGGCTTATGCTTCTCCAGAATGCTCCCGGTTGAAGCAGGGCCAAGAGAGAATCAAGCATTTTCATGTCCTGAGTCTGTGACATGTCAACTCAGAATTCATTAGTAAGTAGATGTAGCTGTGCGTACTACAAAGTGGAAGTCACTCTATGTAGATATAGTAGAAATCCAGAAACGAGTAAAGAGGGGCACAGAGTATATTTCCAGGGGTCCCACCAGCTTTTCAATTACCCATTTTCAGTTCTTCCTCATGACTAGTTAAATGTCTGACACTGAATTTCAAGATCTATGCCTGCACCATTTTGTCATTTCTTTTTAAGCTTTCAGGTAGGTTTCTAATACTTAGGACAAGAGAAACTTAACTCACCCAGGTAATAAAGAGACCCCCTAAGAAGTTAATTACTATACTGTTTTACCACTATCTGGTGGTGTGGCCTATATGTTTACAGGCCATATTTAATTTTAAATATAATTTTTTCTAAGAGCCAACAATTCAGATTGGTTATGTGAAATGAAAAAGAATAGTTGGCAAAATTAAGGAGATTTTTTTTTTTACTTTTTATGGTAAAGTTTCATAAGGAAGACTGATATGAAAACTGAGAACTATAGTCAATTACTTCATGAAATACTTTGCTAATTATATGCTGGAAATTATACCTATTGTTCCACTTCTTTATCAGTTTCAGTTAAAACATTAGTATTTTGTTGAATGTTAAGAATTGGATTTTACCATAACTCTAGTTCTAAACATCGCCTTGCCCATCTAGGCAAACTTATTATCAATAATACATATTGGCACCTGGGTGGATCAGTTCATTGAGAGTCTGACTCTTGATTTCAGCTCAGGTCATGATCTTACAGTTCATGAGATAGAGCCTCAAATAGGGCTGTGCACTGACAGCCCAGAGCCTGCTTGGGATTCTCTTTTTCTCACTGTCTGCCCCTTCCCCACTCATGCTCTATCTCTCAAAATAAATAAGTAAATAAACATTAATAATAAAATATCGATTGACACTGTAGCTTTAACTACATTAAAAACTATTCACAGAACTAAGGGCTATATGTAAAGGCATAATAAAAGGCTATTCTGTTAACTGCTGAATGGCCTTTCTGGTTTAAAAAAAGAATAGCTAGGATAACACAGAAGAGTTGTTCACAAAAGAAGTAAACAAGCCTTACCAATAGCTCATCCAGTTATAGAAAAAGGTAAAAATTAGAATTCAGGTGAAGTTTGAGATGAGGCATTTGGCTGGATACTTCCAGAAACACAATGGAACTGAATGATAGTATTCTCACAAACAGAATATAAAATAAACTGTTGGAAGTTTTTGACCAAGAGATGATAATCATGAAGGATATATGAATACAGAAGAGGAAATGTTTCCTCGCCAGTATGATATGAAAGACAGCCAGATACCTTTTTGATTATATTAAAAGATTGGGATATTATAAAAATGCTAAAGTATAACCTGTTTTGTTTTCTGTTTTTGCTTTCATCTTTTTATCTTAACATTTCACTCCCCTCTTCAAAATTCCTCTCTTGCTTTCCAGTCTTAATTATTTTTTTCCTCTGGTTCTCCAGCCCCTTTCTTCCAACAAAATTTTCTATTTTTATTAGTGCAGTTATTTCTAGTCAGTGCTTAGGAAGATATCTAATTAATTTAATTCTTGCTATGATGTGTTGGTACTATGAACAAGAGTTTCTTCCTTCATTTGTTCCTTCAGCAATCAATGACTTAATTTCTATCTTGTGCCTCACACTGGAAGTCACTAAGACACAGACTTTGGTCCTTTAAGGAGATCTTAGAGGCAGATATGAAAAATAAAACCTGCTATGAACTGTTGGTTGTCTTGGCAGATGTACTGACATGTAAAATATACAAATTGGAACATGGTTAATTCTACCTGGGAGTAGAGGTCAGAATAGTTTTATTCTTAAAAAAAAAGGCAAAATTGATTGTGTAGAAGGAGGAGGACAACATTCTAGGAAAAAAGAATATTTGAACATCCATAAAATTTTGGAGGTAGCAAACACTCCAAGAGTATTGGCAAATAATCCACTTGGTCACAGAGGGAGCAAGCAGGGATGTGTGTCAAAAAATGACATTGGAGAGAAAAGAAAGAGTTGAATCTCAGAAAACTTTTGGATAATAGTATAACATGTTTCAATTTTATACTATAGGCAGGAGGAGCTATCAAAGAGTTTTAAGCCCTGGAGCAGAAAGATAGAGTGTTCATTACAGAAGATCCTGACTGAACCTGGGGAGACATAGAAGTTATATTTTGGCAAGTGTATTTATTTTAATTTTTAAAGAATGTTTGAGAATCTGAAGCAGGCTCCAGGCTCTGAGCTGTTAGCACAGAGCCCAATGCAGGGTTCGATCTCACAGAGTGCTAGATCATGACCTGAGCCGAAGTTGGACACTTAATTGACTGAACCACCCAGGCACCCCTGGAAAGTGTATTATTAAAGGATAATTATTGAAAAGCAAAGTCATGATTCTCATACAAATATTAAAACTAGTAAGTTTAAGATTTTAAGTTATGAGGGAAACACATGGATGTTATAATTGAAAGACTGATTATACAAATGGACAATGGCCATATCATACATGACAGTGATACTATGACCCCAAACCTCTGCATCAACCAGTCTAAGAAGCCAAATCACAACCTCCATCAGCCCAGAAGGGTCGGTATTTGTCAACGCCTGCCAGCTTCCCTAATTTTTACTTCTACTTCCAACTCATGACCAACTAGAAAGAGCCAAATATCCCACCTGCAGTTTTACACCAACAACCCACTGCTAGGCACAACTGAAGTCTTTCCTTCTATAAAGCTTTCCCACTCACCTTACTGCCTTTGAGTCTCTGCCAACTGTAAGTGATGATGACTGACTCCCTTTAATTTAACAAGCTCTGAATAAATAGTCTCTGTTCTAATTTGTGTGGCCTTTGTTTATTCCCACAGTTTTCCTGGGAGTTCCACTAAGATAGGACCTGCACTGCTCACTGAGATGGAATCCAACCTCTGACCAGGTGCAGTACCATAATAGCCCTTTGTGTCATGTTGTTCTGGACTGTTGGGTCAGTGTCACTGTGGGCACTCAACCTGATGGTCAACCACCTCTGAAAACATAGACTAAAAGTTTCTCTTGGTGAGGGAAAACCAGAGAAAATGCTCTCTCTGTATAAAAGCCAAGCTCTTTGGACAATCAAATTAGAAGGAGAATCTCATCATTTTATTGATGACCCACAGTAAAGTTTGTACAAATGGATGCCAGTCCAGTGAAAACCTCATATTCACCAGTCTGTGAAAGAAGCTCAAACAACAGGTTGATGGGACCTGTACCTATGTTCTATTCTGTGGTTCTTCTTTTTATGACAAGCAGCACTTTTAGACAACATAACACAAAACAGAAACAGAAAATAGCAAAAGTGGATGAAAGGAATGGTCTGATTCCATCAACGATAAGGACCGATCACCAACAAATGATAACCAATAACAAAACGGAAGTATTGAACTGGGAGTAAATAGCCCAACAAAAACAGGCCTCCTAAAACTGAAGATATAGCACTTTATTTGTTCATAGAAGACATTATCATCTATGTAGAAAATCCAAGAGAATCAATCAAAAAGCTCCTGGAACAAATTAATGGTTGTAACAAGGTTTTAGTATATAAAATTAATATACAAAAGTCAATTGCTTTCCTATATACCAGTAATTAACAAGTGGAATTTGAAATAAAAAATACAATTTACATTAGTACCCACCACAATTAAATATTAGGTATAAATCTATAGAAATATGTACAAGACCTATGTAAAGGAAACCATAAAACTCTGATTAATGAAATCAAAGAAAAACTAAATGAGAAATATTCCATAGGTGTGGCTAAGAGGACTCAAGAGTCAGATATCAGTTCTTCTCACCTTAATCTATATAGATTTGATGCAATCCCAATCAAATCTCAGAAAATTATTTTATGGATATCAACAAACTGATCCTGAAGTTTATATGGAAAGGCAACAGACTCAGAATAGCCAATATAATTTTGAAAGTAAAGAACTAAGTTGGGAGAATGACACTACCCAAAGTCAAAATTTACTCTAAAGCTGTGGTAATCAAGTCAGTTTGGTATTGGTGAAAGAATAGGTAAATCAATCAATGGAACAGAATAGAAAGCTCAGAAATAGACCCTTAGAAATATCGTGAACTTATATTTGACAAAGAAGCAAAAGAAATACAAGGAAAAACATAGTTTCTTCAACAAATGAAGCTTGAACAACTGGATATCCAATGCAAAAACAAACAGCACAACAATAAAACAACTAGATGCAGACCTTTTATCATTCACAAAAATTAATTCAAAGTAGACCTAAATTAAAATGCCCAACATTAAAACCCCTGGAAGATAACATAATAGAAATCAACCCATGAAAGAAATTGATAAGCTAAAATTTAAAACTTCTGTTATATGAAAAGACTAGTCAGAGATTGGGAGAAATTATTTTTAAAAGACACATCTGATAAAGGACTGTTATCCAGTATATAGCAAGAATCTTAAAATTCAACAATAAACAACTCAATTAAAAATTACGCAAAATATTTTTAGAGACACTTTACCATAGAAGATATACATATATCAAATAAGCTTATAGGAAGATATTCCACGTCATTTAATAGAAATGCAAATTGAAATGACTGGATACCACTACACACCTCTTAGAATAACCAAAATCTGGAAGGCTGACAATGTCAAGTGCTGGCAATGTCAGGAGCTTTCAGACCTTGCTGGTGGGAATGCAAAATGAGAAACCCCCTTTGGAAAGAATTTGGTAGTTCCTCACAAAACTAAACATACTCTTACCATAAAAGCAATCACTCTCCTTGGTATTTACCCAAGGGAATTGAAAACTTATCTACACAAAAATCTACACAGCCTGTATAAAAGCTTTATTCATAATGCCAAAACTTGGAATCAATGACAACATCCTTCAGTAAGTGCATGGATAAATAAACTGAGGTACAACCATACAATGAAATATTCTTCAGCACTACAGAGAAATGAGTTATGAAGTTATGAAAAGACATGAGAAAATCTTAAGTACATCTTACTAAGTGAAATAAGCCAAGCTGAAAAGGCTATATGCTATATGATCCCAACTATATGATATTCTGGAGATGGCAAAAAGACCAATGGTTTCCCAGTGTAATGGTGGGGGGAAAATGAAATAGGCAGAGCACAGAGAAATTTGGAGGCAATGAAAATATTCTGTTGGATACTATAATGATAAATATGTCATTTTACATTCGTCCAACAAATTCACAACAACATGAATAAACTCCAAGGTGGGCTTGGACTTGGGGTGATTATGATGTCAATTTAAGTTCATCCTGGGTAAACATGTACCATTCTGGTAATTGATGTTTATAATGGCAGAGACTGCATGAGAGGGAGCAGAGGTTATGTGGAAAATCTTTGTACCTTCCACTTAATTTTGTAAACATGAAACTGCTCTAAAAAATAAAGTATTTTAAAATAAAAATTGTTTACTACGTCCTTACTCTTTACTTGGTTGCCAAGTCTTATCCACCTTGTCTTAGGGAAATAGTGCCACTGAAAATTTTGTTGGTATTTCTGCTGAACTAGGTTTAGGTCTCCCATTGAATCTGATGGTTCCATGCAGTACAGACATCACTGATAATTGGGAACACACAATACTTTTCAGCTAGTTGATTAACCTCTTCCAAGTTTCTCTTTTTTGCTTGCTTACATCAATATTTACCACTGTAGCACCCTGAACCCCACCACCTTCTTGTACCTACCAGAAGAAAGCAGACTTTATACAACCTTAAATAGGAAACTTTCACTACCTTGCTCAGATTTATTAGAGACTACCATTAAAAACCCTGACCTAATATTACTTATTAATGGATTATATTTCAAAACTAAAACTGGAGTTTATCAAGCAGAATGTGCTATCACTGATTGAAAGCCCTCTTTAGGCCACAGTCCTACACCGAAAGTAAAATCAGTCCCAATGACAGAAATTATTGCAATTACTAGAGCTTGTCAAGTAGCCAAAAACAATCAGAATAATCATACACTCAGATAGTATATGTGTTTTTAGAGTAATAAATGACTCTGGGTGTTTTGGAAACAAAAGAAGGTTTTCATCATTGCTAGAACTCTCAAAAATGGCCAACAGAAACTTTTAGATGCACTCCAACTTCCTATAGCAATGGCTATTATGAGGGTTGAGGCCCCTGCAAAAAGAGTATAAAAACTAAGGTAAATGGCTAGCAGAGCATTATGCCAAACAAGCAGCCCTAACCAAGGTTATGATGCTATCTAAACCCTCAGAGGATAAATCTGTGGAGGGATTCAAGGAGGCCATTAAAAATATCAACATTTACCCCCTTATTTTGAGATGGAAGAATGGAAAAAGTAAAGATGATACTCAAAATAGTTACCTAGAGGTAACAGTTGATTAAATAGATTTCTTCATGAAACTACTCATCATGGCATAGACAAATTGTGTTTGTTAAATCTACATTTGTGGAGAAATATTGTTTAAAATATGAGGTTACTTTTAAGTTGTGGATCAACTGTGAAAAATATAATCCTCAAAAAATTGCAAAAGGAGGTCATGGCCAGGAATCAGAATCTTGAGTCTTCCCCTTGAACGCAGCCATGTGGATTTTATCCAGCTTTATCTTCTCTGAAACTTGAATATGGTTTAGTGATTGTGGGTCTATTTTGGGGATGGACTAAGGTACTTCCTTGCTGAAAAGCTATAGCTCTTACAGTCACTGAAATGATGCTTGATTTTGTATTTTCAGCCTGGGGAATATCAATTTTTCTATCAAATGGCCAAGGCACAAAACCTAAGGATATTATTCTTGTATATTCAAAAAGTACCGTGTCTTTACCATCCACAATCTTTAAAAAGATGAAAGAAATAATGACATCCTTAATTTAAAACTAGCACAATTTTAGAAACTTTTGGTTCTCTTGACCAAGGTACTGCCACTTATGGCTATATAAGCACTATATCAATTTTCTGAGTGTTATATGCAAGCAATGAATCACTAAATTGTACTCCTGAAACCAATATTACACTATTTTGTTAATTAACTAGAATTTAAATAAAAACTTGAGAGGAAAAAAAAAAGAAATTTCCAGATATGTGTAAAAATTTTAAAAAATAAGGCTACCCCACATCATCTATATATGCTCTGTAATGCACTTTATTTAAAAATATCAAAAAGTGCAGAGAAGTGTAAAATAAAAGTAAAGCTTTTCATACACCTTAAAAATTTTCTGATTATAAATTGGTAACTAGAATTACCATGAATTTAGGAATTTCATCTTCATTACTGGACTCTGTCCTGCTCCACACTGACATAGCAAAATACTGCAAAAGATTATCACCAAAAGGTTAGGATTGCCTTCCCACAGTATCTTCCTAAACAGCTTTTTTATTATCTTCAACATCTCATAGACTAAGAAAGGCATCAGAAATAATTTGCGCTGGAACCTTATTGGAAGGGACCTTATCAGTGCTAATGATGTTGGTCTGTTGCATTCTATTCATTCTTAACTGCTTCAGCACAGCTGCTCTCATTAGATAATCACCATGTTTACACAACAACATAAAGGTCAAGAAGAACTTGCAATACAGTGACTAGGGAGGTAACTAAAGAATCCCTGTCTGGTAAAGATCTACATATATAGCTTTCCCTAAATTGGTTAACCTCTCTCAAGTAAGAGAATAACTAAAAGGCAGTACTAGAAACTGAAGATGCAAACAATGGCTGGCCATATATGACAGTAGAAATGTCATTCATAACATCTGCAGCAGTCTGGAAAGCTAAATCACAGTCTCAGACCAGCCAGAACTTGATCAATTACTGCCAACTTCCCTAAATTTTGTCCCCACTTCCAACTCAAGGCCAACCTAAGATAGTCAAAAATTCCACCTAAACCAATCACAAAAGAAACCCCAATTTAAGTTAGCCCACCTCTGTTTTCTCACTGCCAACAACCTCCATTCTTCCCTTTTTTCACTATACAACTTCCTAAATATCCTGCTTGGCTTTTAGTCCACCAAAATCAAGTCATGGAGGCTGCCTACCATGATATAGCAAACTTTAAATAGATAACCTCTATTTTTTCTCACTTGGGGGTCTTTATTTCTACATAATTTCAAAAAGAATCTCTGAAACATACACATTTATGCATTGAGAATATTGAAATGATTATGGACATGAAGGCAATTTTTTTTTTTTAGGGTGGCAGAGGGAGGTTGGGGGAGATGAAGGGAAGTCAATAAACTTATATAAGAATCATTTTGCTTTATTATCTGTTATCTTACATTCACAGAGTTGTAAAATAGGTTTTATGAAGGGAGTAATGCCACTAATATGGTGACATAGGTTGTTCCTGACTTTGCTCCTTACACAAGAAAAACAGCTAACAGCTACTCAAGAACAATACACCACGGGGAGAATCTGAGAACATAAGGTGACTGAAGCACCCTCCCTGCAACACAGAGACCAAGACAGACAATTATAAGGGTAAGAATTGCAGCTACATTTGACCACATTGCTCCTCTACTATGTCAACCCAGAACTTCATGGAGAGGTCTCCAGGGCAAAGAACTCCAGGTCTTCTAGTGGGAGAAGAACCTAGCACACACCCCCACCCCAGCATCGTGGGCCGCTTTGTAGGAGCCCTTACTTTGATCTCATACCATAGGGATTGAGGACAATCTGTAGGGCTCAACTACTGGGAATCTGACTGTATCTCAGAAGGGGAGAGGCTTGCAACAACCAGCACATGAATCTTGGTAGACCAAATTTATACTTTCAATACCCAAGTAGTAGTCCCAACTGGAGGTTTTGTTTATCTGCAGAACCAAGTCAGGGTGCACTCTAACCAGGGACCTCATTGGGGTACAGAGCTGCCCTATTCCACATCTGAACAGGGAACCTAACCAGAGCACATGGCAAGCTGCAAGCCCATTCAACAGCACTACATATAGTAGCACTTGAATGGAGGGCACAGCCTGTGGCTTCCACAATCTACACAGCAAAACCAATGGCCTCACCTGACCAGGGAATTCAGGGCACACTCAGGCCTAATTCAGCTCCCCCAAACAATGAGGTTTACACACTGGGGGTCCTGTTCTGATGCCCTAACAGAGTACAGAAGCTAATTCACAGGTCCATCTCCTACTGAATATAGTTCCAACCATCTAGTAAGCCTGACTAGAGAATCCAGACCACCACAGAGCCCATCATGTAGCCTCAGTTGGGTAGGGAACCCAGCCAACAGTCCTATCTAACTGTTCACAGCCAGTGGCAAAACATATAGTCCCTAGTTGTCAGAGCTCAAACAGTAGCCTTGTCAAAAAAAACACACAAAAAAAAAAACAAACAAAAAAACAAAAAAAAAAAACAAAAAAAAAACCACATACATTATCAGGTCCAAGGACATTACCAGCAGACACACCCAGAAACCCAAATTGACCTGATTTGTGAAAAACTGTCTTTGCCAAAGCAAATCTGTAAAGACTTGAAGAGGAGGGCAATTGCTCAAATGCATGGATATCAATATAAGAAATCAAAGATAATGAAAAATAAGGTAACTTTGGTAGTACCAATGAAACTCCAATAACTGACCCTAAAAAAAGGAAGATCTATGGAACATTAGATAAAAAATTCAGAACATCTAAAGGAAGTTTATGAACTATAAGAAATCACAATTAACATTAGAAGAACAATGCATAAAGTGATGGGCTGGAAAAAAAATATTTCATGCAAATGAAAAGATAAAGAAAGCTGGGGTAGCATTTCATATCTGTGACAAAATAAACTTTAAGACTAGTAAGAGACACAAAAGGGTGTCATATAATTCAACAAGAGGATATAACAGTTGCAAATATCTATACACCCAATACAGAAGCACCTAAATACATAAAGCAAATATTAACAGTAATAAAGGCAGAAATTGATAATAATACAATAACAGTAGGTGACTTTTCCACCTGGATTATATCAGTGTATAGATTAAACATAAAAATCAATAAGGAAACAATGGCCTTAAGTGACACATTAGAAAAGATGCACTTAATAGATATATACCAAAAATTCCATCCCCAAAAAGCAGAATACACTTTTTTTTAATTACATATTGAAAAATTTTCCAGGATAAATTACATGCCACAAAACAAGTATCAATAATTTAAGAAGATTGAAAAATCAAGTATCATTTCTGACCACAATGGTATGAAACTAGACATCAGTTGCAAGAAAAACTAGAAAGAACACTAACATGTGGAGGCTAAACAACATGCTATTAAACAGTCGATGGGTCAGTAAATCAAAAACAAAATGAAATTTCACTTCCATACAAGTGAAAATGGGAACACAATGTTCCAAAATTTATGGGATTCTCCAAAAGAAGTTCTAAGGGAGAAATACATAGCAATACAGACCCGCCACAAAAGAAACAAGATCTAAAACAACCTAACCAAAACCTAAAGTTAAACTAGAAAAAAAAAAGAAAAGAACAAAGCCCAAAATTATTAGTAGGAAGGAAATAATAAAGATGAGTGTAAATAAATAAAATTGAAATTATCAATTAAGCTAACAATTGTTTCTTTGAAAAGATTAACAAAATTATAAACCTTTAGCCAGACTCATGAAGGAAAAAAACAAAAGAGAGGGGCCAAATAAATTGAGAAATGAAAGAGGAGAAATTAGAACAGACATCACAGAAATGTGAAGGTTTGTAACAGACTACTATAGTTAGATGACCACAATTGGGACAACCTAGAAGAAATGGATAATTCCTAGAAACACACAATCTTCTAAGACTTAATCAGGAAGATATGAACAGACTAATTACTAGTAATAAAATTAAATCAGTAATTAAAAAGAAAATTAAAAAAAACTCCCAACAAACAAAAATCCAGGATCAGACAACTTCACAGGTTATTTCTACCAAACACCAAACATTTAAAAAGAGTTAATATCTATCTTTATCAAACTATTTCAAAAAGTAGAAGACAGGGGCGCCTGGGTGGCTCAGTCGGTTAAGTGACCAACTTCAGCTCAGGTCATGATCTCACAGTCCAGGAGTTCAAGCCCTGCGTCGGGCTCTGTGCTGACAGCTCAGAGCCTGGAGCCTGTTTCAGATTCTGTGTCTCCCTCTTTCTGACCCTCCCCCCCCTTCATGCTCTGTCTCTCTCTGTCTCAAAAATAAATTAACGTTAAAAAAAATAGAACAAAAAGTAGAAGACAAAGTAAAGGTTCCAAATTGATTCTACAAGGCCAGTATTGCCCTGATACCAGAGATTTAAAAAGAAAGAAAGAAAGAAAGAAAGAAAGAAAGAAAGAGAAAAAAAAAAAGAAAATTACAGGCCAACATCCCTGATGGACATCAATGAAATAATCCTCAACAAAATATTAGAAAACCGAGTTCAACAATATATTAAAAGAATCATACACCATGATTAAGTGGGATTTATTCAGGGATGTAAGGATGGTTTATCATCTGCAAATCAATCAACAGAAAACAACATAATAACAAAATGAAGGATCAAAATTAGGTGATCATCTCAAAAGCACTTGACAAAGTTCAACATCAATTCATGATAAAAAACTCTCAACAACTAGGTATAGAGAAAACATATCTCAACATAATAAAGGCTACATGTGACAAACCCAGATCTAATATCATACTCAATGGTGAAAAGCTGAAAATTTTTCCTCTAAGGTCAGAGGCGAGATGAAGATGCCCACTCTCACAGTTTTAATCAAACATAGTACTGGAAGTCCTAGACAGAGCAATCAGAAAAGAAAAAAATAAAAACATCCAAGTTGTTAAGAAGGAAGTAAAACTGTCATGACATGATACTAGATATGAAAAACTATAAAAAGCCCACCAAAAACCTATTAGAACTAATAAATTAATTCAGTAAAGTTGTAGGATGCAAAATTAATATAAAGAAATCTGGTGTGTTTCTATGCATTAATAATGAATTATCAGAAATAGAAATTAGCCTTTGCCTTTGCACAGTAAAGGAATTCACAAAATGAAAATACACTCTGCCAAATGGTGAAGATATTGGCAAATGATATATTCCATAGAGGTTAATATCTAAAATATGTAAAGAACTCATACAACTCAACACACAAAAAATAAAGAATCCAACTTAAAAACATAACTAAATGGATATTTTTACCAAAAAGACATTAATATGGCCAAGAGACACATGAAAAGATGCTCAGTATCACTAATCATCAGGAAAATACAAATCAAAACCACAATGAGCTATCACTTCACACCTGTCCAAATGGCTAGTGTCAAAAAGACAAGAAATAAGTGTTGGCGAGCTTGTGAAGAAAAGGAACATCTTGTGCACTGCTGGTGGGAATAGTCATTGTGGAAAACATTATGGAGGTTCCTGAAACCTTGAAAACAGAACTACCATTTAATCCAGGAATTCCATGTCTGAGTATTTATCTGCAGAAAATGAAAGCACTAATTTGAAAAGATATACACACTCTTATATTTATTCCAGAATTGTTTACAATATCCAAGATATGGAAACAACCTAAGTGTCCATCAATAATTAAACAGATAAAAATATGATACACACACACACACAATTATTCAGCCATGAAAGAAAATCTTGCCATTTGTGACAACATGGAATGACCTAGAGGGTATTATGCTAAGGAAATAAGTCAGAGAAAGGTAAAAACCTTATACTCTCACTTATATGTGGAATCTAAAAAGCAAAGCAACTGAGCAAAACAAAACAGAAATAGATTCATAAGTACTAGAAACAAACTAGTGTTTGCCAGAGGAGAAGGGTGTGGGGTGATGGGTAAAATAGTTGAAGAGAATTAAGAGGCACAAATTTCCAGTTGTAAAATAACTTGTAGGAATGTAAATTAGAGCATAGGGAATATAGTCAATTGTAGTAACTTTGTATGGTGACAGATGTAACTATACTTATCATGGTGGTTATTTCAGAATATAAATGTTGAATCACTATGTTGCACACCTGAAAGTAATATAATATTACATATCAAATATCGTACAAAAATAAATCAAGCAAGCAAGCATGGCTGAAAACTTCCAAAACATAGCAAGAGAAATAGATGTCAAGATCCATAAAACTCAAAGGATCTCAAATATGTTGAACCAAAATAAGGCAAAATAAGTCCAAATTTAAAAAGAAAGAATTTGAAGAGCAAAAAGTAAAATTACTCTTCAGGTGAGGAAAGAATAGGCTGACATAATCAAAATAGAAACTCTCAACCAAACATTGTACACCTGAAGAAGTTATTTTTCAGAAATGAAGGAAAAATAGTCTCCCAAACAAAATCTGAGGAAGTTCATTACCACCAGTCTCATAAGAAATGCTAAAGGGAGTTCTTTGAGTTGAAGTAAAAGAATGCTAATTAACATTATAACAACATAGAAAGGTAGCATAAATCTCACTGTTAATGGTAAATATATAATCATAGTTAGATTCTGCAATATGGTAATGGTGGTACATAATTCACTTAAAACACTAGTTTAAAAGCTAAAAAAAAAAAGAACAAAGTAAAAATAGCCATAACTACAATATTATGTTATTAGTTACACAATATTTTTCTTAAAAAATGTAAATTGTAAAAGCAATGACCTAAAATGTGAGGTGAAAGAAAAGTAAAAGTGTAAAGTTTTTTTTTTTATTTCTATTAATGTTAATTTGTAATTAGTTTAAACTTGGGTATTAAGTTTAAGATATTTTATATAAACCTCATTGTAATCATAAGGGAAAATCCTGTAGTAATTACACAAAAGAACCTGATAAAAAATTGAAATCATACTGATACCTAAAGTTATCAAAACATACAGAGAAAAGGCAGCAAGATAAGGAATAAGAAATAGATCTACAATTAGAAAACAATTAACAAAATAGCAGCTGTAAGTCATTATGTATTAATAATTACTTTAAATGTAAATAGCTTAAATTCTCCAATTAAAATACATAGAATGGGTGAATTGACTTTTAAAAATATCAGCAATAAGTTGCCTAAAAGAGATTCAGTTTAGCCTTAGACACACATAGGCTGAGAGTAAAGGGATGGAAAAAGAGACTTCAAACAAATGGTAGCCAAATAAGAAGCAGGAATAGCTATATTTGTATCAGACAAAATATACCTTAAACTAAAAATTATAAAAAAGAGACAGAGAAGGTTATTGTATAATGATAAAGAGGTCAACACATTACGACAATATAATAATCTGAGGAGAGGTTAAGGTGGTGGAGTAGTAGGAGGACTCTATGCTTGCCTTGTTCCTCAAACACAGCTAGATAAATATAAATCATTCTGAACACTCAGGAAATCAGAGGACGGAGAGAACAAACTGTACAACTAGAGGGAGAAAAGAGGCCACATCATGGAAGATAGGAGGTGCAGAGATGGGATCTGCAGAGAGAAAAGAATCGCTGGTACTGAAGAAGGGAGGTAGGCCTGATCAAGGAAAGAGAGAGGAGGAGAGACAGAGGGAACAGAGCACCTGGCACTGCATAAGAAAAACATTTCCCCAAAACCACTGATGGGGAAAACAAGAGGGGATGATAATTGCACATTTTTATAAGCAGCAGAGTTTAAAGTCTGAAGTTTTAGAAGTCTATGTCATCACTGAGTGGAGCCTGCTGGGCGTAGAGGTTCTCTTTTGGGGAAGGAAGGCAGAGAACCCGAGAGTGTGCAGCATGGTCTGATGATCTCCTGGGTCACTCTGAAAGAGACGGTTCCCCTTCTTGGAGTGTACTCTGAAGAGGTGGCACTGTCTTGACAGGGACAAAAGAGCCATGAGGTGCCACTGAGCTGCCCATTCGTGAGCATATGAGCAGAGATGCCTGCTAAGGACAGTTAACCTGGACGCTAGTGTTTTGATGTCCTTTTCCTTAAACTCCAAGCCCCTATACCTTCATGCAGTTGCCCTTCTGGGACAAACTGGCACCAGCCACAATGCGGCGAGATCTTCCCCCAGAGGATCAGCATGGGTCAATGCCATGCTGGGTACCTAAAATTTGGAGTTTTGAAACCCAGCTGGTGTGCCTGAGATAAAGCATAGGAGTATGTTACGTCAGGTGTCAGATGGCTTGGACACAGGATGAAGGCAGGGATCTGAGGGAAGTCTGGGACAAATGAGGGGAGATTTCACTTTCCTGTGAAGGTTTTCTGAACAGCAGCGGGCATGATCTCCCCTCTCTGGGAATGAAATAACTGGCTGATAAAAAAAAAAAAAAGAAGAAGAAAATGTTAATTTTTTTAAGGTTTATTCATTTCTCAGAGACAGAGAGACAGAGTGTGAGAGGGGGAGGGGCAGAGAGAGAGAGAGGGAGACACATAATCTGAAACAGGCTCCAGGCTCTGAGCTGTTAGCACAGAGCCGGATGCGGGGCTTGAACTCATGGACCTGGAGATCATGATCTAAGCCAAAGTTGGACGCTTAACCGACTGAGCCACCCAGGAGCCCCTGGTTGGTGATATTTTCACCCCCACCCATCAACACGGAGGGACTTCAGTGAGCAGCACAGTGCCCACAGTAGAGGCTCCAGCTTCTCACAGCAAACCCTGCCTTCTTGTGCTCTGTAGGTGCTTCTTAACTATGGCAAGTGTGGCTGAGAATCAGAATAGCAGTGGGCCCTTCCCTCAGAAGAGCAACACAAAGAGGGCTGCAAAACTTCAGCTCTAGGAGAAATAGGATCTAGCCTCTTTTAACAAGCAGACTAAAGCACACATAGTTAAAACTCACCACACAGTGGACAAGGTCCAAAAAGTCCCTATTTTAGTCAAGAAGAAACTCTACAAAAGACTGACCTGAGGGAAAGATCAGCCAAATACAACAGCCGAATGCACACAGCATACCCCAGAAACACTATACCCCTGAAGCACCAGGCACTGGACAGTATATGATCTCTTCTTAATATAGCAATTGCTCTTAGGAGTAGGAAGCATAACAGGCTTTCTACACAGAGAAGACAGAGACCTAAACAAAATGCCAACATGGAGGAATTCGTCTCAAAGGAAAGAACAAGAAGAGATCACAGCTAGGGATCTAGTCAAAAGAGATATAAATAATCTATGCCTGAACTAGAATTTAAAACAACAATCATAAGGATACTGGCTGGGCTTGAGGAAAGCATAGAAGACACCAGGGAGTCTCACATCACAGTGATAAAAGACCTAAAAACTAGTCAGGCCAAAAAGAAAAAAGTGCAATAACCTAGATGAAAAACTGCCTGGATGTAATGACCGCAAAGATGAAAAAAGCAGAGAATAAGTAATACAGAAGATAAAATTATAGAAAATAATGAAGCTCAGAAGAAGAGGGAAAGGAAAATGTTGGATCATGAATAAAGACTTAGAGAACTTAGTGACTTCACAAGGCATGATAACATTTTATCATTGGAATCCCAGAGGAAGAAGAGAGGGGAAAAGGGGGCAGAAGGTTTATTTGAGCAAATTATAACTGAAAGCTTTCCTAATCTGAGGAAGGAAACAGACATCCAAATCCATGAGGCACACAGAACTCACATCAAAATCAATAAAATCCAGCCAACACCAAGACATATTTTAGCAAAAATTGCAAAATACAGAGATAAGGAAATAATCCTAAAAGCAAGGGAAAAGAACCCTAACCTACAAGGGAAGACAAATAAGGTTAGAAGTAGATCTCACCACAGAAACCTGGCAGGCCAGAAGGTAGTGGCATGATATATTCAACATGCTGAATGGGAAAAATATGCAGCCAAGAATACTTTATCCAACAAGGCTGGAGAACAGGAGAGATAAAGTGTTTCCAGACAAACGAAAACTAAAGGAGTTCATGACCACTAAAAGCAGCTCTGCAAGAAATATTAAAGGGGACTCTTTGGGTGCAAAAAAAAAGACCAAAAGCAACAAAGACTAGAAAGGAACAGAGAAAATCTCCAGAAACACTGACTTTACAGATAATACAGTGGCACTAATTAATACCTATTAATAACCACCCTGAATGTAAATGTACTAAATGCTCCATCAAAAGACATAGGGTACCAGAATGGAATAAAAAACAAGACCCATTTATATGCTTTCCTAGACAGACTCATTTTATACCTAACGACATCTCCAGATTGAAAGTGAGATTGAGAGCCATCTATTATAATATGGAGGTCAAAAAAAAAAAGCCAAAGTAGTCCTACTAATATCAGGCAAGTGACAAGAGATGAAGAAAGGCACTATGTCATAATAAAGGGGTCTATACAACAAGAAGATGTAACAACTGTAAATATTTATTCCCCCAACTTTGGATTAGCCAAATACATAAATCAATTAACAACTAACAAAGAGTCTCATTGATAATAATACAATAATAGTAGGAAACTTTAACACTCCATTCACAGCGATGAACAGATCATATAAGTGGAAAATCAAAGAGGAAACAATGGCTTTGAGTGATATACTGGACCAGATGGACTTAACAGATATATTCAGAACAATTATCTTAAAGCAACAGACTACACATTCTTCTCAAGGGCACATAGGACATTTTCTAGAATAGCCTACATACTGAGTCAAACAAATACAAAAAGAATGAGGTCATACCATGTATGATTTTTGACCAAAACACTACGAAACTTGAAGTCAACCACAAGAAAAGAAATTGGAAAGACCACCAATGCATGGAGGTTAAAGAACATCCATAGAATGAATGAGTTAACCAGGAAATTAAAGAAGAAATTAAAAACACATGGAAGCAAGTGAAAATGGAAACCTAACAGTCCAGAAACTTTGGGATGCAGCAAAGGCAGTCATAAGAGACAATGAATTTAGATTTATAGCAATACAGGACTACCTCAAGAAGCAAGAAAAGTCTCAAATACATAACCTAATGTTATACCTGAAGGAGTTAGAAATGGAACATCAAATAAGGTGTGAAGGTGGTACAAGAAGGGAAATAATAAAGATCAGAGCAAAAATAAATTATATAGACAAAACAAAACAGAACAGATCAACAAAACTAAGAGGATGTTATTTGAAAGAATTAATAACATTGATAGACCCATAGCCAGACTTACCAAAAGGAAAAAAGAAGGGACCCAAATAAATAAAATCATGAAAGAGGAAAGATCACAACACCAAAAATACAAATTATAAGAGAATATTATGAAAAATTATACGCCAACAAATTGGGCATTCTGGAGGAAATGGATAACTTCCTAGAAATATATAAACTACCAAACTGAAACTGGAAGAAATAGAAATTTTAAAGAGACCCATAATCAGCAAGGAAATTGAATCAGTCATCAAAAATCTCCCAATAAACAAAAGTCCAGGGCCAGATGGTTTCCCAGGGGAATTCTACCAGACATTTAAAGAAGAGTTATTTCCCATTCTTCTGAAACTATTCCAAAAAATAAAAAATGGAAGGAAAACTTCCAAATTCATTCTATGAGGCCAGCATTACCTTGATTGCAAAACCAAAGACCCCACTAAAAAGAATTAGAGGCAAATATCCCTATGGAACATGGGTGCAAAAATTCTCAAGATGATACTAGCAAATTGAATCCAACAGTACATTAAAAGAATTATTCACCACAAATGGGATTTATTCCTGGTATGCAGGGCTGGTTCAATATTTGCAAATACACCACATTAATAAAAGAAAGGATAAGAACCATATGATCCTCTCAATATATGCAGAAAAAGCATTTGACAAAATACAGCATCCACTCTTGATAAAAGCCCTCAGCAAAGTAAGGATAGAGGGAACATACCTCAACATCATAAAGGTCATATATGTAAGACTCACAGTTAATATCATCCTCAATAGGGAAAACTGAGAGCTTTACTTCTGCAGTCAGAACAAGTTAGGGATGACCACTCTCACCATTGTTATTTAACACAGTAATGGGAATTCTAGCCATAGCAATCAGAGAACAAAACGAAATAAATTGGCAAGGAAGAAGTCAAAGGTTCACTATTTGCAGATTAAATAATACTCTATGAGGAAAACCCAAAAGACTACAACAAGCAGGAAGATGGCGGCATAGGAGGATGCTGGGCTCACCTCGTCCTGCTGATCACTTAGATTCCATGCATATCTGCCTAAATAACCCAGAAAACTGCCAGAAGACTAGCAGAAGGGACTCTCCGGAGCCAAGCGTAGACAAGAGGACTATGGAAGAGGGTAGGAAGGGTGGAGAGGCGGTAGTGCTACACAGACTGGCAGGAGGGAGCGGGGATGGTGGAGGGGCAGCCCACCGTGCAAGGCAGAGCTCCTGAAGTCTACCTTGCAAAAACAGAGGGGCTGGACTGCATGAGTTCTGACAGCCAGCAGGACTAAACATCTGGAATGTTAAAAGTCAATAGCTCTGCTCTCTGAGAGCAGGGAGGGTGAGATGACACCGGGAGGGAGAGTTGTTGAGTCCCGGAAGACAGAGCTCAGCTCTGCAGGGTAAAAAAGGTGCTGGCAAGTGCCATATCCCTCTCCCATCCCCCAGACAAAATTCCAAAGGGAACAAGTTACCATCACCCAAATTGCTTGCACCATGCAAACACCCAACGCTGTGCTTCTGTGGATCCATCCCTCCGACAGGTCTGCCTCCCTCCCGGTGTTGCAGGGACCCTCCTTCAGGGGACCACCTATGGCAAAGCAAGCTAATCCTGCCCCTCCTGCCCCTGTGCACCTTGCATATCCACCCTGGCTAGTACACCAGATCCCATGGAAGCAGCACCACAAACCTGGCAGTGTGCAAGTAGCCCAGACAGGGGTCACACCACTCCACAGTCAGTCCTGCCCCTGGGAGATGGGAAGATAAGGTACACACCAGTCTGACTGTGGCCCCAGGGGTGGGCTGGGGCACACATCAGTTCTGACTGCAGCCCCGCCCACCAAAACAAGTTACTCCAGACAGCACAGGGGAAGTGCCCTGCAGTTTGGAGCCACCACAGGGACTACCCAAAATGATGAAACGGAAGAATTCTCCTCAAAAGAAACTCTAGGAAGTAGCGACAGCTAATGAATTGATTGAAAATGATTTAAGCAATATAATGGAACAAGAATTTAGAATGATAGTCATAAAATTAATCTCTGGGCTTGAAAAAAAGCATAGAGGACAGCAGAGAATCTATTGCTACAGAGATTAAGGGACTAAGAAATAGTCATGAGGAGCTAAAACATGCTATAAATGAGGTGCAAAATAAGATGGAGGCAGCCATAGCACGGATTGAAGAGGCAGAGGAGAGAATAGGTGAATTAGAAGATAAAATTATGGGAAAAGAGGAACCTGAGAAAAAAAGAGATAAAAAAAATCCAGGAGTATGAGGGGAGAATTAGAGAACTAAATGATGCAATCAAACAGAACAAATTCCAGAAGAAGAGGAGGAGAGAGAAAGGGGCTGAAGGTGTACTTGAATAAATCATAGCTAAGAACTTCCCTGATCTGGGGAAGGAAAAAGGCATTGAAATCCAAGAGACACAGAGAACTCCTTTCAGATGTAACTTGAATCTATCTTCTGCACAACATATCATAGTGAAACTGGAAAAATATAAGGATAAAGAGAAAATTCTGAAAGTAGCTAGGGATAATGGGCACTAACGTACAAAGATAGACACATAAGACTAGTGGCAGACCTATCTACTGAAACTTGGCAGGCCAGAAAGGAATGGCAGGAAATCTTCAGTGTGATGAATAGAAAAAATATGCTGCCAAGAATCCTTTATCCATCAAGTCTGTCATTCAGAATAGAAGGAGAGATAAAGGTCTTCCCAAAAAACAAAAACCGAAGGAATTCATCACCAGTAAACCAGCCCTAGAAGAGATCCTAAGGGGGATTCTGTGAGTGAAATGGTGCAAGGACCACAATGTACCAGAGATATCACTACAAGCATGAAACCTACAGAAATCACAATGACTCTATACCCATATCCTTCAATAATAACACTGAATGTAAATGGACTAAATGCTCCAACCAAAAGACATAGGGTATCATAATGGTTAAAAAAACAATACCCATCTATTTGCTGTCTACAAGAGACTCATTTTAGACCTGAGGACACCTTCAGATTGAAAGTGAGGGGATGGAGAACTATCTATCATGCTACTGGAAGTCAAAAGAAACCTGGAATAGCCATACTTACATCAGACGAACTAGACTTTAAATTAAAGGCTGTAACAAGAGATGAAGAAGGGCATTATATAATAATTACAGGGTCTATCCATCAGGAAGAGCTAACAATTATAAATGTCTATGTGCCGAATCCAGGAGCCCCCAAATATATAAAACAATCACAAACATAAACAACCTTATTGATAAGAATGTGGTAATTGCAGGGGACTTTAATACCCCACTTACAAGAATGGATAGATTATCCAGACACAGGATCAATAAAGAAACAAGGGCCCTGAATGATACATTGGATCAGATGGGCTTGACAGATATATTTAGATCTCTACATCCCAAACCAACAGAATATAATTTCTTCTCAAGTGCACATGGAACATTCTCCAAGATAGATCACATACTGGGTCACAAAACAACCCTTCATAAGTATAAAAGAATTGAGATCATACCATGCACACTTTCAGACCACAGTGCTATGACACTTGAAATCAACCACAGAAAAAGTCTGGAAAACCTCCAAAAGCATGGAGGTTAAAGAACACCCTACTAAAGAATGAATGGGTCAACCAGGCAATTAGAGAAGAAATTAAAAAAGATATATGGAAACAAATGAAAATAAAAATACAACAACCCAAATGCTTTGGGATGCAGTGAAGGCAGTCCTGAGAGGAAAATACATTGCAATCCAGGCCTATCTAAAGAAACAAGAAAAATCCCAAATACAAAATCTAACAGCACACCTAAAGGAAATAGAAGCAGAGCAGCAAAGGCAGCCTAAACCCAGTAGAAAAAGAGAAATAATAAAGATCAGAGCAGAAATAAACAATATAGAATCTAAAAAAACTGGAGAGCAGATCAATAAAACCAAGAGTTGGGTTTTTGATAAACTAAACAAAACTGATAAACCTCTAGCCAGGCTTCTCAAGAAGAAAAGGGAGATAGCCCAAATAGATAAAATCATGAATGAAAATGGAATTATTACAACCAATCCCTCAGAAATACAAGCAATTATCAGGGAATACTATGAAAGATTATATGCCAAAAAAACTGGACAACCTGGAAGAAATGGGCAAATTCCTAAGCACCCAAACACTTCCAAAGCTCAAACAGGAAGAAATAGAAAACTTGAGCAAACCCATAACCAGTGAAGAAATTGAATCAGTTATCAAAAATCTCCCAACAAATAAGAGTCCAGGACCAGATGGCTTCCCTGGGGAGTTCTACCAGACGTTTAAAGCAGAGATAATACCTATCCTTCTCAAGCTATTCCAAGAAATAGAAAGGGAAGGAAAACTTCCTGACTCATTCTATGAAGCCAGCATTACTTTGATTCCCAAACCAGACAGAGACCCAGCAAAAAAAGAGGACTATAGTCCAATATCCCTGATGAATATGGATGCAAAAATTCTCAATAAGATACTAGCAAATCAAATTCAACAGCATATAAAAAGAATTATTCACCATGATCAAGTGGGATTTATTCCTGGGCTGCAGGGATGGTTCAACATTTGCAAATCAATCAATGTGATACATCACATTAATAAAAGAAAAGATAAGAACCATATGATCCTGTCAATTGATGTAGAAAAAGCATTTGACAAAATTCAGCATCCTTTCTTAATAAAAATGCTCAAGAAAGTCAGGACAGAAGGAACATACTTAACATCATAAAGGCCATTTATGAAACGCCCACAGCTAATATCATCCTCAATGGGGAAAAACTGAGAGCTTTTTCCCTGAGATCAGGAACACGACAGGGATGTTCACTCTCACCGCTGTTATTTAAGATAGTGTTGGTAGTGCTAGTATCAGAAATCAGACAACAAAAGGAAATCAAAGGCATCAAAATTGGCAAAGATGAAGTTAAGCTTTCACTTTTTGCTGATGACATGATGTTATATATGGAAAATCTGATAGACTCCACCAAAAGTCTGCTTGAACTGACACATGAATTCAGCAAAGTCACAGGGTACAACATCAATGTACAGAAATCAGTTGCATTCTTATACACTAATAATGAAGCAACAGAAAGACAAATAAAGAAACTGATCCCATTCATAATTACACCAAGAAACATAAAATACCTAGGAATAAACCTAACCAAAGATGTAAAAGATCTGTATGCTGAAAACTACAGAAAGCTTATGAAGGAAATTAAAGAAGATACAAAGAAATGGGAAAACACTTTGTGCTCATGGATTGGAAAAATAAATATCGTTAAAATGTCAATACTACCCAAAGCTATCTACACATTCAATGCAATCCCAATCAAAATTGCACCAGCATTCTTCTCGAAGCTAGACCAAGCAATCCTAAAATTTATGGCACCACAAAAGACCCCGAATAGCTAAAGTAATATTGAAGCAGAAGACCAAAGCAGGAGGCATCACAATCCCAGACTTTAGCTTCTACTACAAAGCTGTCATCATCAAGACAGCATGGTATTGGCACCAAAACAGACACATAGACCAATGGAATAGAATAGAAACCCCAGAACTAGACCCACAAACGTATGGCCAACTCATCTTTGACAAAGCAGGAAAGAATATCCAATGGAAAAAAGACAGTCTCTTTAACAAATGGTGCTGGGAGAACTTGGCAGCAACATGCAGAAGAATGAAACTAGACCACTTTCTTACACCATTCACAAAAATAAACTCAAAATGGATAAAGGACCTGAATGTGAGACAGGAAACCATCAAAACCCTAGAGGATAAAGCAGGAAAAAACCTCTCTGACCTCAGCCACAGCTTGTCTTACTTGTCTTAGTTGACACATCTCCAAAGGCAAGGGAATTAAAAGCAAAAATGAACAATGGGACCTCATGAAGATAAAAAGCTTCTGCACTGCAAAGGAAACAATCGACAAAACTAAAAGGCAACCAACGGAATGGGAAAAGATATTTGCAAATGACATATCAGACAAAGGGCTAGTATCCAAAATCTATAAAGAGCTCACCAAACTCCACACCTGAAAAACAAATAATCCAGTGAAGAAATGGGCAGAAAACATGAATAGACACTTCTCTAAAGAAGACATCCAGATGGCCAACAGGAACATGAAAAGATGCTCAACGTCACTCTTCATCAGGGAAATACAAATCAAAACCACACTCAGATATCACCTCACACTGGTCAGGGTGGCCAAAATGAACAAATCAGGAGACTACAGATGCTGGAGAGGATGTGGAGAAACATGAACCCTCTTGCGCTGTTGCTGGGAATGCAAATTGGTGCAGCCACTCTGGAAAGCAGTGTGGAGGTTCCTCAAAAAGTTAAAAATAGACCTACCCTATGACCCAGCAATAGCACTGCTAGGAATTTACCCAAGGGATACAGGAGTGCTGATGCATAGGGGCACTTGTACCCCAATGTTTTTAGCAGTACTTTCAACAATAGCCAAATTATGAAAAGAGTCTGTCCATCAACTGATGAATGGATAAAGAAATTGTGGTTTATATACACAGTGGAATACTATGTGGCAATGAGAAAGAATGAAATATGGCCTTTTGTAGAAACGTGGATGGAACTGGAGAGTGTGATGCTAAGTGAAATAAGTCATACAGAGAAAGACAGATACCATATGCTTTCACTCTTATGTGGATCCTGAGAAACTTAACAGAAGACCATGGGGGAGGGGAAGGGGAAAGGAAAGTTGGACAGGGAGGGAGCCAAACCATAAGAGACTCTTAAAAACTGAAAATAAACTGAGGATTGATGGGGTTGGGAGGGAGGGGAGGATGGGTGATGGGCATTGAGGAGGGCCCCTGTTGGGATGAGCACTGGGTGTTGTATGGAAACTAATATGACAATAAATTTCATATAAATAAAAAAATAAAAATAACACAAAATATTACTAGAACCCATACACGAATTCAGCAATTGCAGAATATAAAATCAAAGTACAGAAATTTGTTTCATTTCTACACACTAATAATGAAGAAACAGAAAAAGAAATCATGGAACTAATCCTATTTACAACTGTACCAAAAACCATAAGATACCTAGAAATAAACCTAAACAAAGAGGTAAAAGATCTATACACTGAAAACTATGGAAAGCTTATGAAATAAACTGAAGATGACACAAAGAAATAGAAAAACATTCCATGCTCATAGGTTGGAAGAACAAATATTGTTAAAATGTCTATTTACCCAAGGCAACTTACACAATTAAGGCAATCCCTATCAAAATACCACCAGCAGGGTACCTGGGTGACTCAGGTGGTTAACTATCCAACACCTGGTTTAAGCTCAGGTTATGATCTCATGGTTTGTGGGTTTGAGCCCTGCATTAGCTCTGCACTGATAGTGCATGGCCTACTTGGGATTCTCTCTCTCCCTCTTTCTCTCCCCCTCCCCTGCTCACACAGGCATGCCTTCTCTCTCAGTCTCTCTCTCAAAATAAACTTTAAAAACAAAATATCACCAGCATTTTTCATAGGCCTAGAACAAACAATCCTAAAATTTGTATGGAACCACAAAACACCCTAAATAGCCAAAAAAATCTTGATAAAGAAAACAAGGCTGGAAGCATCAAAATTCCAGACTTCAAGCTATATTACAAAGTTATAGTTATCAAGATAGTGTATGGCAATGTCACAAAAACAGACACATAGATCAATGGAATAGAATAGAAAACCCAGATTTGGACCCACAACTATATCGTCAACTCATCTTCCACAAAGCAGGAAAAAACATCCAATGGAAAAAATTCTCTTCAACAAACAGTGTTGCGAAAACTGGACAGCAACATGAAGAATAAAACTGGACCACTTTATTACATTACACATAAAAATGAACTAAAAATGGATGAAAGACCTAAATATGAGACAGGAAACCATTAAAATCCTAGAGGAGAACATAGGCGGTAACGTCTTTGACTTCAGCTGTAGCAGCTTCTTACTAGACATGACTCCAGAGGCAAAGGAAACAAAAGCAAAAATGAATTATTGGGACTTCATCAAGATAAAAAGCTTCTAAAGGGAAGAAAATACTCAATAAAATGAAAGGGCAGGCTATAGAATGGGAGAAGATATTTGTAAATGACATATCTGATAAACGATTAGTATCCAAAATCTATATAGAATTTATCAGACTCAACACCCCAAAAATGAATTAATTCAGTTAAAAATTGGACAGAAGACATGAATAGAAGACATCCAAAGAAGACATTTAGATGGCTAATAGACACTCATGATCAGGGGAATATAAATCAAAACCAAGATGAAGTACCACTTCACACTTTTCAGAATGGCTAAAACTAACAACACAGGAAACACAGATGTTGGCAAGGATGTAGAAAAGAGGGAACCCTCTTACACTGTTGGTAGGATTGTAAAATGGTGCAGCCCATCTGGAAAACAGTATGGAGGTTTCTCAAAAAGTTAAAAATAAAACTACCCTACAACCTCGCAATTGCACTACTAGGTTTTTACCCAAAGGATACAAAAATATATTGATTTGAAGGGGCAGAGGCACTCTGATGTTCATAGCAGCATTATCAACCATAGCCAAATTATAGAAAGCCCAAATGTCCTTTGACTGATGAATGGATGAAGAACACATGGTATCTACACAATGGGATATTATTCAGCCATCAAAAAGAATGAAACCTTGCCATTTGCAATGATGTGGATGGAGCTAGAGTGTATCATATTAAGAAAAATCAGTCAGAGAAAGACAAATACCATATGATTTCACTCATGTGTGGATTTTAAGAAACAAATAGATGAATATAGTAGAGGGGAAAAAACATAGCAAAGCAAACCATGAGATTCTTGTTTTTTTAATGTTTATTTGTTTTTGAGAGAGACAGAGTGCAAGTGGGGGAGGGAAGAAAGAGAAGGAGACACAGAATATGAAGCATGTTCCAGGCTCTGAGCTATCAGCATAGAGTCTGAAGTGGGGCTGAAACCCACAAACTGTGAGATTGTGACCTGAGCTGAAGTTCAACATTTAACCGACTGAGCCGCCCACGTGCCCCAAGAGACTCTTAACTATAAAGAATAAACTCAGTGTTGATGGGGGGAGGTCAGTGGGGAGTGGGCTAAATGGGAGATGGGTATTAAGGAGCACACTTGTGTTGAGCACTGGTTTTGTATGTAAGTGATGAATCACTAAATGTTACTTCTGAAACCATATTATACTATATGTTAACTAGCTAGAATTTAAATAAAATTTGAAAAATATAATAAAAAATAACAAAGCCTCAGCTATCAGAGATGAATAAGGTTTTGAGATCTAATGTACAGCATGGTGACTATAGTTAATTATACTGTATTGTGTACTCAAACTTTGCCAAGAGAGTTCATCATAAATGTTCTCCTCCACACAAAGACAAAACTATGTGAGGAGATAACTAGATATGTTAATTGGCCTGATTGTGGTAATTATTTAACAATTATTTGTGTATCAAAACATCACATTGTATACCTTAAATATATACTATTTGTATTTGTCCAGCAAACCTCAATAAAGGTGAAAATAAAGAAACATAAACATCAAATAAGTAAATAAAATTGTATGGAACCACAAAAGGCCCCAAATAGCTAAAGAAATCTTAAGAAACAACCAAGTAGAAGGTATCACACTTCCTGATTTCAAGCTATACTAGAAAGCTATTGTAATAAAGACATATGGTACTTTCATAAAAATAGACAGGCCAGTGGAACAAAATCAAGAGTCCAGAAATAATCTCAAATAAGAATGGTTAACTAATATTTGACAAGAGGCCAAAAAAATTCAATGGAGATAAACAGTCTCTTCAATCAATGATGCTGGGATAACTGAATAATCATATGTAAAAGAATGAAACTGGGCCCGTATCTTACAACACTCATAAAAATTCACTCAAAATAAATTAAGGACTTAAATGTAAGATGTGGAAACATGAAACTGTAGAAGAAAACATAGGAATAAAGCTTTTTGACATGGATCTCAGTAATGTTTTTTCTTAATGACACCTAAAACACAAACAACAATATAAAAAATAAACAAGTGGGTATAGGAAGAAATTATCAAGAACACATGACCACTGGTTGGTGTGTGAGATGGACATGGGCAAAGGCTCTTTGCCCTTCCCCTGTCTTTGGAATGTGGGTTCTGCATGCCTTTCCCATTTCCAGGGGCTACCCTAAGGACAGAGCCTTGAGATAATGATACACTGTTGAGAGTATCTGGATTGTGTACTTGACTAAACCCAGTTATGGCCTCTTTATAAACTTTTAGTGTGAGTGGGAAGGGGGATCCACTTGTATTGCTGCCACACCAGACAAGCCTTGTGTGTAAATTCCCTTTGCTTGTTAAACTTGCCAACTATCAATCTGGAATTGTCTGCCTCTTTGGTTTCTCCCTGCCCTCTGAGAATGGGGGCCAGTTTCAGATTACAGCTGGGAAGGTCCTAAAGGGGTTACAAACCTTCAGTAGGACTACAGCAAACTAAAAAAAAACAAAACTTCTGCACCCCAAAAGAAACTACTAACAAAGTGAAAAGACAACCTCTGGAACAGGAAAATATATTTATAAACCATTATAAACCATACATATGATAAGGGGTTAATATTTCAAAACATATAAAGAACTTCTACAACTCAATAGCAAAAAGAAATCCAATTTAAAAATGGGCAAATGACCTCAATAGGCGTTTCTCTAAAGAAGACATGCAGAAGGCCAACAGGTGTATGAATAGATGCTCAACATCACTAGTCTTTAGGGAAATGCAAATTAAAACCACAATGAGCTATTTCTTCATGCCTATTTATCAAAAAATAAGAGATAAATGCTGGCATGGATGTGGAGAAAAGGGAACACTTGTGTATTGTTGGTAGGGATATAAATTGGTACAGCCACTATGTAAAACAGTATGGAAGAGTCTGAAAAAATTAAAAATAAAATTACTGTATGACCCAGCAAGTCCATTTCTGGAAATAAATCCAAAGAAAATTAAAACACTAACTTATAAGGTATCTACTCTGTCATGTTCATAGCAGCAGTATTTACAACAGCCAAGATATAGAAAGAACCTAAGTGTCCATTGGTGAATGGATATATATATATACACATATGTATATGTATACACACACACACACACACACACACACACACACACACACTGAAATTTTATTCAGCCATTAAAACAAACAAGGAAATCCTGCCATTTGTGACAGCACGGATGGACCTTACCTTACCATTACATTAAGTAAAATAAGTCAAAGAAAGACAAACACTGTATGCTCTCATATATAGAATCTAAAAACAAATGAGCAACAAAAAACTTTGAAAAAGAGATCAGACTTGTGCCTACCAGGAGCAGAGTGTGTGTGGAAGGGAGGAGGAATTGAAGGAAGGTGATCCAAAGATACAGACTTCCAGGTATAAGATAAATAAGTACTAGAAATGTAAGGTAGACATGATGACTACAGTTAACATTTTTATATGATGTACAAGAAAAATGTTAAGAGTATATCCTAAAAGTTTTCATCACAAGGATAATTTATTTTTTTTTCTTTTCTTTTTATTGTATCTATATAAGACAATGGATGTTAGCTGAACCTATTGTAATGATTTCACAATAAATAAAGCAAACCATTATGCTGTCTTGTAGGCAGACATTCCTGAGGAGTATCCTCTGATATCTAAACAATGCAGTTTTCCACGATAGCACAATTTTTTCCTATGTACCCTTTAATTAAACTTCACTTTTGAGTAGAAGAACTAGATGTATGGCAGAAATTAGTAACGAATTCCTTAGCACAATCAGTGCATTGTTCTTGGAGAATCCCTAACTTTTACTTCTTCAGACCTCAAGCTCTCATGCTAACGGTACACCCAGCAGGCTTTCCCCTTCCGTGATTGTTTCCTATCACCACAAATGACATTGTTAATTCAATCCAAATTAATCCTTCATATATTTTATGAAGTAGAACACATTTTACTAAATTTATTTATTTATTTATTTTTTTACAGAAAATGAAACTAAGACACAAAGATCTGTGAGTAATCTGATATGGGGTACAGTGCATGACTAGACCTTCATATCAGAGAGTTCCAACTTACACTTTCTTTCCCTTAAAACAGGCAGTTGCATTTATGCCCATGATCCCATTTCAAGGCCAGTATCTGTCTAAACACATTTTTATGGCAAAATTTAGAAGAATTTTGAAGTAAAAACCAAACCAAGCACCTCTCCCCTGATAAAAGAACACGGGTCCTGAAGAAAGGTGTCAAATATTAGCTAATACTTATTACCTATTTGACAGTGTGTGTTGCATTATAATTTTGAGTATTGGATGTATGCTTGGTCATGGTAAGTCATCTTCCTTCTCTGCCTTAGTTTATTGATTTTTGATGTCTAATCATTAGGGTTTATGTCACTGCCTATTTGTACACCCATCAGATATTTCACTAAAACAGAGGATATATTTTTTTAATCTGCAGTTCTCTATTAATTATGCAGAAATTAGGGAAAGAGATTTCATTTTGAGAATCTGACTAGAAACTATATTTTCTTCCTTTTTGATGTATCATCTTTTGGATACTAGCTCTCACCCAAGGCATTGGAGAGACAGTCTCCTTCTAATCACATTAGGTGATTGGTACCTAGGTTCCTACCAGCCCAGTAGGTTGCTGGGTAGCTTTCATTCTTGCCTACTGCTTCCCTCACAGATTGCTGCTTTTGTGAAGAGCTTTTCTCACTTTTTTTTTCTTGAGAGAGTGTAAACATTATGGTTTACTTTTCCACTCCAAATGTCATGTTGTAGTGAAGTTATTAGAATCATTTTTCCCCCTAATATGCACACATGAGAGGTCATTAACAGTTTCATGTAGAACTTCACTGCAGGCTGATCCTCATTAAGAATCATTTTGCAGGACTCATTGCTTGACATAATTTAGTGTTGGATCAGCAGAGCTGGAGTTCATTTCTCAACAAAGAAGTTACATTTTAACCACCATCATCATTGCATACAATGTGTATATATTTTTAAATGTTTATTTATTTTGAAAGGGAGAGAGAGAGAGAGAGAGAGAGAAGAAGGTATACAGACAGAGAGACAGAGTCCCAAGCTAAGCATGGAGCCATATGCAGGGCTCAATCTTGTGACCATGAGATCATGACCTGAGCCCAAATCAAGAGATGCACACTTAACTGACTGAGCCAACCAGGCACCCCTATGATGTATTTTTATTGTATATTTATTATACCTACTAGATGTAAAATTCTCAGTTGGGCACTGGGAAGGATATAAAAGTTTATAATGAACTTACAGTAAAATAATGGAGATGTGTTCAGAAATTACTGTAATATAAGGCAGCATGTTTTACAGTACAAGAGTACTGTTACCACTAAGTACTATGGGGTTCTGGGAAGAGAGAGTTCATACTTTATTTCACATGATTTGGGTTGGGCTTTGAAGGATGAGAGAGATTTTGAGAGTCAGAGATAATATCATAAGTAGACGCATAACATTAGTTAGAATTGATGAAACCCAAAAGATGTCAAAAGAAATGGAAGTCATTCATTTACTTGTAGGGTAGATTGTATCTAGGAGGATAGGATAGTGTGTTTCTAAAACAGACAAAGGGGAGACAGGGAGGAACTTCAGTAATCTATTGAGAATTTATACTTTTCAACATAAGCAATGGGGTGTCACTGAAACATTTAAGCAAGATATTGGTAATGTGATATTATTTTAGAAGGGTTCATTTTTGGCATTGGACAAGATGAGGCTGTGAAGGGTTGGCATAAGAATAGAGCAAGGGAGTCCGAGGAGGGAGGGTTTTGATTGGTTTGTATGTAAAATCAGGTAAAAAGTGAAAGATTGATTTGGATGAACATATGTTTGATTTCATATGTCAGGAAGAAGTATGGCAGAAATAGAAAAGTCAAGGAAAAGGACACATGGAAAGTAAATAAAATTAATTTAAGACCTGCTGAAATGGAGTATCATAGGACATCTATACCAATGTATATATCTAGGAATATAATCAGAATCTAGGTGGCAGGAAGGGTTAATAATAAATATTTGGAAATCTTCAGTATATAACTTAAGGTTGAATTTATGAGACCCTATTAAATTACTTAGTAACATACATTTGTGCACATTTACACACACATTGTCTTCTAAGCTCCAAATTCAACTCTTCACATTAAAATAATACCTCATTCATCTGAACTACTCAAATAAGAATTTGTGATCATTTGAAAGCAGCTATGCCATCTGTGAAAAACATAACTTGCCAAGTAAATCCACAGGGTAATCAAATTTGTAGATTGGGGAAAGGAATAGTAAGCCACTCAGGAGAACAAATTGTTTTCAAATATTTAAATGTGTTAGAGGAAAGCAGTCATTACAAAAAAAAGGAAGAATCACATATCTTCTTTAATAGATTGCAAACGTCCAGAGGTCAAGAACAACATTTTATATGTAGATCTGGCATACTGATTAAAATACCTTGAGTATTAGAAAATATTTGTTGACTGAAGAAATAATTGGCTATGCTATTTCAACTACTCCTCCCAACATATGCAGTAGTGGTTGGTAGCAAAACCTGCAGAGTTTGTCAGACACGGGACGGAGCACTGGCTATAGCACTTACCACGTACGTGAAAAAATAAACATGTAATTAGAGGAATAGCTATTCCATAGGTTTATAATGAGGGATAAATAAAATAATGCATATGAAGAAAGTAATGAAAAAAATAGTTTAGTCTCAGTAAGTCTAAGATGAAAACTCAATTTGATAATGTATATTTACAAAATTTTTTTTTACATTTATTTTTGAGAAACAGAGTGAGACAAATTACGAGCGGGGGAGGGACAGAGAGAGAAGGAGACACAGAGTCCAAAGCAGACTTTAGGCTCTGAGCAAGCGGTCAGCACAGAGCCTGATGTGGGGCTAGAACAAACGAACTGTGAGATAATGACCTGAGCCAAAGTCAGACGCTCAACCCAATGAGCCACGCAGACACCCTTGATAATGTATATTAATAGAAAGTCACCATTCCTGTTACTCTAGACTCATTCTACTCCTAAAGAGGATGTAGATAGCTATGCATTCATTAGGTTACAATTTGCTGATTGGCTTAACGCTATCATTCAGTGGAGCTTCCACTATTCTGGCACCCACAGGTGGCTAAATTTTGGCATGCTTTCTCTTTTTAAGGAGAGTCTGGAGAACAAAGTCAGCTTTAGAGGCACCTTCACTTTCAGATCTGTCCCTCAGTAAGGACACCTAAGGTCAAAGTCCAGGATAGCTTCATTCCAGGTATGGGTGAGGGTCATTTTCTTTAGATATGATGTTCATGAGCTGGCTTCCAAAAGGCTGTTATACTCTGCTTGGACTTTGCGCCACTAGAATTGCAGGAGTTTAGTTTAATATTACTACGGAATGAGAGGATTTTTAAAAGAGGCTCTCATACCACTGTCAGTTCCAAGTCTGTGAGTTGACTCTGGTCTGAGTAAAAGAAGCCCACCTATTTGTCTAGTCAAGACATAAGAGACGATATAGCATTTGTGGCCAGATTTCATAGTCATATACAATTAAAAGGGGGAGAATAGAGAAGTTAACATGATTTCACTTAATCAGGAATTTGAGATATTTTATCTCTTCCAATCTGTGTTATATATTTATATATTCATTGGTTCCCTTTGCAATATAGTACTTTGTTAGTTTAGTTTCTGTAATGATGTGTATACAAAACCAGATAAACTATCTATAGTAGGAATTCATAATTTATCTATAATATTGTGTGTTCCATAAATATTTATTGAGTATATTCTCTCTGTAAGTCAATATGCTGAGAATTCTGAAGCAAGCCAAAAGGAATTTGATATGCATTGCCCTTATGAAATTTTAAGTATAAATTGAAAGAAAGTCACATAAATAATACACTAAGATGAGGGTAAATAATATTTTGAAATGTGAGAATGATGATTACATTAGCATAAAAATAGATTCCATAGCTCCTTGAAATAGAAGGTTAAGTATTCATTTATAGACACATGTAGGTGGGAATATTTAATAATCAGTTGGAATTACAAGGCTGAAATTGTGAGAAAGGTCAGTGTTAGAGCACAGCAAGCTATGGAGTATATAACTCCAAAGTAAACAAATCCATGACAGTAAAAACTTTAAAGAAGACTTTTTCTTGGATAGGAGTGTAATATACTTTTTAAACAAGGTCTTACATTATTCTTTGGCAATTCATTCCTTGAAAAACTATTTATTGAGCATTTACTGTGTGTCAGGTAATGTGTGATATTGTGATGAACAAAATAATCTATAATCCTGTCCTCAGGGAGTTAACAGTCTAATAAATGACACAAAAAAATAAGCAAGTGAAAAAATATGCATATTATATGGAGATAAGAACTTTGAAGAAAAATAAAGCAATGTAAGACAGAGAACACTTGAAATTGGGGAGGAGGATTTCTAGTTTGTATAGAAATTTGCTGAAAAAAATTACAAAGCTTGAAAGGTGTGAAACATGTGAATACCTAGAGAAAGAACTTTTCTAGAAGAGAGGATAAGGCATATAAAGTCCCTGAGGTGGAGACATGTGTGGAATGATCCTGTTTAAAAAAATACCAAGAAGGCTAATGCAACTGAAATACAGTCATCAGGTGGAGAGGAGTGAATGCTGAGAGGGCTATACTAGGTGGAAATATACTGTAAGAATGTTGACTCTTTCTCTGAGCGACATATCATTTTGAGCCAAGGATGAGTAGCATGATCTGATTATAGTCTTACTGTGTGTACACTGAAATCAAGGAGACAAAAGACAAGGCAAGGAGAGGAGATAAAAGTTGATGGCAATAACTCAGGCACAAGATAAGGATGGCCTGGCCCAGCCTGTTAATACACAAGTGGCTAAAAATAATGGTTCAAGGTACATTTTGAAGGTTAAACAAGTTGAATTTGCTGATTTATTGAGCATGTGGTTTGAGTGAGAGTCAGGATTTTTTTCTCCAGGCAACTGGAATACGCGGGGCTACTGTTTATGAAGATGGGAAAGAAAACACATTTTGGGAAACATTTAGAGTTTTGTTTTGAAGATTTTAAGTTTGAGATGCCTACTTTATATCCATGTAAATATGTCAAAAGTCAGTTTAGTATTTGTCTGGATGAAAGTCAAGTCTAGAGATACAAATGTGATAGCTGTCAGAGTATAGAGGGTATTTAAAGCCTTGAGATTTTAGGACTATAAAGACAGTGGGAATAAATAGTAAACGAAGCATCCATGTAGTGGATGAGGGATCCCAGGTATCTCCGATGTTTACAGAATTTGAACAGGAAATTTGAAACTTAGTTTCAAATACTAACTAACATTAGTTAGTAAGGAGGAAAACCTGGAGAAAGCAGTGATTTAAAATGTGAGTAAAGTTGTGTGTGTGTGTGTGTGTGTGTGTGTGTGTGTGTGTGTGTGTTTAATGGAGAAACGATTGACCTGTTGTATCAAATAATGCCCATAGTCCAATTAAAATGAAGATTAGGAACGGACCATGGGAGTTGGTATTGGTAAAGTTAATGATGATTTGACCATTAAGTGGGCATGAATGAGTTCAGCTAAGAAAGAGTGGGAGGAGTGTGATACAAGGCATAGAATTTCCCAAAATGATACTCTGTGCTCATTCAGGGTTGCCTGCTGTACTGAAAGAATGTCAGTACTTTCTCCAACAGGGGGACTTTATCATCCAGTAAGCCCCAAGTACAATTCCACAAATAACCAAGATTCAAATCCAATCACACCAAAGTTGTCTATTTCCCCACAAATAAGGAAACTTTCTTAAATCAGAAGATAAAATAGAACATAATGTTTATCCACTGAAACACAGATCTATCCTGTTGACAAGAAAACTGAGTCAGGTTCCTGCATGGCTCTATGGAATGATTGGTGCATGATGAAAAGTTGCCTCCTTTCTTTTGCTGAACTCAATCTTGTAAGTTTCCCTTTCCTCAATAAAACCTATTCCTTAACCCATACTGTGTGATGTAGAATCTGTCTTACTCTCTGCAGAATAAAAGTATATGACAGATTTTTTTGAAAAATGCTATAATATTCTTTTCCCTGAATCCATGTTTCTTTGAAATGTAATTTTTCAGGTCTTTCCATAAAGATGTGGAAACTTTTCTACTCCTTGATTCTGGGCTTGTTTTGACCAGTAGAATGTGGCAAAAAGTGACATTGTGCCATTTTTTTTTCAGTTTTATTTATTTGAGAGACACAGAGACAGTCCAAGGGAGGAAAGAGCAGAAAGAGAGGAAGAGAGAATCTCAAGCAGGCTCCATGCTGCCAGTGCAGAGCCTGAGGTGGGGCTCAAACTCACAAAACCGTGAGATCATGACCTGAGCCAAAACCAAGAGTCAGTTGCTTAACTGAGACATCCAGGTGCTCCAACACTGTGCCACTTTTGATGATACATCTCAAGAGGTATGGCACACTTTGGCTTGTTATTCAAGTATCTTGTACAAATAAGGCCATTCTGGATATGCCAGATTTATCAGCTTACTGAAGAAGTATGAATGAGCCCAATGAAGATCAGCAAAAATGCCCAGATGATGGTAGGCTTATGATAAAAACAAATTTTTTTTTTTAGTTTTGTGGTTTTATTAACAAATATGATATGCACATAAGCTGTCTATTCATTTTCTTCACTGTGCAGTCTGGCATTGGGATTCGTGACTCTGATGGTCAGCTGGGCTGCCCTTTCCACAATGGTTTTACAGTTCTTGGAGGAGACATTGTGAGCATCCTCTGCACAGTAAGATTTGTTGCACATCAGCAGCACCTCAAGCTCCTTGACATTGTGGACTAGGAACTTCCGGAAGCCACCAGGCAGCATGTGCTTTGTTTTCTTGTTGCTCCTGTAACCAATGTTGAGCATCAAGATCTGGCCCTTGAATCTTCTGCACACCCTATTGTCAATGCCTCTGGGTTTCTGCCAGTTGCGCTTAATTTTGACATATTGGTCTGACTGGTGCCAGATGAACTTCTTGGTACTCTTTTTAACAATCTTGGGCTTCACCAGAGATCTGAGGGCAGCCATGAAGCCAAGTTATAGATGGCTGCCCAAAACAAATTCTCTTTTACGACACTAAGTTATAGTCTGGTTTGTTACACAGCAGTAGCTAACTCTTATAGAGAGCAGATAGAAAATGTCTTTGAGCTTTCCATAAAGGGATAAAGAGAAATGGAGCAGTAGTTAAAGAAAGTTATGAGAGCAATATTTTTTTTAAATCTTGGCATAAATTAAAATTTACTTTATATACTATTGTAAAATGAAAGGGAAAAATAATTTAGAATACAGAACCATTAGAATGTAAATTCCATAACCATTAGAATGTAAATTTTTGAGGTTTCTTTTATTCACAGTTTTTATCTCCAGTGTCTAAAACAGTGTTTTGCATATTACAAATGCTAAATAATATTTTTTAAAATAATCAGTGAATACAGGAAAATATATGGGCACATCTCTGTATGAATGATCTAATAGTATTTTAAATTCTGTATATTTAATACCCAAACTCCTATGGTTATCCACAAAATCTTGTTCTTCTCAGAATTATACTCATGAGTTTCATTTCTATTCACTTATTTATCTATATTTGTGAGGTAAGTTGTACATGCCAGATGCTGGCTTAATTGCTGGGAATGCCTCAGAGACCCTAAGAAACAAGGCCAATTCTTTCAGGAAGCTTGCCATCTTACAGTAGAAGAGAAATAAAAGCAGAAAAATAAAATCAGAAGTATTTAATTAGCTACAATTGTGACAATGTAAAAACTCGTAAGTTATTTAACAAGGGTTCTATAAAAGGAATTATTATTCTTCAGTTGAATTAACCAGAAATTTAAGAAAACCTTCTGTCCCTCTTTTCTCTCTTCTCCTATGCTCAATGAAATCAGTATAGATTCTCAACTCTTTCTTAAATGTCCATTTTCACTGCTTGGTATCAGGGACCAGATCTCAATATATGTTTCTTGAACTATTTCAAAAGCTTTCCAATAATCTTTATCTTTCTCTCATTTGTATCAAGTATATCCTGTGCGAAAATCCACAAAAAATAAAGTTTCTCTGTATAGTTCTTTAACATCTAGCCCCAAACTAATTTTCCAAACTTTTTAAATGCATTCCTTTACTTCTAGCTTAAGTTGATTCATAAACCCATATTCCAACACAGTCGCTCATTTTCGAACTTAAATTGACTTAGAATATTCATTCAGTATTTGCAAGATCTATGCCTTTTGTGAGTGTGGTTCCTCTTCCTCAAAACTGCTTAATCTATTCTTTTAACTATTGAAATTGTCTGAATTCTTTAATAGACTAATATAATCCTATCATTTCCATGCTATCCATATTGACCTTGTTATTTTATAATTGCTAAGCATTTTCTCTGAACTTATTTTTAATTCTTGAGTATAAAATGTGTCATGCTTTACTTTGTATTGGATTTTAATATTTTCAATTGCATTTCAAGCACTATGTTTTGTGTTATTCATTGGCAAAAATTACACTTTGATTGTATTTGAGAATACCTATTCTGTTCCACTGTGCTTACTAGATGTCCAACAGCTAGGTCCAATTTATTGATTTTAGAATGCCCTGTCAATTATAATTTCTTAACTAGGACTCAATTGTCCTAATCCAGAAGTTTGTAGGTATTCATAAATCATAATAGGTAACTTAAAAATATTAACTAATTCCAATTTTATTAATAAGGACAAAGGAAGTAGGTGATACAGTCTACAGAAGACAACTTTGAGTACACAGACAGATAATGTATTAGCCCTGTGTTGGGGATGCAGGGAGAGTGAGGAGTAGATATGTCAAACAGAAAATACTGTATTATTTTAAAGGGTCAGAAATTACAGCAATATTTCCAGATCTTTCCCCACTGTTGACAAAGTATAATTGATCTCATTTAGGTATATATGCATTTCTACAAATAGTATTTTCCCATGTGTCTGAAATTGTAAGCAGTAATTATATCTAAGATAAAAGGAGACCCCATATTTCTTTGTAACTTATAAGGGTGAGGGGAGAATGAGAAATCTAAGCCATTTTCTTTAGAAGATGAGTGGAAACAGGAACAGTAACGCTAAGGATGGATATTTTAAACAGGCAATGCTACTCTGTTAGAGTCATGGCTGTAATTTACAATCTCTGACATCACTTCACTAGTATGCAAATATTAGCATTTTATCTGATTAATATTACTCTTACATCAAAGGCTGTTTCTGCATCTGTAACAGGACAGCTGAATGTGGCCAGAAAGAACACTGTACTGTTTTGATTTTTTATTCCATTTTAAATTCAAGACAGTTCATCTTTAGTGCTGCTGCGCAGTCCTGCCACATTTCTCTCTTTTAATTCATCTCACCTTCTAAAATTTGACTGTTTCCAGGCTAAGTCTTGGTATCTATTCTCTTCTTTACTTACACATGACCTTTTATTATGTCATTCCATCTTGTGCCTTTAAATCTTTTGTTTCTGCTGATATGCATATTTTCATATCCAGTTCAAACCTGTTTCCTGACCTACCAACTTCTATACAACTGCCTGTTCAGTATCTTCATCTGTACATCTATTAAGCACCTCACATCCAACATGTCTAAACATGTCTCCCCAAGTGTATTTTTTTTAATTTTTTTAGTGTTTATTTAAAAAAAATTTTTTTTAATGTTTTACTTATTTTTGACAGAGAGAGAGAGACAGAGCATGAGCGGGGGAGGGTCAGAGAGAGAGGGAGACACAGAATCCGAAGCAGGCTCCAGGCTCTGAGCCATCAGCACAGAGCCCGAAGCAGGGCTCGAACTCACAGACCGCGAGATCATGACCTGAGCCAAAGTCAGATGCTTAACTGACTGAACCACCCAGGTGCCCCTCCCCAAGTCTATTTCTTCTACAACCATCTCTACACTGTAAAATAAACTCATTCCAGTTGATCAGATCAAAAATACTTCCCTCGTTTTTCTTTTTGATTACATCCTATGTCAGCAAATCTGTTAGCACTACTTTCAAAACATACACATAATCAAACTGTCTTATGTCTGTAACTGTAAACTGTAAACTGTAGCATGGCATTGTTATCATCATTGTCCTAGCCAACATCTGCTCTTTCCTCAAATTATTTCCATTACCCCAAGTGCTTGAAACAGTTATAAATCTATTTTATCTCAGCTCCAAATCTACTCTTTGGTACCTAATCTGTGATAATACACTTGTTTTCTTTTCCTTTTTTTTTTTTTTTTTGCATTTCTCCTTTATAGTGAACATAAGACTAAGCTCTATCAGTCGAGAATGTTGGAGGGATGCTATAGAAGAAAATGGGCTTTCCCCCCACCCCCTGATTCTCGTGTATTGTGTTTTTGGAAAATACTACTGTCACATGCTTTGCCAGTGGTGTGGGAGTATGAAAATATTTGGTGGTGCTGTTTCCAGCCATGGACCTAGGATGCTTTTTTCTGTGTTGACTGCCTTCCTGGTACCCTTCCAATATGGAGGCTGCATGTTCCTGGCCTCACACCCACAATTGCTCTCGGACTCCCTCTGCATGTCTGCTTACCAGTCCTAATTTACTTGTGCCCCAGAGGGGTTTTTCTTGCTTGCCCAGTGATGATGAAACAGTCCTGTTCCTAAGTTCCAATGAACTTCTTGACTATACAACAGGCTACAGAGGTCCAACTTGCATTTGAGTGGAGGGGGGCCTCCTTATAAGTTTGTTCTTCCTTAGGTCTGCTGCCTTAGCCCTTACCCTTTAGAGTTCTCTTTACCTCATATTTACTCTTCTATCATTGATTCAGAGGTAATTTTTATATTAAATTTACACTGTTCAATTAACTGTGTCCTTTCAATCTCCTCTTTGGACCCAAACTGATAACATTGCTCTCCCTGCTAGTTTTGTCCTACAGTCTCTTTAATTTACAGTAGTCACAGAGATTCTCTGAAAATTCAGACTTCAGATTATGTCATTCCCTAGATCCAAGCATGCCGATAAAGTCCTATTTCATACAGAATATAACTCAAAGAGTCATTTATTATTTGGCATCTACTCTTACTCTCTCTGGTGCACGGACTTCCTTGCTTTTTCTTGAAAACAACATACCAAGATGTTTTTATTTCAACATCAATGACCTTGCTATTTGCCTAACCTTTTGCCCAAGTGTGCACATGTCTCAGTACTTCATTTCCTCTAGTTCTTTTCTCAAAGTTATTTTCTCTGAGAGGCTTTTCCTGGATACTTGATATAAAACACCAAGTACCCCCCACCTCCATCCTGTACCAATCCAGCACACTGTCTCTCTGACCTTGATTTTCTTCATGATATTTTGGGCTATATTAAAAAAAACACTGGTTTTCAACAAAAATGCCAGGTAGAGATTTTGTTTTCTTTACTACTATTTCTTCAGCATCTAAATAATTCCTGACACATACAGGTGCTCAACACATATTTGTTGATGAGTGAATTTATTTTGGAGATTACTTTTGGGCACCTTCAGAATAATAAAGACAGAAGCTATCATTTTGGCTCGTAAGAGTCAAATGGGGTCGGATTTATTTTTAGTTTTAAGTCATTTGAGGACAAGGACAATGTCCTAGTCATACTCTTGCCTCTGATCTCAAGCATGGTCAATCTACATTATGTTTTTTTTTTTTTCTTTAAAAAAAATCAACTTCATTGAAATATAATTGAAAAATAAAATGGAAAGATTTTATAGTGTACTTTGTGGGGATTTGATATACATGTACATTATGGAAGGATTCACCCCATCTAGTTAATTAACATCCATCACCTCACTTTGTTTTTGTTGTTGTTGAGAATATGCAAGTTCTATTCTCTTAGAAAATTTCAATTATACAATATAGGGTTATCAGCTGTAGTCTCCATGTTTTACATTAGGTCCTCAGAACTTGTTCATATTATAGGTGAAAGTTTGTGCAATTTACTAACCTCTGTTTCCCATGTCTGGTCCCCAGTCCCTACAACTACTTTTCTATTGTTTCTATGAGTTTGGCTTTTATTTTAGATCCCACAGATAACTGATACCATGTAGTCTTTGTCTTTGTTATTATGTAGTCTTTGTCTTTATTATGTAGTCTTTGCCTTTCTCTGCCCACCTTATTTCACTTGCATTATGCTTTCAAGGTCCATCCCTGTTTTTGCAAATGTCAAGATTTCCTGCTTTCCCATGCCTCAATAATACCCCATTGTATATGTGTATTACATCTTCCTTATCCATTCATCCACTGATGGACATTTAGGTTATTTGTCTTGGCTATCGTCAATAATCACTGCAATGAATGTAGAACAGCAGATAGCTCTTTGATGTCTTATTTTAATTTCCTTTGTATATATACCCAGAAGTGGGATTCCTAGATATAGTAGTTCTATTTGTAATTTTTTGAGGAATCTCTATAATGCTTACAGTCTGTTGTTAAATTCAGGTGAAATTGGGGTATCTGGATGGCTTAGTCAGTTGAGAATCTGACTTTGGCTCAGGTCATTATTTCATGGTTTGTGACTTCAAGCCCCACATCAGGCTTGGTGTGGTCAGCAAGAACCTGCTTTGGATCCTCTGACCTCTCCTTTTCTGCCCCTCCTTGCTTGCGATCTCTCAAAACTAAATAAACATTAATTTATTTTTAATTTCAGGTGAAACTGGTATGAAATAATAGCCTTAAAAATTCATCCTTTTCATAATTAATTTTATAATAGCTTGATGCAGATACTGCTCCTTTGACTAATACATGTACAGAATCTCCTGTTTCCATTGTAATGGTGGTTCATAATATTTTTGATTTTTATCAAGTGATGCTAGTGTCTTAATCTAACTGATTTTTAGGTTGTGAAATAAACCAACATTAAGGCCACATGATTTAGCGTCAGTCTGCTCATGTTGATGCATTCTTATGTGTTCTGAACTTTACTTTTGGTAACTCATGGTTTTTAGTCTTATAAAGTGGAACACTAACCAAATTTCCCCTTCTAAATTTGAGAGTATGAGATGGAATTATGTCAGTAGCAGCGACATGTGTATAAAAGTGATTTTTTTTACTGTTTATCTAAGAAAAAAATTACATTTTAATTTGAAAAATTTAATTTATAATTTTCTGCCATAAAATGCATAACCCTTCAAAAATGAATTTTCTTCCCCCCCCCCATTCTTAAGAAATATTTCCAGAATGTCTAAGTGACAGCTTCCAAACGTTATTGTTCTCACTGGTGACTCCAGTTCAAACAGAATAAGATCCAAGAGAGATGTTAGAGGCAGAGATAATTAAGTAAAAGGGAGAACAATAGTACTGGGTGATAGAAGAACTGCAAAACAATCAAGCTCTGAAATGTTTAAGTTAATAGGAAAATTTCTTCTGCTATAGATCAAACAGTTCTGATAATCCCAGCCACTTTGATGTACTGGTAATATAGAGACCCTGAATGTGAGGGAAGAGTCACTATCCTTGCAGGCAACTCTAGTTAATCTAATTTACATGGAAGTTCTTCACTCAAGTAAAAACACAGGCATTTCGGAAGTATACCAATAATACAAATCTAATAATGACCTATGTTAGAGTTAGAAATGTTAGAGTTGTTGTCAAGTCATATAGTAGCAAAAATTTAGACCATTTGAACATTCACTATTAAAGTGCTTCAATAATATGCACCAGTTGGGAGAATGTCAGGTGAACACAGTTGGATATGAAAAAATGCAATGATATGATTTTAATTGATCGGAGTTTTGAAAGTCAGAGTTTGCAAAATGAGTCTTTTCTGCCTCCAAAGTCATTTTGTTTATATAGATAAATATAATTCTGTGACATTTATCAGCAAGTGATCATTATATGCATTTATATTATTCAATATAACTTAAACTGGATATATAGAGTGAAGTGCAAAATTAATTTATGAGTATTCAGAAAATTCGGAATTGGTGCACATATGAACTTAGCCAAAATTATAGGGAAAAAATTGTCTAATTTGTAACTGAAGTGGCATACAGTGCTTGGTGAGACTGAAGGGCATGCAATTGCAATTCAGGATAGGTTGATTGGCACTAAAAATAATTGCAAGTACATAATGAGAATAAACTTCCTTGATGAAATAAGCAGATGATATATAGTGTCTAACAAGACAATAGGACATGTAATTGGATGATGTACCGTGTTTCTTGTTGTAGATTAGGTAAACGTGCACAAAAGTGTTACTATCATACACATCAAAATTGGATTTCAGCTACAAAGTCTCAAATGGATTAATACAGGATTAAAAATAAGACAAGTATTAGTTCTAAAGAGTTCTAAAAAGGAATAGAGAAAATACTGTGATTATTGGCAAGTCATTCCACCATGTGAAGAATTTAACAATGGAATCCATATTGTTGTTGTATATTGCAGCAATTAAGTATGGATTGAGAAGATATTTACACATTTGGAAATGACAAAGGAATTCCATTTTAGAGCAATTGACTAGGAAGGAAATTGTAAAGGTCACTGTGTATAATCTTTTGCTGTTTGTGTGTGTGTGTGTGTGTGTGTGTGTGTGTGTGTGTGTTTGTGTGTGTATATACACACAGATATCTGTATATATGGACAGAATAAGTATAAAAATAAAAGTATTTTTTTCATGCTTAAAAATATTGCACCCATTACAAAATACTAGATTATTAAGAGATTTACCTATAAAGTAACTAAACAGGGTATCTATATACTTGACTCTATTTTACTTTTTTGCAGTTTTTAAATTATGGCATATCACTGAAAACATTCTCCTAAATTAGTGATGAAAAAATCTTAAAGATTTGAATTGATTATTCTAATGAAGAAACCAAGGAGGAATTTGATTAAATCTTTGCTATGTTAGAAGCATTTCTATCAAGTTCGTGAAGATCAGTTTTTAAAAGTGTACCAACTAAAAGAATGTGAACTTAAATTAAAATCCAAATAGTTGTCATTAATTACATTCAAATGCTCAGATAACACAAAGACCTGTAGCAATAAGAAATGATCAGCTGTTGCAACCTGAAGCTGAATCTGACCTAGATCAGCAGAACTCTTCCAACAGACCCATGGGCTCATGGAAAATAAATGGTTATTATTTTGAGATGCTAAGTTTTGGGGTATTTGATTATAATTTTTTTTTGTTTTAGCAATAGTTGATTTTTATGTGATAGCACATGTTTTCATAAGGTTTCTAATATAATAATGCTGAGTAACAATGCCAGCAAAAAGCAAATCTCAAGGGCTTATGTAAAAACAACAACTTTTTTTCTACCCTCACTCAGGCATTTTTGGATTAGCTGTGTGGCTTTGTTCAGGTTGCAAGTTCGTTTCAGATCACTTCTACCTGTCTCTCAATCTGGGAATAGAACATGATCTTTTCATGGCAGAGGACAAAAGGGCAAGAGGGAGGACAAACATGAAAGCAATCTAGTACATCTCTCATGTTTGCTCACTTCCTATATGTCAAGCAATTCATGTGGTCATTCCCAATGTTGGGGAGAGTGGAAGGAAATACAGTCTGCTGTGAGACAGAAGGGGATAGGGAAGTAAGTAAATATTTGCTGAACAATTATCTATCACATCATACATTACTTGCATTGATTTCTGTGTTGAGGTTTCAGGGTAAAGACTGATAAAGAGAGGATATCAGAACCCATGATCTTCAACTTCTTTTTCTCACTCCCACAGCAAGCGGTCTTAAAGGTGTGTAGAGCCGATGTTCTTCAAGGAGACTTTGTTTTCAGAAAGGTGCACTCTTGCCAAGAAACAAGTTGTGAGTAAGTTTTCAGCCTACTCAGGAATGTTTTCTCCTTCAGAATTCCATGTAAATCCTATCAGACTCAGGGCAACATTCCTTTATCATTATAGATCTGAATTTATTATCATTCTTTCTTATATTTCTCACATCTGTATCACCTATTTTTATTTTTTAAGTTTATTTATTTATTTTGAGAGAGAGAGAGAGACAGAGAGCACGTGAATGAGTGGGGGAGGAGCAGAGAGAGAGAGAGAGAGAGAGAGAGGGAAAGAGGGAGACTCCCAAGCAGGCTCTGTGCTGTCACCAACAGTGAGATCATGATTGAGCTGAAACCAAGAGTCCAATGCTTAACTGACTGAGCCATCCAGTCACCCCTCTCTCACCTACTTATTATTTATTTATTTATTTATTTATTTTTAATGTTTATTCACTTTTTGAGAGACAGAAAGAGACAGAGAGTCAGTAGGGGAGGGGCAGAGAGAGAGGGAGACACATAATCCAAAGTGGGTTCCAGGCTCTGGGCTGTCAGAACAGAGCCCGATGTGAGGCTTGAACCCATGAACCATGAGATCATGACCTGAGCCAAAGTCAGATGCTCAACCGACTGAGCCACCCAGGTGCCCCTCACCTATTTTTAATACTAAAATATTACAACCCGATAGTGATCCCAAACTTTGATTTTAGCATGAGTGTATTATTGTTTTGGAGGTATAAAGGTACATGCCTGTCTGATTTACTGAATCACAAGTTCTGTGAAGGCAGAGAAAATATATTGCTCATCTTTTACCCCCAGTATCTGGTTCACTCACTGGCCTCCTGTAAGTGCTCAGTGAACACTGACTGGGATCCATTTGTCTGAGAGAAGCACCTACTCCTGTCACACAGACACTCCCCTCTTAAAGTTCAAAAAACTACTTTAACACATTGTTTTTTAATAATAGAGTAAAATCAATTCCAGATACCACACATACCCTCTGGATATGCTGTATAATTATTTTTAATATTATTAGATTATTTGATTGTGTGATAATCACTTGACTTTTTTTGTTTTACAATTACTAAACTAATTAATTCAAATATATGTGTTATTGAACCTAATGATAGGATTTCCTCTTCCTCATTACCTCCACATTCATCCTCTTATGATAACATTTATCTATAATAATCCATTTGTCTTGGGACCTAATGAATATTTAGTCCTTGACTTTGCCTTATACATGACCTCATCTGAGTTCTCCCTTTTTTTTCTTCATCTACTCTAGATTGCAACTATTGAAATTTCCTTTTTTATTCTAACACATGGTTGTATTTTATTTCCAATGTCATATTCTGTTGCTGGTTGCTGTCCAAGAGTGCCTTTGCAAATACTTTATTTTATTGTAAGGACAAGCATTGTTTCCTCTTTGTGCTAAATATTCTGAGGACTCAGAGGGTTCTTTTTAAAAATTTTTTATAAAGTTTATTTATTTTGAGAGACAGAGATAGTGGAGGAGGGAGAGGGAGGGAGGGAGGGGGAGGGGGGAGGGAGGGAGGGAGGGAGAGAGAGAGAGAGAATCCCAACCAGACTTTGTGCTGTCAGTGCTGAGCCTGATTCAGAGCTCGAACTCATGAACCACAAGATCACTACCTGAATCAAAACCAAGATTTGTATCCTTAACTGACTGAGCCACCCATGCACCTCTCAGAGTGCTGTTTCATATTGTGTTTCTTGAGTATTTCTTAAAAAATAACAAAACGTTTTTAGAGGAAGATGGTGGTAGAGTAGGAGGACCCTAGGCTTGTCTTGTCCCATGAACACAACTAGATAACTATCAAATTACCCGAAATACCCCAGAAATTGACATAAAGACTGACTGAACAAACTCCATAGTTAAAGGGAGAAAAGAGGTCAGTTTGAAGAAGTTAGGAAGTGCAGAGACAGGGTTTAGGGAAGAAACAGATTATGGCTGCTGTGGAGGGGAGGGAGAAGGGCAAGAAAGAAAGGAACACACAGGGGAACACATAAGGAGAGCATTTCCCCAAAGCTATTGGCTTGGAAACTGAGAGGGGATGAATTTCATGAGTTCTTGCAATACAGGGTTAAAGCCTAGAGTTTTAAGGTCAGCAGGTTTGGCTGCAATAGAGCCCTGAGGGCATTGTACTCCTTCTGGAGAAGGCAGCAAACCACTTGGAGGTAGATGGCATGGAAACAGTAAACTGAACATTTGGGGCACGATGTGGAGAGATGATTCACTCTTCTCAGAGCACATCCCTGAGAAGCAGCATTCACAGAGACCACTCTCTGGAAATGGCAAGTGTCATTTCCTTTCCCTGCCCCTCAGAATACACAGAACCACCTGTGGAAAGCAGCTCACCCCTGACACTGGCTGCCTAACTTGCTTACACCAAGCCCCACACCCCTGTGCTTTGACAGGACTTCCCTTCTCAATCCTGCCTCAGTCCCATAATGATGGGCCCCTCTCCTAGAAGATCAGCACTAACCTCTGCCCACACCACATCACCTGAGCAGAATGTTCTACAGGGTCTCAGTTCTGATAGAGACAGTTTCTGGCCTCCTTTCACGAGCATACCAGAGCACACATAGTTAAAACTTGCCACATTCAGTCCAGGGACCAAACACTGCCCAAAGCAGGTAAGGAGTGCCTCTGCAGATCACTGGCCTGAAGGATAGAGCAGCCAAACCACAATAGCAGAGTACACACAGCACACACAGAGACACTCCATGAAGGCCAGATCCTGGGTGCTACATGACCTCTTCTTCATAAGGCCATTATGAAGCGGGAGATATAATTGGCTTTTCTAATGGAGAGAAGAAGGCAGAGACTTAGACTGTCCAAGACAGAGGAATTTATCCCAAATGAAGAATAAGACAAGGCAATGGCCAGAGATTTAATCAAAGCTTATATAAGTAACATGACTGATGGAGAATTTGAAGCAACAATCATAAGGACACTCACTGGGCTTGAGAAAAGAATAGAAGACATCAGTGAGATGCTTATCACAGAGAAAAAAAGAGAAAAAAATCAGTCAGAGATGATGAGTGCATTGAGGTGACTAGAAACAGGCTTGATGCAATGAACAGCAGGCTGGAAAAAGCAAAGGAACAAATTAGTGACTTAGAAGACAAAACAAAGGAAAATAATGGAGCTGAACAAAAGATAAAGAATTAGACAACATGAGAATGGACATAGTTTGACTTCATCAAATGTAATAACATTGTATTCTAGGAGTCCCAGAAGAAGAAGAGAGAAAGGGGGACAGAAAAATGATTTCATGAAATAATAAGAGAAAACCTCCCTAATCTAGGGAAGGAAACAGACCTCTAGATCTAGGAAGCACAGACAACTCCCATCAAAGTCAACAAAAGCAGGCTAACATCAAGACATACTGTAAATAAACTTGCAAAATATAGTGACAAAGAAAAAAAGTCTTAAAAGCATCAAGTCAAAAGAAGTCCTTAAGGTACTAGGGAAAACCCATAAGGATAGCTGGAGATTTCTCAAGAAAAGCTAGACAAGCCAGAAGGAAGTGGCATGATATATTCAAACTGATGAATGGGAAAATCTGTAGCCAAGAATACTCTAGACAGCAAGGTTATCATTGAATAAGAGAGATAAACAGATTCCCAGACACAAAAACTAAAGGAGTTTGTGGCCACCAAACCATCTCTGCAAGAAATATTAAAAGGAACTCTCTGGGTGGGAAGGAGAGACCAAAAGTCTCTCCTCCAAAGGAAAAGATTACAGAGACTTTCTCCAGAAACAATGACAAAACAATAAAATGCAATAAATACATATTTGTTAATAATTACTTTGAATGTAAATGGACAAAATACTCCAATCAGAAGATACAGGATGTCAAAATGGATTAAAACAAAACAGTACTTATCTCATCTGTATGCTATGTATAAGAGACTCATTTTGGACCTAAAGTCACCTGCAGATTGAAAGTGAAGAGGTGGAGAAATATTTATCATGCAAGTAGCTGTCAAAAGAAAGCCTAAGTAGCAACACTTAGATCACAGAAACTAGACTTTAAAGACTGTAACAAGAAACAAAGAAGGGTACGTATAACAATAAAGGGACAATACAACAAGAATATATGACAACTGTAAATATTCATGCACCCAAGACGAGAGCATCCAAATATATAAAACAATAACAAACATGAAGGAACTAATTGATAATAACACAATAGTAGTAAGGGACTTTACCACCTCCACGGACATCAACGAACGGTTCATCTAAACAGAAAATAAACAAGGAAACAATGGTTTTGAATAACACACTGGAACATATGGACTTAACAGATATATGTTCAGAACATTTGATCCTAAAACAACAGAATACACATTCTTTTCAAGTATACATGGAACATTCTTCAGAATGTATCACATATTAGGTCACAAAAGAAGCCTGAACAAATACAAAAAGATAAAAATCATACCATTCACCTTTTTTGACCCCATGCTATGGAACTAGAAGTCAACCACAAGAAAATAATTGGAAAGACTACATATACATAGAGGTTAAATAAAATCTTACTAAACAATGAATGGGTCAACCAAGATATCAAAGAAGAAGTTTTTAAAAATATATGGAAACAAATGAAAATGAAAGCATGATAGTCTAAGACCTTTGGGATACAGACAAAAGCAGTTCTAAGAGGGAAGTCTGTAACAATACAAGCCTACCTCAAGAAGGAAAATCTCAAATAAACAAACTAATCTTACACCTAAAGGAGCTAGAAAAAACAAATGAAGCATAAAGCAGCAGAAGGAAACAAATAATATAGAGCAGAAATAAATGATATAGACACTAAAAAAAAAAACCCAATAGAAAATATCAGTGAAATCAGGAGCTGGTTTGAAAAAATTATTAAAATTGATAAACCTCTAGTGACACTTATCAAAGAAAAGAGAAAGGACCCAAATAAATAAAATCAAAATGAGAGAGGAGAATCAGCAACCAACACCACAGAAATACAAACAATTATAAGAGAATATTATGAAAAACTTTATGCCAAAAAATTGGATAACGTTGAAGAAATGGATAAATTCCTACCAACATATAAACTACCAAAACTGAAACAGAAAGAAATAGAAAATTTGAACAGACCAATAACCAGCAAAGAAATTGAATCAATAATAAAAAAACTCCCAACACACAAAAGTCCAGGGCCAGATGACTTCCCAGGGGAATTCTACCAAACATTTAAGGAAGAGTTAATACTTATTTTTCTCAAATTATTCCAAAAAATAGAAAAGGAAAACTTCAAAATTCATTCTATAAAGGCAGCATTTCCCTGATATGAAAACCAAATAAAGATTCCACTAAAAAAGATCTTAAGATCAATATCCCTGATGAATATGGGTGCAAAAGTTCTCAATAAAATACGAACAAACTGAATCCAAAAATACATTTTAAAAAATTATTCACCATATTCAAGTGGGATTTATTTCTGAGTTGCAAGCATGGTTCAGTATTTGCAAGTCAATCAATGTGATACACTACATTAATAAAAGAAAGGATAAAAACTATATGATCATTTCGATAAATGCAGAGAAAGCATTTAACAAAGTACAACATCCATTTATGATAACAAAAAAAAACCCTCAATAAAGTAGGTTTAGAAGGAACATACTTCAACGTAATAAAGGTGATCTATGAAAAACCCACAGCTCATATCATCCTCAATGGGGAAAAACAGAGTCAGAAACAAGACAGATTTCCACTCTCACCACTGTTATTTGACATAGTACTGGAAGTTCTAATCACAGCAATAGACAACAAAAAGAAATAAAAGGCATGCAAATCGACAAGGAAGAAGTCAAACTTCCACTATTTGCAAACAACATAATACTCCATGTAGAAAACCCAAAAGACTCCCCTGAAAATTTCTAGAACTGACAAATTCAGTAGTCACAGGATACAAAATCAAAGTAAAGAAATCGGCTGCATTTCTACACCCCAATAATGAAGCAGCAAAAAGGGAAATTAAAGGAATCAATCCCATTTACAATCACACACACACACAAAAAAAAAACCTAAGCTAACTTAGGAATAAACCTAACCAAAGAGATGCAGGACCTGTACTCTGACAACTATAAAACGTTGTTGAAAAAAACTGAAGATGGCACAAAGAAATGAAAATATATTCCATGCTCATTGATTGGAAGAACAAACATTGTTAAGATGTGTATACTAACCAAAGGAATTTACACATTTAATGCAATCCCTACTAAAATGTCACCAGCATTTTTCACAATTAGAACAAACAATTCTAAAATTTGTATTGGAACCACAAAGGATCCTGAATAGCCACACACACACACAAAATCTTCAAAAAGAAACGCAAAGCTGAAGGCATCACAATTTTAGGCTTCAGGCAATATTACAAAGCTGTAGTCATCAAGACGACATGGTACTAGAACAAAAACATACATAGATCAATAGAATAAAATAGAAAACCCAGAAGTGAACCCCCACTATATGTTCAACTAATCTTTGACAAAGCAGTAAAGAATATCCATTGGAAAAAGGACAGTCTCTTCAACAAATGGTATTGGAAAAACTGGACAGCAACATGCAAAAGACTAAAACTAGATCACTTTCTTATACCATACACAAAAATAAATTCAAAATGGATGAAAAACACCTGAAACCATAAAAACCCTAAAGGGGAACCCAGGCAGAAATCTCTTTGATCTTGGCTATAGCAACTTCTTTCTAGATATGTCTCCTGAGACAAGGGAAACAAAAGCAAAGATAAGCTATTGGGATTTCATAAAAAAAAAAAAAAGCATCAATACACCAAGAGAAGCATTCAAGAAAACTAAAAGACAACCTACAAAATGGGATGAGGTATTTGTAAATGGCATGCCCAGTAAAGGATTAGTATAACAAATATGTAAGGAAATGATACAACTCAACACCCCAAAATGAATAATCCAATTAAAAAATGGGTAGAAGACACGAATAGACATTTTCCCAAAGAAGACATAGAGATGGCCAACAGACATATGAAAAGATGTTCAAAATCATTGATCATTAGGAAAATAGAAATCAAAACTGCAATGAGATGTCACTTCATACCTGTCTGCATGGCTAAAATCAGTAACTCAAGAAACAAGTGTTAGCGAGGATGCAGAGAAAGAGGAACGCTCTTACACTGGTGTTGGGAAAGCAAACTGGTGCATCCATTCTAGAAAACAGTACGGAGGTTCCTCAAAAAGTTAAAAGTAGAACTGCCCTGCGATCCAGCAGTTGCACTACTAGATATTTACCCGAAGAATACAAAAATACTAAATCAAAGGGATAGATGCACTCCAGTGTTTGTAGTAGCATCATCTACCACAGCCAAATTATAGAAATAGTCCAAATGTTCATCACCTGAAGAATGGACAAAGAGAGTATGGTATATACATACAATGGGATGTTAATCATAAAAAATGTATAAAATCTTGCTATTTACAATGACATGGATGGAATGAGAGAGTATTATACTAAGCAAAATAAGTCAGTTGGAGAAGGTTAAATACCATACGATTTCACTCATGTGGAATTTAAGAAACGATAAAAACAAGCCAAGGGGAACATGAGAGAGAGAGAGGGAGGCAAACCAAGAAACAGACTCTTAACTATAGAGACCTAATGGTTACCAGAGGGGAGGCGGGTGGAGAGATGGGTAAAATAGATGATGAGGATTAAGGAGTTCATACGCTGGAGAGAGCACCAGGTGTTATATGGAAGGGTTGAATCACTATATTGTACACCTGAAACTAATATTATACTTTATATTCACTAACTGGAATTTAAATAAAAACTGTAAAAAATAATGAAACATTCCAATTCTTCTTGGCATCAATCTTTGGTTGTAGTTACACCTTTCATTCTGACTTTCTGGCCTAGTTCTGAAGTTCTTAATTCTTTTCAATCATGATTTCACTGAATATTAAATATAACATATTTGTCCTTCTGCCTAACTTCTCTTATCAGCTTACCTTTGAATTACTGTAATCATTTGCATTTTGGTTCCACAAAGATCTGACATCAATTTTAATAACATATTTTCAACCTTAACTATTTCCCCTATTTTCTCTTGCTCCCTCATTTGTTTTTCACTTTTAGTTTTATATATATCCTTAGGAGAACTACTCTTAGAAGTCTTCAAAAAATTAAAACATGATTTACCTTCTACACTTTCTACATCTTACATGAAACGCAAACATCATTTTCTTCATTTCTCCATTAAGCTGTAAATTAACTAAATTACTGCACAATTTCCCCTCAGCATCTAGCTACCACTTCTACCATTCTTCTGAAAATAGACTCTTGCTGGTAGGAAATAATCTCCCAAATATAAAACACAAGGAATTTTGAGGCTTCCTCATCTTCCCCTCTCTCAGGACAATTTGGCACTGCTACTGATAATCCTGGTTCTCTCACCTCCCTAAACATTTTCTCTCTCAGGTTTTCCCTTCATTTACCCTTTGCAAAATGTGAGCCTTTCTGATAGTTGAGTCACTTGCCCTCTCCTCAACTATTCTCTTTGCTCCTTCAGAAAACTCCCATACTCCAAAAAGTGTCTTTTTCTCCTTGTCCCTAGTGGCACATCCCAAACAACCTATCAACTGTTTCTTCAAAGATATCATCCTGTGCCACTCCGGACTCGTTCCATGTTTACCACTAATTTTTACCACTTAATTTTCTCATTTTCATGAAGATCCCTGCTATTTCTGCTATTAACACTCTAAGTCTTGGTTACAATAGCTAGTGTTTATCGAGCCCCTGCTGTGTTGGATAGAGTAGGTATTCTTCTTAAGCAAAATCTGTCATATTTTACTCTTTTGAGGACCTATAGACCTTTCCTTATCCTGATGCCTCTCAAAATTTTCTATAGACATATATTCAGTTAAAATTGATGTTCTGCCCTAAGCCTTTCTAAATTTTTTTTTAACATTTATTTATTTTTGAGAGACCGAGAGAGGCAGAGTATGAGCAGGGGAGGGTCAGAGAGAGAGGGAGACACAGAATTCGAAGCAGGCTTCAGGCTCCAAGCGGTCAGCACAGAGACCGATGCGGGGCCCGAACTCACAAACCGTGAAATCTGAGCCACCCAGATCTGAACCACCCAGGAGCCCCTGCCCTAAGCCTTTCTAAAAATATTGTACTCTCTTCTAGAATATATTTGCTCATCCTCCAGTCTTCTAATTGTTGGAGTGTTTCAGAGTTTAGTTCTGAAATTTATTTTCTATTATATCTACACCTGCCCCCTGAGTAATCTCATAAATCATGAATATTCAAATATTTATAATTCCAGCACCAGCCTCTTGCTTGAAATCTAGCCACTTACATCTACATTTCTATTTAACATCTTTACTTCAGTTTCTAATAACCAACTCAAACTTAACATGTTCAAAACCAAACTCTTGGTGAATATATCCCTCAACGGTGCCCAAATCCTGTTTTACCAGGAGTCCTCTTCATCTCAATAAGTCACAGTTTCACTCTTTCAGTTGTGGAGGTCATAAAAAAAATAAAATAAAATAAAATAAAATAAATCACTCCTTTTACATCCAAATACCAATCCTGTTAACTGTATTTCAAACTATATCCAGAGCTCTCCATTTCTTACCACTTTCACTTCTACCATCCTTACAATTATTTTTAATCTCTTATTTGGATTATTGCAAGAGTCGCCTAACCAGGTCCTCTGCCTTCACTCTTTTTCACCTACAACCTATTTTCCACTCATCAGTCAGAATACTGCTAAAACTTCCTCCTCTGCTCAAATCACTGCACTGAAGGTCCTTAAAATGTGCTACAGGGTCCTGCCTATTACTACTGACTTTTAGAGTGCTCTCTCAGACCACATCTCCTATCATCATCTCTCTTGTTCCTTTTGTCAAGATCAGTGTTTAGATCATTCTAAAACCATAGGATGGGGGGTGATCTTGGACCACTCCCTCCCAGACAGGGACATTAGCATTATCTGGAGGTAGGGTATATTTACAGGAGGCCGCTACTGGCATCTGGTAGGGAGAAGTCAAGGATGCTGCTAAACATACTACAAAGCATAAGACAATTCCCCACAACAGTTATCTAGCCCCAAATGTCAATAGTACAGAGTTGAGAAACACAGTATTAGTTACAGTGATCCCCTTCAGATTCCCATATTAAAAATATATTAAGAATATATTAGCGTCCAACTTCGGCTCAGGTCATGATCTCACGGTCCGTGAGTTCGAGCCCCGCGTCGGGCTCTGTGCTGACAGCTCAGAGCCTGAAGCCTGTTTCAGATTCTGTGTCTCCCTCTCTCTCTGCCCCTCCCCTGTTCATGCTCTGTCTCTGTCTCAAAAATAAATAAACGTTAAAAAAAATTAAAAAAAAAGAATATATTAAGAGTGCCACACCTTCTGGCCTTTTCACTAAATGTTGTTTCTCTCTGAAACATTCTTTTCCTGATGCCTCTCTCAAAAACATTAATTTTCCTGGAGTGCCTGGGCATCTTGGTCAGTTAGGCATATGACTCTTGGTTTCAGCTCAGGTCATGATCTCACAGTTCGTGAGTTTGGGTCCCATGTGGACTCTGCACTGACGGTGCGGAACCTGTTGGAGATTCTCTCTTTACCTCTCTCTCTGTCCCTTTCCCACTCACTCTATCTTAAACACTTAAAAAAACAACAACATTATTTTTCTGATAGAGGTATACCTTCATTTTATGCAGATCTCTGTCCAACATTATCTCAGAAAGCCCTTCTGTAACTATCCTATCTATTCTCCATGTAGCTGCTATCATGAAACCTACTTTCCTTCATTATGATATTACATATTATTTATATATTTGGTTTTTGTCTGTTTCTGTCCACTAGAATGATCTCCATTACAGCAAAGTTTTTGTCACTACCCATCTCTTATCCTTAGAACCTAAAAACAGTGTCTGAAACATGCAATAATATGATGAATGAATGGAAAAATAAATGCATGAATTGCTTATCCAGAGCTAAATCATCCTATCCTATTGCTTTCACTCTATCTATGGTAATTTAGCACCTTAAGTTTTAAAGATTTTCCTTCTCTAATGTGCTTACTACTCACACCTATTCTTTGGAAACAATAGCATTTCTGTTTTCACAAAAATTTTTAAGTTCGTCTTTGTAACTTTAACTACTTAGCAGGAAATGCCTACCACAAACCATTTATCCTACACAGTTTAGTCCACTGCTTCATAAAGTCTATTAGCAAAATTTCTTTGAATTATCAAATGTAGTTTCTGTATTAGGTGCTATTTTCCTGGTTGACTCACCATAATTTTTATGGCAGCATATACTTCTTAAATAGGACTATAACCATCTTTTTTTAAAAAAAAAAAGCACAAGCTGTGACAATCTTAACTATAAATATTAAGTTCAAATAATCAAGAATATCATCTTGATGTTAAGGAAAAATTTTTCAGATTCATATCTTAAAAAGTTAGTTAAATTATATAGGCCATGAAAAATTATATAGGCTATGAAAAAAATTTACTCTCACCCTCTTCAGACATATTTTGCTTTTGTCTATGAGATTTAGGTATCTAGAGTTCTATATTAATTCATTAATGAATGGATGTTACAGTTAATACAATGGATAGAAATTAGATTAATCATGAACTTGAAATAAGAATAACTGTCTAATCCTGGAAATTCTGAGTCCTAATAGGGAAAAAAGACAAGTTTTGAGTCCTAAGTATCCTTGACATGGATAAAATTGATTCTGAAATGAGCTGAATAATAATTCCAGATCTTTTTTCTTTTCTATCCTGCTTACATATACATGTGGGTGTGTATGTACATGTATACACTTATTTATACAAATATTATTTACTAGTTTGTTGCTTGCATTTTTATTTTTATTTTCTACAGTGTATTTTGAAGAGCTGAACATTCCAATTTTGGTAAAGTCCAATTTAACCATTTATTCCTTTATGCTTTGTGTTTTAGTGTTTTATTAAGATATCTTTACCTAGCCCTTGGCCATAAGATTTTTCTCCTATATTTTCTTTTCTTATCATTTTAGGTTTTACATTTCAATCTATGATATACTCGAGGTTAATGTTTTTAATAGTATAATGAAAATTTTGATATTCATCCCCCCTCCTTTATGGATGTTCAGTTGTTCCTGCTTGAATACCTTGGACATTTGATTTCAAAAAGCCAAATTGACCACATTTGTGTGTGCCTAATTTTATATATTCTGTAGTGTTGATTTGTAGATATAACTTCACACTATACCACACAGTCACATACTAGGTAACTTTATCTTTAGAGTGAACCTCTAAATCCATTAATGTAAGGCCTGTAACCATATTCTTTTATACAAATTTAAGATTAGTTGATTTCTACAAAAATCCTCTGAATTACTTCTGAGAAATTGATTTATATCTATATATCAATTTGGAGTGAATTGTGTTCATAATACTGAATTGTACCTCCCAACCCATAATAAATCTCTATATATGTTTAGAATTTCATAAATTTCTCAGTGATATTTTCCAATTTTAAATGGACAAGTCTTACACATATTTTGTTAAATATATTGCTAAGTTTTTAAATTTTTATGTGACTGTAAATTAACATTTTTATTCTACGTTTTAATAGTGCATTGTGAGTATATGGAAATAAAATTTCTTTACAAATGTTATGTCCTGCAAACTTGCTAAAATAGTTTATTAGTTAAAATCACTTTGTGAATTTCTTAGAATGTTCTAAACACAAAATTGTGTCATTTTCTTGCTTTCCAGTCATATTTTTATACTATTTTTTCTAGCATTAATGCACTGGATAGGCCCTCCAGTCCAATGTTGAATAAAACATTCTGCCCTGTTTATTGATCTTAAAGAGAAAGCATTCGGTGCTTTATCATTAGATATGTCAGTTTTAGGTTTTTCTTACTTGCCCTTTGAGGAGGTTTTATTCTTTTCCAAGTTTGTTGCAAATTTTAATTTACATCACTGCAAATACATTAATTTGTATTACTGCTGAATTTGTCAAATGCCTTCTCATTTATCAAGATGATTATATTATTTCTCCCTTTGTTAATGTAGGGGATTACAGTGATCTACTTCGTAATGTTAAACTTTGCATTGCTCAGTAAAATCACTTGGTCAGGATGGATTATCAGACTTTTATAGTGTTCAGTTTGATTTGCAAATATTCTAAAATTTTCTGTTTCTTATAATATCTCTCTGCCACATCAACGTAATGCTGGCTTCATAAAATGATTTGAAAAAGGCCCTTCTTCTATTTTTCTGAGTTTCTATGAGATATCTACTATTTATTCATTAAAAGTTTGATAGAATTCCTCATTGAGTCATCTAGCTTTGGGTTGTCTTCTAGGGAAGAGTTTAATAACAAATTAATTTGTATATGAGATATTTTCATTTCAGTCTTAGAACAATTTTAGTAATTTGACTTATTCAAGGTATTTGTCCATTTTATCTAAGTTAGTTAAATTTGATAAGCATAAAACTGTTCAGAAAGGTAATTAGAGCTTTATCAATTTATCGATCTTTCAAAGCATCAGCTTTTAGTTCCCTTAGATTTTCTCTAATGTTTGTATCGCATTCCACTGATTTATGCTTCTATCTGTATTCTTTCTTTTGTTCCACTCCTTTGAGATTTTTTTATCTTTTAAAATATCTTAAGATAAACAACTTACTTCACTAATTTGATATCTTTTTTCTTTTCTAATATAAGCATTTAAAGTTATAAACTCCCCTCTAAGCACTGTATTAGCAGAATTTAATAAACTTTTATATATTTTTATATCCATTCCATTCAAAATATTTTCTAAATTCTTCTATAAAATCTTCTTTGACTCTTGGGTTATTTGTGTGTGTGCATGTGTGTGTGTGTGTGTGTGTGTGTGTGTGTGTGTGTGTGTATAATTTTCAAGTAGTTGAGGATATTCCAAGTATCTTTCAATTACTAATTTCTAGCAATTTACATTGTGTTTATAGAACATGATTTATATAAGCTAAATCATTTTAAATTTGTTAAGGATTGTATTACAGTCTAGCAAATGGTCTATCTTCATGATTGTTTCACACGCACTTAAGAAGAATGGATTTTCTGCTGTTGTTGGGTCTAATTAATTATAAATATATAAATATAAATTCATTTATTTTGTTTGATGGTCATTTAACTCTTCTTTAATCATACTAAAGTTTGTGTATCAATAACTGAAAAAGCAGTGTTACAATATCTAATTCTAATAGTGCTTTTATCTATTTCTTTTGTCTTTATCTCTTCTTCAGTCTGTCAGCATACCTAAGTGTTTTGAAGATCCATTATTAGGGCCTTAATAAGTTAGAATCATTATTACTTTTTAATGTAATAACCATTTAATTATGATATATTTATATTTATCTATAACATTTCTTGTCTTTATATCTATTTTATTAAATATTAATCTAGGTATTCAAACTTTCTCATTGTGTTTTTGTTATATTATTTCTTATTTCTTTTTTAAAATTTACTTTGAAAAAAATTTAGGCTTACAAAAATTGCAAACATATTACAAAAAAAACCTCAGTATATCCTTCAACCAGCATCCTCTAATATTGACATCTTACAAAACCAGAGGACAGTTATCAAAATAAGAAATTGTTACAGTTTTATTAATTAAAAACTTTATGTGGATTCTACCAGTTTCTTACTACTATACTTTTGTTTCAGATCCAGTTCAGGATTTCACATTGCATTTAGTGGTAATGCCTCCTTAGTCTTCTCCAATAGAGGATAACTTCTCAATTTTGACTAATAATGGCTTTTGTATTATTTAACAGTTCATGTGGGTTTTTTCCCCTTCTTTTGCCTGTTATTTGGTGAATCACATTGATAATTAAATGTTTCATGAGTCTTCCTTTCCTGAAATAAACTATATTTGATTCCTTTACATGTTCCTGAATTCAAATTGCTATATTTTTAAGAATTTTTGTGTTGATATTCATGATAGTATCAAGCCCTAAATTTGTTTCTTGTAGTCTTTGTCTTGATTTGGTATTAGAGTAAGGCTGGACCCCATAAAATGAGTTGGGAAGGACCTCATTGGTTTTTTTATTCTAGAATATATTGTGTAGAATTAGTATTATTTCTTCCTTAAGTGTTTGGTAAAATTAGTGAAACTATTTGTGGTTGGAATTTTCCTTTTTTGGAAGCTCTTAAAAAATATATATATAGCTAATTTCATTAATAGAATTATTCATATTTATTTGTTCTTGAGTTTTATAATTTGTCTTTTTCAGTTAATTGGTCTATTTCATCTAAAATTTTTAATTTTTGGACATATTTTTAGTAGTATTCTCTTATTGTATTTGTTTTAAACTTTACCTATTTTGAAAGAGAGAGAGAAAGAGAGAGAACAAGCTGGGGGGAGCGGCAGAGAGAGAGAGAGAGAGAGAGAGAGAGAGATCACGAAAGAGAATTCCAAGCAGGCTCTATGATGTCACTGTAGAGCCTAATGTAGAACTCGATCTCACAAACCATGAGATCATGACCTAAGCCAAAATCGAGAGTCAGAGGCTTAACCGACTGAGCCACTCAGGTGCTCCCTCTCAGTGTATTTTTAATATCTGTGAATTAGTGGCAATTCCTTCCTCCATTCCAAAAATTAGCAATTTCTTTTATTTCTCCTTTGTGCTTGGTAATCAGGCTAGAAATTTATCAATTATATCTGTTTTTCAAAAATCTAGCTTTTGGTTTCTCTATATTATTTTTAACTTTTATTAATTTCTGCCTTGATTTTTATAATTTTCTTCCTCCTGCTTCCTTTGGATTTAATTCAGTCTCCTTTCTCTGGTTGCTTAAGATGGGTATCTTTCAATTACTAATTTCTAGCAATTTACGTTGTATTTTGATTATTGATTTTAGATCTTTTTTTCCTAACATTAGCTTTTGATTCCATGAAATTATCTATAAGTGCTTCAGCTTTGTACTACAAATTGTTTGTTGTATTTTCATTTTAATTTAGTTAAAATATTTAAAAATTTTCCTTAAGGTACATCCTTGTTTGACCTGTGGGCTCAACGACCTGGAAGAAATGTATAAATTCCTAGAAACAAACAACCTTCCAAGAAATAAAATAAGTAAAAAGAAATAAAAAATAAAGAAATAAAAAATTTGCATAGACCAATTACTAGTAAAGAGATTGAATCAGCAAAACCTCCCAAAAACAAAAGTCTAGCACCATATGGCTTCACTGTGAATTCTACCAAATATTCAAAGAACACTAATATTTCTCAGACTCTTTTAAAAGACAGAAGAGGAGAGGGGCGCCTGGGTGGCGCAGTCGGTTGAGCGTCCGACTTCAGCCAGGTCACGATCTCGCGGTCCGGGAGTTCGAGCCCCGCGTCGGGCTCTGGGCTGATGGCTCAGAGCCTGGAGCCTGTTTCCGATTCTGTGTCTCCCTCTCTCTGCCCCTCCCCTGTTCATGCTCTGTCTCTCTCTGTCCCAAAAATAAATAAAACATTGAAAAAAAAAAAATAAAAAAAAAAAGACAGAAGAGGAGGGAACACTTCCAAACTCATTTTACAAGTCAAGCATTAGCCTGATACCAAAACCAGAGGAGGACACCACAGGAAAAGAAAATTACAGGCCAAAATTCCTGATGAACATAAATGAAAATGTCTCAAACCAAATTCAAAATAAATTAAAAGAAACATATACCATGATCAAGTGGGATTTATTCCAGATCTGCAAGGATGGTTCAATATTCACAAACTAATCAATGTAATATGCCATTTTAACAAAATAAGGAGTAAAAATTATATGGTCATCTCAATAGATTAACACAAAAGCATTTGATAAAATTCAATATCCATGTTTGAAAAAAAACTCTCAAGAAAGTGTGTATAGAGGGACTATATCACACTCAAAAAGGTCATATATGACACAGCTAACATTATAGTCAATGGTAAAAGGCTGGAAGTTTTTACTCTAAGATCAGGAACAAGAAAAAGACATCCATTCTTGCCACTTTTATTCATCAGAGTATTGGAAATCCTCAGCAGATGAATTAGGCAATGAATAGAAATAAAAGGCATACATATCAGAAAGAAAAGGGTAAACGTGCCTGAGTGGCTCCTTTGGCTAAGCATTTGGCTATTGATGTTGGCTCAGGTTATAATCTCACAGTTTGTGAGATTGAGCACCATGTCAGATTCTGCACTGACAGCATGGAGCCTCCTTGGAATATTCTCTCTCTCTCTCTCTCTCTCTCTCTCTCTCTCTCTCTCTCCCTTCCTCCCTCCCTCCATAACCACCCCCACCCCCCACCCCCCACCCCACCCCCACCCCGCTTACTGTTTCTTAAAATAAATACATAAGCATTAAAAAATTAAAGAAAGAGGTAAAAATGTCACTATTTGAAGATTATGTAATATTATATATAGAACATGGTTAAGGCTCCACCAAAGAACTGTTAAGAGTAACAAATGAATTCAGTAAAGCTGCAAGATACAAAAATTGATATATAGAAATATGTTGCATTTCTATACACTAATGACACAGTAGCAAAAACAAAAAGTAAGAAAAACAATCTCATTTACAATTACATCAAAAAGAATAAAATACCAAGGGCACCTGGGTGGCTCAGTCCATTGAGTGTCCAACTTCAGCTCAGGTCACGATCTCACAACTCGTGAGTTCAAGCCCCTCACTGGGCTCTGTGCTGACAGCTCAGAGCCTGGAGCCTGCTTTGGATTCTGTGTCACCCTCTCTCTCTGCGCCTCCCCCACTTGCATTCTGTCTCTGTCTCTCTCAAAAATAAGTAAACATTAAAAAAATTTTTTTAAAAATAATAAAATACCTAGGAATGAATTTAACCAGTAGATATGAAAGGCCTGTACTCTGAAAACTATAAGAAATTGATGAAAGGGGCGTTTGGGTGGCTCAGTCGGTTAGGCATCCGACTTTGGCTCAGGTCATGATCTTGTGGTCTGTGGGTTTGAGCCCCATGTTGGACTCTGTGCTGACAACTCGGAGCCTGGAGCCTGGAGCCTGCTTCATATTCTGTATCTTCCTCTCCTCTGCCCCTCCCCCACTTGCTCTCTGTCTCTCTCTTTCTCTCTCAAAAATAAACATTAAAAATAATTAAAAAAAATAAATTGATGAAAGAAAGGTGACACAAATGGCAAGATAAACCATGCTCATGGGTTGGAAGAATTAACATTGTTAAAATATCCACAGTGTCCAAAGCAATCTACAGATTCAATGTAATCTCTTTAAAAATACCAATAGTGTTTTTTTTTATAGAACTAGAACAAAAAAAGCCTAAAATTTGTATGGAGCCACAAAAGACTCTGAATAGGCAAAGCAATCTTGAGAAAGGAGAATGAAGCTGAGGTTATCAAAGTCCCAGAATTTAAGATCTATTACAAAGCTATAGCAATCAATACAGTATAGTACTGGAACAAAAATAGACACATAGGTCAACAGAATTCAGAGCCCAGAAATAAACCCATGCATATATGTCAATTAATATATGACAAAGGAGGCAAGAATATATATAACAGAGAAAAGATATTCTCTTCAATAAACTGTGCTGTGAAAACTAGACAAAACCATCCAAGAAAGAAAGAAAGAAAGAAAGAAAGAAAGAAAGAAAGAAAGAAACTGAACCTCTTTATTATACCATACACAAAATAAACTCAAAATGGATTAAAAAACTAAATGTAAAACCTAAACCAAAAAAGTTTCCAAAAGAAAACATAGGCAGTTCTCTCTTCACATCAACCTTAGCACTATTTTTCAGGATCTATCTCCTAAGGCAAGGGAAACAAAAGCAAAAACAAACAATTAAACTATTATTTGCTTTTGCACAGCACAGAAAACCATCAAGAAGATGAAAAAGGCAACCTAATGAATGGGAGAAAATATTTGCAATTGATATATCCCATAAGAGGTTAATATTTAAAATATATAAAGAACACCACAACTCAACAAAAAAATAATCCAATTAAAAAATGGAGGAGGTAAATAGACACTTTTCCAAAAAAGACATACATATGTCCAACAGATATATGAAAAGATGTTCAACATCACTCATCATCAGGGGAACAGTCACAATCATCTCACACCAGTCAGAACTGCTGGTTATCAGAAAGACAATAACAGGTGTTGGCAAGATGTGGAAAAAGGGAATCTTTGTATACTTTTTGTGGGAATGTAAATTGGCACAGTCACTATGTAAAAGAGTGTGGAGGTTTTCCCCACAACAAAAACAGGAGTACCATGTGAGTCAATAATTCCACTGCTGGATATTTGCTCAAAAAGATAAAAACACTAATTGAAAAAAGGATATGCACCCCATGTTTATTGCATTATTTACAGTAGCCAAGATATGGAAGCAACCTAAGTGTTATCAGTAGATGAATAGACAAAGAAGATGTATATATACACAATAGAATATTACTCAGCATAAGAAAGAATGAAATCTTTCCACTTATGACAACATGAGTGGACCTAACTAAAGGGTATTATGTCAAGTGAAGTAAGCCATACAGACAAATCAAATATCACATGATCTCACTTATATGTGGAATCTAAAAAACAAACAATTAAGAGAGAAACAGACTCATAAAGACAGAGAACAGGTAATTGCCAAAGAAGAGGTGATGGGTGGGGGGTGTGGTGGGTGAAATGGGTGAAGAGGATTAAGAGGTACAGACTTCCTGTCATAAAATAAATAGCTCTCAGAAATAAAAGGTACAGCAGAGAGACTATAGCCTGTAATACTGTAGTACACTAACCATGGTGAATATTTAGTAATGCACACAATTGTTGAATTACTATACTGCACACCTAAAACTAGTATTACATGCTACCTATACATCAAATAAAAATTTAAAGAGGCACCTGGGTGGCTCAGTCAGATAAGCATCCAACTCTTTATTTCAGCTCAGGTCATGATCTCCTGGTTTGTGAGATAAAGCCCCATGTCGGGCTCTGTGCTAACAGTGTGGAGCCTGCTTGGGATTCTCCTCTCTCTCTCTCTGCCCCTACCCCTACTTGTATGTGTGCTCTCCCTGTCTCTCTCTTTCAAAATAAACATTTAAGAAAAAGTTTTAAAACTTTTCAAAAGAAATTCAAGAAGATGCACATAAGTGGAAATATATTTTGTGCTCATGAATTGAAAGAATTAATGTTAAAATGTCTGTATTACCCAAACCAATCTACGGAGTTGATTAAATCCTTATCAAAATTCTAGGGGCTCCTGGGTGGCTCAGTCAGTTAAGCATCTGACTTTGGCTCAGGTCATGATCTCCCGGTCCATGAGTTTCAGCCCAGCATCAGGCCCTGTGCTGACAACTCAGAGCCTGGAGCCTACTTCAGATTCTGTGTCTCCCTCTCCCCCTCTCACACTTTGTCTCTGTCTGTCTGTCTGTCTGTCTCTTTCTGAAGAATAAACATTAAAAACCTTTTAAATTTTTCTAATGGCGTTTTTTACAGAAATAGAACAAACAAGTTTAAAGTTTGTATGGAACTACAAAGGACCCTGAATAGCCCATCAATCTTAGGAACAAAGCTGAAGGCATCATATTCCCTGATTTTATACTGTAACACAAAGTCACAGTAATTAAAATAGTATGATAGTGGCATGAAAACAGACACATAGGTCAATAGAACAAAGTAGAGATCCACAAAATAAATCCACACATATACTGGTTAGTTAATTTACACAACAAAGGAGCAAAGGATATACAACGGGGAAAGGATTGTCTCTGCAACAAATGGTGCTGGAAAAACTTGACACCAACTTAAAAAAGAATGAAACTGGACCACAATACACAAAAAGTAACTCAAAATGCATTAAAGACTTAAATTAAAATCTAAAATCATAACACTCCTAGAAGACAACTTGGATGGTAAGATCCTTGACATAAGTCTTGGTGATGATTTCTTAGATCTAATTTCCTAAAAGAAAAGCAACAAAAGCAAAAATCAACAACTAGCATATATCAAACTAAAAAACTTCTGCATATCAAAGGAAATCATCAACAAAATGAAAAAGCAGCCTACTGAGTGGAAGAAAATATTTGCAGATCATGTATTTGATTAGAGGTTAATGTCCAAAATATATAAATAACTCACAAAACTCAATGGCAAAACAAAACAAAAAACTCAAAACAATAAAAAAATTTGGTGGAAGACATGAATAAATATTTTTCCGAAGAAGACATACAGATGCCCAATAGGGTCATGAAAACATGCTCGATGTTATTAATCATTAGGAAAACGCAAATGAAAACCAAGAGATATCACCTCACACCTGTTAGAATGTGTATTATTTTAATTTTACTAGTTTTTAATTTTTTAATGTTTATTTTTGAGAGAGAGAGAGGGAAAGGGGGAGGGGGAGGGGATAGAGAGAAAGCTTGAATGGGTGAGGGGCAGAGAGAGAAGGAGACACAGAATGTGAAGCAGGCTTCAGTCGCTGAGCTGTCAGCACACAGCCCCACGTGGGGCTCAAATTCTTGAACCATGAGATCATGATTTGAGCCGGATGCTCAACTGACTGAGCCACCCAGGTGCCTCAGAATATTTATTATTTTAAAAGACAAGACATAACAAGTGTTGACAAGGATTGGGAAAAAAGGAACCCTTATCCACTATTCAGGAGATTGTAAATTAGTGCAGCCACTATGGAAAACAGTATGGAAAGTTCTAAAAAAAAATTAAAAAGAAAATTACCCTATGACCCAACAATTGCAGTTCTGAAATGAAAACACTAATTTGAAAAGATATAAGCACCCGTATGTTTATTCCACTGCTATTTATAATAGCTGATGTGTAAACAACCTAAATGTCCATCACTGGATGAATAGATTAAAAAAATGATACACTCACACACAATGGAATACAATTCAGCCATAAAAAAACAGAATGAAATCTTACCATTTGGAATAACATGGATGGACCTTGAAGGCATTATGGTAAGTAAAATAAATCAGACACATATATAGTATGATCTTACCTATATGTGGAATCTAAAAACAAACACAAAATTCATAGACACAGAGAAGAAACTGGTGGTTGCCAGAAATAGGGATTGGGGTATAGAGAGTCAAGGGGTGGGCATATGGGTTAAGGAGGTTAAAAGGTACACACTTCCAGTTATAAAATGAGTGAGTCGGGGCGGGGGGAGGTGTAATGTACAGCATGATGACTATAGTTTATTGCATATTTGAAAGTTGTTAAGAGGGGCGCCTGGGTGGCTCAGTCGCTTAAGCGGCCGACTTTGGCCCAGGTCATGATCTCGCGGTTTGTGAGTTCGAGCCCCACGTCGGGCTCTGTGCTGACAGCTCAGAGCCTGGAGCCTGCTTCAGATTCTGTGTCTCCCTCTCTCTGACCCTCCCCCATTCATGCTCTGTCTCTCTCTGTCTCAAAAATAAATAAATGTTAAAAAAAAATTAAAAAAAAAGAAAGTTGTTAAGAAAGTAAAAGACTTAAAAGTCTTTATCACAAGAAAATAAAATTTTGTGACTATGTATGGCAACAGAAAATAACTAGCTTATTGTGATCATTTCTCAATTTACACAAATTTTGGATCATAATGTTAATGCTCTTTGTCAATTATGCCCTAATAAAAAAATACAAACATATGCTGGGAATAAAGTCAAGGATAGAACTGCTGTTTGGGGGTACACTGCACTGTGAAGATTCAGAGGTTCTACATTTAAGTCTGTGGACTTTTGCCTGTGTGTGTGCATGCCTCTGGTATCCAATTGTTTTACCCATGCTGAAAACCTAGGCTTTCTCCACTGAACTGATTTTGCATCTTTTGTATTTTCTATACTTGGATGGGTCTACAACTGGATTTAAAAAAAAAAAAGAATTTTAATGTTTATTTATTTTTGAGAGACAGAAAGAGGAAAGAGGCAGAGAGAGAGAGAGGGAGACACAGAATCTGAAGCTGGCTCCAGGCTCCAAGCTGTCAGCCCACAGCCCGATGTGGGGCTCACACTCACGAACCGCGAAATCATGACCTGAGCCGAAGTCAGATGCTTAACTGACTGAGCAACCTAGGCGTACAAACTGGATTCTTTTATGTGTCTATCTTCCGATATCACACAATTTTGATTACTACGTCTTTATATGAGCCTTAATATTGGATAGAGTCATTCCTATTTCATTCTTCTTTTTCACAATTCTTTGTCAAATTCTTATGCTTTTCCACATACATTTTAGAAAAATTTTGTCCATGTTCATAAAAATTTCTGCAAGAGTTCTGATAAGAATCACACTAAACTTATATATCATTTTGTGTAAATGAAATCTTTGTAATGTTAAGTTTTCCAGTCCATAAACATATTTCTCCCTTTATTTTGTTCTAATTATTTTCATCAGTGTTTTGTAGTTTCCAGATACGAATTCTGTTACATTACTTTGTTATGTTTTGTTAGATTTATATCTAAATGTTTCATTTTGGGCGCCTGGGTAGCTCAGTCAGTTGAATGTCCGACTTCGGCTCAGGTCATGATCTCAGGTTCATGGGTTGGAGCCTCACGTCGGGCTCTGTGCTGCCAGCTCGGAGCCTGGAGCCTGGTTTGGATTATGTGTCTCCCTCTCTCTCTCTTTCTCTCCCTTGCTCACGATCTCTCTCTCTCTCTCTCTCTCTCTCTCTCTCTCTCCCTCTCTCTCTCTCTCTAAAAAATAAATACATATGAAAAAAATTAAAAAAAATAAATGTTTCATTTTGAGAGAGATATACTGCTCCCCATATGCATTGAAAGAAGAAAGTATTTCAGTTCAGGACTCAGGTAGAAAGTGTAAAGGTCAGGTTTCATAAAGTGGTACCAGCAAGAATGAAAGAAGTCATTCCTTATGTATTAGTAGAAAAGGGTTACAGGCCTTTGACTATAAATGATTTTTCATTACATTTAAGGCTGCACTTAAGTCTATTTTCATGTGAACAACCTAATCAGGAGAAAGTAGACCAATGACTGTAAAGGCAATGCTAGATTTGCTAAGTGAATTTCTCTTACTATTTCTGAACTACAACATATTATTGAAATATTTCATTGTCTAGTGCCTTATAATTAAAAACTTCCATCAGATAATTCATTTCACATTCTTCTAAGAGCTTGACAAAATGGCTTCTTTCCCTCTGACACAATTCAGAGATGAGTACCACTAAACCCTGGATACATGAAAAAGTTATTTTGTTCTTTCATAAATCTAAAGTTGTCACACTATTTTCTAGCTTGGGAATATAATTTTGCACAGAATGTCTTTCCTCTCTTTCCTTCTAATTTACCTCTTCAATATATAGCTATCTCCAAAATTTTATTTTACTCATGTTCATTTTTTATTATTTTCAATTGTTTTACTTAAATGTTATAGAAGACAAAGCCTTCCTTACTTTAATTATATTATCATTCTGGTTATTATTGTTGTAGGCCATATTAATTTGTGTAGGTTATTGGCCAGAGAAGTGGGTAAATAGTGAAACACAAGACTTGTCACAAGGTAGGAATTAGATATTTGTAAAATGAATCCATTACTTGATTTGGCCTAGTATTTTCATAGATACACCAAGTTTACATTTCCTGAGACAAGGTCTGTCAAATATATGTTCTGTTTATGGAGAAGAATTAATAGTGAAGAAATTAGGATTGTGGAATATGGAGTCAGACTATTTGTCATTCTAATTACTTCTCTTAACAGCTGTATGAAATTGAACAACTCACTTAATTTTGCCTCAAAATCCTCAAAAGTGAGAATGATGATAATAACAGGACTTTTGTCCATAGGCACACTGTGATGTTAAAATAAAGTCAACGTACGTAACATTTTGTACATTTTTTAAACATATGTAATGTATATATGTAATACAGTCTCTAAATATTCAATAATATTATGTATTACCACAATGGCGTCTCATTGTGTGCTAATGCTAAACCACATGGAGAACTCATTTGGCATGAGTGATTAATGACAACGAAATTACAAAACTACAAGTAGACAAAATGGCCTTCTCATGATCCTGCCCATTTAGCCCTCACCTGAATTCCAGACTAACATTCCAATGATGTATATAAAGGAAGATTCAGAAGTGGCAAGAGGGTTAAAGGCACATAAAACAGCAGCTACAAAGAGCATAGCTATTCTTTTAAAGGTTAGAATAGAGTAGCCCCAGTTTTAGCACCTGGGATTCTTGAAACAGAGACATTTCTAAAGAGGCAACATCTCCTTTGGCTCTAATGTTCTGGCTTGTGGAAAATCCCACTCATCTGAAAATGCCCTCCCATATAAGAGCTAAAAGGTTTAATCCCACTGCTCACCACTGATAAATCCAACCAATAGAGACCCATTAATGTCTTATTTTTTTATCTGTCCACTAATTTTCTTCTTATTCTTTGGCTGAAAAGAGGGGAAAAGCTCAAGACAGAGTGAGTGGAAGGGAGGCAGAGTTTCAGCTTCCACTAGTGCCTATAGGTGTCCCTGATCTTCACTTGGATTTTGCTAAATTTTTAAAATGGATTTTTCCTCGACTTTAATTCCAATAGAATGTGTACATACCCTGGTACCATAGCACGATGGTGAAAAAAACACTAATGATCTGAAGATTATTTCACCAAAATTAGTATTATTCTAGAATAATAATGTTACCATCCAAACTTAATTAATTTCTTCATTTATTTATTTAGCCGCATACCAAATATCATTTGTCCACTATTTTGTGCTAGCAAATTCTAGGGAACAGAAATAAAGAATGACAAAGGCTTTGCCTCTGCTAGGATTGCTCTCCCAGCAATAAAAGGCTCCAGGGTACTGCGCCTGGATGGAAAAATGGGAGGCTGGTTTGGCTTACAGCAAAGGATGGTTGACATATATATGGCTTGGAAACCTGAGGTAAAATGGGAACCCATACAGCATTCACAGTAAAGACTGATTTAGGAAACAAAGATACATTTTAACCTAATCTTCAGTGCAAATGTTCAAAATTGCATGGTGAAAAGCAGGTTTTAGAGAAGGCTGCTACAATTTTTGTAAATTTGTTTTTTTTTTTTTTTTTAATTTTTTTTTTCAACGTTTATTTATTTTTGGGACAGAGAGAGACAGAGCATGAACGGGCAAGGGGCAGAGAGAGAGGGAGACACAGAATCGGAAACAGGCTCCAGGCTCTGAGCCATCAGCCCAGAGCCTGACGCGGGGCTCGAACTCACGGACCTGTGAGATCGTGACCTGGCTGAAGTCGGACGCTTAACCGACTGCGCCACCCAGGCGCCCCCAATTTTTGTAAATTTGTGAGGGTGAGTAAGAAGTGGTTCCTACAATAATGCTGTTGATAAGGATAAATGAAAGATATTCTGTAGGAAATTCATTAGGTTTCTGCTTTCACTAGTGGAACTTCTGATTATATCAAAAATTGACATTAATAAAAAATTAGTCCCATATCCAACCCCAAGTCTGTCTCATTCTTATGACTATATCCAAAAAGCATCCTTCAGCCCCTAAGGAAGGTCAAAAGATATTAGGCATGATGGGCATTGGGGATGCATGTGTTCATCTGTCCTGGCAATGGCTAGGACAATATGGGCACTGATTTCCTTTAACTGCTCCTCTGGAATTTGAACAGTACCCTAGCACAGTACACACGTGAACAATTCAGCGCAGTGAACTGTCTCGGAATTTCTCATTAAGTTCAGACTGTTTTATACTAATTGTACAAAAAAGCTATCTGATGCTGACTGGCACAAGTATCTTGTCACTCTTCCCTCATTTAGCTACAGACAGATTTAGAGTGATCTGACCAGTGTAACATCATAGTCCACAAAGCAATGTAAATAAGCCATGAATGTTCTCAAAAATAGATCTTGAAATGGGAAGGCCAAAGAAAAATACAAAGGAGCTGAGTCAATCATTTGTCAAGCAGTTAAAAACCAGTGAAGCAAAAAACCGATGGTAGTTTTGACACATCAAAGGAGAAAGTTAAAGACACTGCTTGGTATACAACTCAAAGGAGAGAGCCTGGTCTACAGGTTTCCATAAACCCAATTTCAATTCATATCCAGAGGTTCTAAAACTTAGATACAGGTGGCTTTCCATACAGCAGCCCATAGGTGGTCACTGATTTGAGAAATAAATGATCTGTACCTTTTCTGTCCACTACTACCACACACACTCCCAAACTTCTTTGCTTTTCACCTTCCATTCTTACTGCTCCCAAATTCCTAACCTACCAGTCAAGATCTTTCAAATGTCAAGAAGTACAGGAGTATATATAACTTAGGATGCTTCTCCTTTCATACCAGCTTAAGTCTTCATAAATTGGTCAAAGCCCTACTGACTAGGAAGGTTTACCTCAACGCTGTCTTTCAGGACCAATCCCAGGTAAGGCTGTAGAATAGCAGCAGTCCATTTTCAGCCCTTGAACCATCCCAGTCACAAACCAGGCCCAGATTTTTATTCCAAATCCATTACTTGGTTGTAGAGAATACTCCACAGGGCTATAGGTATGTTTTCTGGGAGAAGCTCAAACAGTGGTCGGTGGCTCGGAGATCTATGGCAAACTTGTTTATATTTATGTCCTCTAGGCCAGTTCAGGCCCAATCCTGAATAAACCACTTCTACAATACCACACTTCAGTGATCTTCTTACCTGAATTTATAACTTGGTAGACTCTTTCTGACCATGTAATCATTTGATGCCCCATGTTAGGTGCTCAGTATCTACTTAGGGGTCAGGACCACAGCAGAAGTTGCTTTTCAGGTGGTAAATCTTTATTTGAAGATTACAACATAGCATTATTCCAGAGCCTCCAGGAATCTATGCTGCAACTCATCTAATAGGGCTTCAGAAATTCAGTGAAAGTCTTTACCTACCACAAATACCTACAACATCATGGACTCTGTTGGGTCACATGTCCCCAGAAGCAAGGCCCACCTGTATCACAGGTCAAGTCTTTTATAGAGCTCCCTCTTATATTCTGGGCAATTTTCAAAGCTGTGGTCCTTCCAACACACCAGTAAACAATTTTTTTTTGCAGTAATCTCAAATCTGGTATGTATTATCTCTAAAATCTGAAGAGATCTGCATGTGATGTGCCTCTTAGTGTTTAGGAAGTACAAGGTATAATAACATGTTCTTTACTTTGGAGATGTCTCAGCATATGAACACTCTTAAAAACTTAAATAATATGGCATGTCCCTGAATCTTTTTTTAAAGCTGACCTTATTTAGAGAGAGAGAGAGCAAGCGAGCAGGGTAGAGGCAGAGATAGAGAGGGAGAGAGAATCCCAAGCAGGCTCCACACCATCAGCACGGAGCCCTATGTGGGGCTCAAACCCACAAGATGTGAGGTCATGACCTGAGCCGAAATCAAGAGTGTGATGCTCAACTGACCAAGGCACCCAGGCACCACAGGATGTCCCTGAATTTTGAGAGGATTTATATACTACCATCTGGTGTACAAGTGTCTATACTGGGGCACTCTGAGAACTACAACTTCTGCTCCAATTAACATGATGGCATCAATACAGTGGGTCCACTGAGATGGCCTGCAGGATATCTAGATAATCAAGTTCCCTCCAGACTACATTGTCAAAATGGGTACAGGACCAACAAGCCTATGAAAGGGTATTCAGCATCGTTATTAGGGAAATGCACATCAAAACCACAATAAGATGTCACCACTCACCCACTGATACAGCACCGGTCAAGAAAAGAATAGCAAAAAGAAAAGAAACAGGAATTAAGTGATGGTGAGGATGTGGAGAGAAATTGGAGCCCTTATGCACTGTTGGTGGGAATATAAAATTGTGTAGTCTCTATGGAAAACAGTGTGGCAGTTTCTCAAAAATGTAAATATGGAATTACCATATGATTCAGAAATTTTACTTTTGAGTATATATTCAAAAGAATTGAAAGCTGGGTCCTGAAAAGATCTTTGCAAACCCATGTTCATAGCAGCATTATTTGTAATAGCCAAGAGGTGGAAGCATATAAATGATTCCATTTATATGAAGGATCTAGAATAGGCAAATCCATAGAGACAGAAAGTAGACTGATGGTTGCCAGGGGCCAGAGAGGTTGGTGGCAAATCAGAAGTCCCCCCTTAATAAGTGCAGGATGTCTTTGGGGGTTCTAACATTGATTATGGTGATGGTTGCACAACTTTATGAATATATTCAAAACCACTGGATTGTATAATTTAAGTGGTGGAACATATGGTATATGGGTTGTCTGAATAAATACTTACAAAAAAGTATAGGAAAGTTACTATAGTCCTATAGCAAGAATATGAGTGTATAGGATTGCTGTGGTTGTGGCTGCTTTTTCTTTTTAATAACATATTAATGCATTATAGCTAGTGTACTTGCCAGTGAGAGACTGTGTACCTCTAGCATATAGTCCATTAGAGACTTTTTTTTACAATTTTAACAGAGGACCTTCATTTAGCAGACTAACAAACTGAATAGCAATTTTTATTTCTGTGTCTCTGAAATAAACCTGACCTGACTCCCATCTCATTATACCAAAGCCCAATTCAGACCAGATAGCCAAGCTAAAAATGAGATGGAGTAGCACATCCTTCCTTGACACTTGCAGCTACCACATTATAAACCACATGGTAATAGATTATTTTAGAAGATCTGGCATGGAATGTACATATAACTTAAAATCTCCAAAAATGAAGCAACTCAAAAGAAGTCTGCTTTAAATGCTTTCCAGGTCCTAAAGCAAACCTTGAAATGCCAACACATCATCTTTAGAAATTATTTCCATTTGATTAAAAAAATCATTGCTATCAATTTTGCATTTTCCTTAGTTTTATCAATTTTCTTCTTTTAGAATTCTCAGTGAAATGGAATAGGATATGAACTTTCCCATCATCTACAAATCAAGATAGTGACTGTCTACAAATCAAGACCAAAGAAATGCTTCTAAAAAGCTTTTGAGGCAATAAAAGCTCTTTATATTGACATCTCAATTCTAGGGATACCTGTTAGAAAATGTTTCTAATTCTTGTCCCTCTCCAGCCTATTTTATCTTGCCTAAGTGAAGCATAGTGTTAAGCAATTAGTCAGGTAATTTAGGGGAAAAAAAACCAACAAAAAACAACAAAAAACCCACATCAGCTATGTATGACTGCAGCTTTGACTTTGAAGGTCACAGAATGAAAGACATTGTAAGGGTAATTATTTCAATTTCACTCAGATGGAGACAATGAGGGCAGTGAAATGTTAAGCTTTTTCTATTTTTAAGAGGCTTAAATGAATGTAGAATATAAGGTGCCTGTGTGTGTGTGTGTGTGTGTGTGTGTGTGTGTGTGTGACACTCCTGAAAATTGACCTTAAACTTGGAATATCTCTAAATTTTAGATTATTAAATGCTACTTAGGTATTTCTAACATTGTCCATATTCTTCCAATTCAGTTTCCTCTTAACATCACAGTTAGAAGCAGACAGCTGGCTGATAGTTCCAGAGATCCTCCTACTCTAATTAAATAGGAGATTATTCTCTTCAATGGCCCATGTTGCTGTGTTTAATATCAGTAAATGACATTCATGATGACCTTTTATACTCAGTGACAAACAGGGTTCCAGAAAGCCTCTGAACTGCTCAGTGTAATAGGTAAAATGCCTTCCACATCACAGTAAAATAACTGAAGAAGAAAAAAAAAACACATTTTTTCCATGTGTAAGTTTTGCCAAAATAGAGACATTCTGAAATTGTTACCATGCAGGTATAAAATCAATTTTAAATATATATCCATGCAGGAAAAATTAGTAATAATATGTATTTTCTCTTTTTAGCCCACTCTTCTCTATATTATTTTTTATTTTAATCATGTATAAGTATTATATAAAAGGCCAAAATTTGATTTTGCCTTTTATTTTTCTGTTGGGTAAGCCCCTATATTCTTTTTACAGCTAATTAGTCACTAAATGAAAACTTAAGACACTGATGTTTTAGTAATGGGAATTTCTCCCTTAAAAAAAGATTTGTAACCCATTATATGTTCACCAATAACATGTATATTTTAAATCTAGTAGTTGTCTCTCAGACCTCATCTTATTTGATCTAGTAACAATGTTTGGCATTGGTAATCATTTTCTCCATAAAATACTTTCCTCTTTAGGTCTTTCAGAAAAATCACTGGATTTCCTCCTACATTTCTGAACATTTTTCTTAGTCTCTTTTTGTTAGTTTCTCCAGACCTCTAATAGTTGGGTTGTTCCAGGTCCCAGCCCTTGGACCTCTTGTCTCTATGAATTCATCCAGTCTCATGTTTTAAACCACCACCTGTATGCTGATTGTTGCTGCTCTTATATCACCATTTAATTCCAGAATCAGGCATCCAATTGCTCACTCAACATCCGTTTGGATGTCCAATGGAGATCTCAGACTTAGCATATCCAAAATTTAGTTCTTCTATCTTTCCCAGCTCAGTTAACAGTAACTCTATTTTAGTTGCTTAAGCCAAAACATTGGTACCAAGTTCAGGTCCTCCCTAAATTTTGAAGCTCACTCTGGTCAGTCAGAAAGTCTCTCTGCTGTACCTTTGTAATATACAGTTTCACTGCTAGCCACAAGTAGAGCATTGTTATAAAGTTTTTCATAGACCAAAATGATGCTATAAAGCAAGAAGCAGTTGCCATTAATTTATATGGAACTTTTAAAAGTGTTTCCAGACCCCAAAATTACCTCTCTTAGGCTTTTCTGATACTTCAGGACACATCTTGCTAAAGGTGCACAAAATAAATTGAGACAAAGCACAGCTGCTCACAGACACAGTTCAAAGCTATGGCAGATTGGTGCTGAGATACCAAGTGTAGTTCCGGAGAAAGGAGCTTGGTGGCGCCACTCTTGCTGCTGGGGGTTTGCTGCAGAACAAATGCTGAATGCTATTTTTGCTTTTCAACTGTCTTCATGAAAGCAAAAATCCTCTTTCTTTTGGTTAGCAAAAACAGGTACGAATATAGATCTTTTGTCAAAGTAAAGTGGCTTAATGCGAACTTTTAAAAAACGAAGTCCTCTATTCAACATTCCATCACTTTTTAAATTTGACTGCTGTCACCAGTTTGATAGAAACCACCAGCAATTCTTACTTTCTAACTGGTTTCTTCAGTTTATCTTCACTATAGCAACCAGAATAGTGTTCTTCAAATGTAAACCTGATATTTGTCTTCTGGTCAAAATCTCCCAAAGACTTCTCTTATCACTGAGGAAAAACCACAAATCCTTATTATGACCTAAAAGGCACTCCATAATCTGGTTGCTAGTTAATTCTCTGGCTTTCTTTCCTGTTATGCTCCTTTCACCTTGGTTAACTCTGCTCCTGGCTGCTTGGCCTTTCTTACTCTCACTTTATTCCCTTTCGTGTATTTGGTAAGACATTTACCTATGCTCTTCTGCCATAATCTTGTTCACAATTCCCATTTGTTTGCATTCTCCTTTTACATTCCCATTAATATTTTCTTTACTAGATTTTGAATTTAAGTGAAGTGAGCAAACTCCATAAGTACTACCACAAAGTCAAGTGCCACCAGTTCTTCTAGTAAGCACCTGTAGCAATAAGTATACCAGTTGACCAAGATATTGGAAAAGCATTTAAGAATTTTGCTAACTCCCTTCAGAAATTTCAAATAGTTTTTTTAAATCTATTTATTTTTGAAAGAGAGAGAGAGAGAGTGCACATGCACACACATGAGTGGGGGGAGGAGTAGAGAGAGAGGGAGAGAGAGTATCTCAAGCAAGCTCTGCTCTGTCAGCAGAGCCTGACACAGGGCCGGATGCCACAAACTGTGAGATCATGACCTGAGCTGAAATCAAGAGTTGGATGCTCAACCAACTGAGCCACCCAGGCACCCCTCAAATATTTGTTTCGATAGGTCTTAGCTTTACTTTCAAGTAAAATTTTTGGGAGACACACAGTTGAATCAGAAATATGTACAAATTGGAGGAAACTAATACCACGGAAATATCTAGGTGACATCAGATTTGAGCTTGTATTTCTTTGATTTTTATTATAATGTCATTCTTTATGTGACAGAAACAGAAATTCAGATTGCATATAGAACATTTACTATTTTTTTCACCCTATGTTAATATGCCTTTTGTTACATGAGCTTCTTTACGTTGAATCTAAGGATTCGTAATTAACAGATTATCACACTTCTTATGAAAAGTATGCTAAGAGATAGACATTAAGTTGTCAAGGTAAGAAATTCAGCTTGCTGTTTTTATGCATCTCTGATAATGAAATAACATGCTTTCATTTTCCCCACAAATGATGTCAATCCAGAAGTTTAAATTCTTGCCACTAAATTCTTAACTGATCATTTAAAAACTAGAAGCCATTAGAAAATACATCAAATAAAATGAATTCACAAACTCTTCAAACTCTATATTAATCCAAGAATTTTACAATTTACTATAAATGTTGCAAAAATCTCCAGGGTATCCAGAGGGTAAACTAGACATCTGGAACAGAAGAATAATTATGGGAAATATTTAAAAAGTAATTAAATCTCAAAATCTATGTGTTGATGAATGACTGCTTTTTCCTGCCCCACTTTAGCATTTGCATCTGCATAAAATCAAAGTTTATAGGATATTTTTTTTAATGGAGAAAAGAAATAGCTATAGCAAATGGAAGCATACGTCCACTGTTCAGAACACTAACAATGATAATGGCCTACCTGGGGTTAATAATGTTTTCTTTATAATCTTTCTTCACTCCTGGACAATATGTACAATGATTATCACTTAGCTTAAAAAAAGGTCTATACTTTATCTCTGGTATTTAGAATAAAACAAATCTTTGGAAGACTGCATTATATCTCATATAAAAGCTTTTGCATTAATACTCTCCCTATTCATAATTTCTAGAAATGTACACTATCGTGTGTCATATGCACATAATATTCTCAGTGTGCCAAGGCAGTTAACTTAATACATCTCCATTACACAACTAAGGAAGTTTAAAGTAAAGAATATCAACGTTTCTGTGATCTCCCAAATGAGTAGGCATCAAGCGTGATGTTATCCATAGTGAATGCAAAGGCCTTTCTAAGTTTCAAAAGCCTTCCTTCTGGAATTCAAAGCCATCTTTCATTCAACTTCATCCTACAACCCTGTCTCATCTTCCACCTCAGTGAAATTCATCATCCATTGCTTATTTTAGTCTCATCCTTCAAGAAGCAGACCCCAAGTTGGGAGTAAGCACCAAAAGATTTATTAGGGAAAAAACAGGTCAGAAAACAAAGGGAACAGAACGAGGAGCCATCTGTCTGCAACACAGGTCTGACTTATGAAAGACAGATGGAAGGAAAAAAAAGCTTCTTACACTGTAACTTAGATCTATGAACATTCAGCAAGGCTGATGGGACCTTGCAGAGCCAAGGTCTGTCATCAGAGCTGTCTCTCCTCTCCCAGGAGTAGGTTCACCTTAGTATCCCTGCCATGCTCAGTAAGTGCCTGACAGCAGTCTTTGGGAAGTGTATCCTCAACATGAACACAATGATGGACTTTAGGACACAGTAGTTGGGGTGGGCAATCGATTGGGCTTCCCACGTCAGAGATGTAAGAAGTGCATTTTCCTATGGCATGGAAAGTACCACACGTTAATACCACAGAATCTCATGGGAAATAAACCACAAATTTATGCTATGAGAACACAACAGAACACTTTGCTATATAGGTAGCCAGCTACTAGATATATTGTAGATAGTTTACATAGATAGAGGATAGGTATGTAGGTATAGATTAAAAGTGTGTCTTTTGCCAGAATCTCCCAACAGAGGGGCGCCTGGGTGGCGCAGTCGGTTAAGCGTCCGACTTCAGCCAGGTCACGATCTCGCGGTCCGGGAGTTCGAGCCCCGCGTCGGGCTCTGGGCTGATGGCTCGGAGCCTGGAGCCTGTTTCCGATTCTTTGTCTCCCTCTCTCTCTGCCCCTCCCCCGTTCATGCTCTGTCTCTCTCTGTCCCAAAAATAAATAAACGTTGAAAAAAAAAAAATTAAAAAAAAAAAAAAAAAAGAAAAGAATCTCCCAACAGAGAATCCATTTGTTACTAACAGATCTGCAACTGTCTGTACCCAGTTGGAACTAATTTGTGTAGACAGTCTCCTTTTCAATACCCTAGGACACCCCTTAGTCCTTAAAATACAAAGGAGGTGGTTGACATTTTCCTGAACAGTGTTGTTATGTAAGGGAAATCACCAGACTTTCAGCCGATCAGAAAACTCAAAATTCCCCTCCTCACTCAGTCTCCTCTAGGCTTTTCCTATCAGCTAAAACCTCAGCTGGGCAGCACTGGAAAATTCTCTAGGTCTACTTCCAAATCTTGGCCTCTCTCAGGCTCTACTGTGTTAAGTTATAATGCTATTCTAGTTCAATTTCCAAGAGTTAATCAGTGTTCTGGCTTATAAAATAATAATGTCTATGATTTTATATATAAAATTTATAGCAATGTTTTATTTTTTATAAAAAACTAACATTTCACAAAAAATTTTTCACTAGTTAAGTGATTTACATATAAATTTTCAGATGTGGACTGTGTTATTTGCTAGTAATTTGCTAATTCCAAATGGTGTACAAATTATGTTTATTTTCCTACGAGGTTTATTTTCTGGAATTATTTCTGAGGCAGGATCATGTCAAATACTGTATCTTGCTTTCCTTCATTAATCATGGGAGGAGTAAGCATAGGATAAGGCTGAAGGTTCACAGCTAAGTAACAAAACTCACCTGGTAGAAAATACCAAGTATACAGACATTATTATAATGAATATAAAATTTCCTTCTTAGGGTGAGCCTTTATCATCCCAACCTTAAAAGTGGTTGCAATCCTCTTCTATCTTTTGTTTAGGAGTCGTATCCTGAATTTCATCCCTATCCTCTATACAGTCTACCATTAGGTTGATATATAACTGTGATTTATTACTTTTTGATTAATTAAACTTTTCCATATTCTAAATGGGGTCCATATGCTATTTTCTTAGAAAAAGTCTCTTTGTGCTCTCTCAAAAAAAAGTCAACTAGGATTGGAGAATGTTCGCATTGGATGCACCTTAATTGTCAATTATCCTAATAATCTGCTCTTGGCATTCATTCTCTCTGTATGTTCTCCATACCATATTTCCATAAGGTGGAGACTGGAAATCTTCTGTTTCATATTTTCAGTAACAAGAATTTCCTGACTAAATTTCTATTATTTTTTATATTGTGCTTTTTTAAAACCTGTAATCCTTTTATTTTCATTCATTTGACTTAATCCCATTTTCTGATATTAGAGAAAGGAAAGTTTATTGTTTCTTGATGCCTTATGGCAGCCCATTATATACCTGAAAAGGGTGTTTATATCCCCTTTTTAATTTTTGGTCTAACATAAAAGCCAATTTTCAGTTTCTATCACCATTGCTCTTATTACAATTTCTAGACTAGTCATTATTCTCATCTAAATTCTATGTATGAATTCTAGTTTGCCACTTGAAAGGGTCTCATCTAGATGAATACTAGGTCTCCAGGAATACAGGAACTGAATTTGAGAAAGACAATATGTGGTCTTAGTGCTTATCAACACTTGAACAATTTTGTGAGTGGTTAGAGTGTGTTGAGCATAGATAATCCTGGACTGGAAAAGAGTAACTTAACCAAAACTGCCAAAAATAGCATCATCAGGAGGGAAGCAGAAATCACAACTGTGAAGGGAGGCCAATCACGTGAGCCAGTTTAAAGCATTAAGATAACACACTGTGTGTGTGTTGTGTGTGTGTGTGTGTGTGTGTGTGCTCGCACTCGTGTATGATACTTGCAAAATCATGTCAGAAAGCCACCGAACAAACCAGAGGAACTGGAAATGCATTAGAACAGGGAATTCTCAGTGGCTGTTTTGTGTAGTACCTGCCGCACAGCTCCAATGCATACTTACAAGGAAAAGGGTAGTTTTTGTGAATGTTCTCCATCTGGGAAGCTTTGTGTCATAAGCTTTCACACATATTAACATATCTGTCATCTTTACATTTAAGGGATTTGTTATTTACATGTGAGACCATAGAAGCACCTATGTTTATACATCTATATATCCTGCTCCAAATTCTACAAGTACACTTGATTTTGTGTTGTCCAAAGTGTTATAGTGAAGAGACATACAAAAAATTAAAAGTAAAGAAAATCATGACTGAAGAAGAATTGAGTTTAATTAGTAGACATTAAAAGGTTACTATGGGGAATGTTAATCTATTGTTTTCCAAATTCATTGAGCATAAAATATATAAACAGGGCTTAAATAATAGTAGAGAAAACTTAAGACAGCCAAATAAAAATTTAATTAATTAAGCATCCACCATTTACTTAGTATGTTGCTAGGTATTTGTACACAAATCATGCTATAAGTGAAATATTATAACCACCATTTTATGGAGGAGGAAACAGCCCCTTAGAGAATTAATTCAAGTTCTCAAGATTACACAAGATATAAATGGTGCAGTCAAGGCCGAAATTAAAATGTGTGGCCCAAATGCTTGTAGTTAGGCTACTATGCAATAACAAAATTTCTGAAAATACTCCCTGTTAAAATTTTAAATACATTCCCAGAAATGATTTGTTAATGTGTTGATAATGATACATCCAATTAGAAATTTAATATATTGGAACTTTCTGAGACCTCTTTTAAATTCCACTACTTTCTTATTCTAGGAATTTCCTCTTGTGTTAGCAACTGTGTTCCAAAAATGGTCACAGAAATTAAATGTTATGAGAATTTAGAGGTTATAAATTATGAAAAATGAATTAGACTAAGTCCTATTTAATGTATTCTACATTTAAAAAAAACTGTTAGCCTTAATCATAATATAATCAGGTATATGCATAAAATGATGCTCAGGGAAACTTTATACCACTCAAGAAGAATAATTTTCATGCATAAATTAATGCCAGGCAGTTCTCTAGCCAACATAACAGATTAGATCTGTGGGAGTTAGAAGATAAAACATCAATTTTAAATCAGAGAATGAGGAAAACTTCAACCACAAAATGATATCAAATGAAATATTTAAATAAATATTCATATTTTAAATAAAAAGGAACACAGTAAGTACACAAACTGGAAAAAAAAAGAATTGATTGCATTTTTCTAAGGTTTGATATTCTACAACCTTGACCATCTGGAATATGCCTGAAATCCAGAATTTAAAAATGACCCCTTAGCAATAAAATGATGCGCAAAAGTTTTTGTGGTTAAGTCTTAGATGAAATCTTCAAAAAGATCTCTGCACACAATTCTAAAAAGGCAATTCCCTCTTTTCCCAGGCCAGGGCACATTGAAGGGGAACAAACTGGTGGGTTCAGAAAGGAGGAATTAGTTGTAAAAAGCAGTTACGGGAAGTGAAAACGCCCTAGATGAAATTGACGTGAGAAGATAAATATCTGCTGAAATACCACAGAACTTTGTGAAGCACAGCCATTTATTATAGGATAAACAGTTCTAAATTCCTCGATTGCCCTTGAGGATAGCTAGGCGTATTAGTTTGAAGGAAATGTGCTCATTAGAATGTCTCTATGTCAATAGAAAAAAAAAGTGTTCTCAGTAGCCTCTGAGCACCATAGATCACTAAAAAGAATGACTAAATAGAGTAGGTCACTAAATAGAATTGAGTACTAAGTGGAGTACTAAGTGGAGTACTAAGTGGAGTACTAAGTGGAGTACTAAGTGGAGTACTAAGTGGAGTACTAAATAGAATTGGTCACATTTTAATACTTGACTGTTAAAAAAATAGTTGGAAAATTTAAGAGAAAAAACACTTTTTCCCCACATTGGTTCTTTTCCTATCATTTCAATTTGCTCTTAAAAACAAAAATCACTTTACTTTGCAGTCACCCACTCGCTCTGCCTTCCCTCCTCCAGTTCTTCTATAGCTATAGCGGAGCATAAGGAACTCCAGGAAACAGACAAACCTATCCTTTCTATGATCAGCTCTTCTGTCAGGCAAGCTGATGGAGTAAATCTCTCAAAAGACAAATTTGTCAGTTGTTACTGAAACAGCATGTGAATTCTATTCTCAGGGTCTCTGCGAGAACACAAAGAGCTTAGGGAAAAGTTAAATTTTAAAGTTACCAATATGGGAAATGCATTAGAAAGAATCAGGTCAGAGAGGCAAAAACTCAATTATAATCCTCTAAATTGAGACAGTGAAAATCTCAACTGACCCAAATTTCTTGGCTCCTACAATCAGCTACATTTATATTTGAAATGAGTTGAAATCTGAGCTGTGCTGGCAGCCTAACACCTGCTCCCTCCTTTCCCCTTGGTGGCTGAGGTAATTACCCACCTCTACCTGCACTAGCTTAGGATCTATGAAATGCTGGTCATGTAGAGCCAATCATTCCCATGTTCTAAGGTGCCAAATGATCATCTGCTAGTCAGAATTGCAACATTGCTGGCAGGCCAGCCTATCAGTTCATTTCATTTTTTTCAGTCTGGTCATGCCCAAATTTTTGCTGGCCAATTAGCCTGTGTTTTCTACAGTACACACCCTATGGAAAAAATGATAATTTAGCCAAACTGTACTTTCCAAATAGAAGATTTTAAAAGAATTTTTACACATGATTACAATTTTGGAGATCTTCTCAATTAGCATTTTGAATATAGTCACGCTGTCCACAGAACAAATACATACACAGTGGAGAATATTGCTTCTCTTTACAAGCACACGATTGTGCCAGCTCTGTGGAATATTTATCAGATTAACCATGGCAGCCTTTAATTTATAGCTTCGACCTCAGCCATAAATCTGTCCTACCTGGGTAAAATCATGAACAAAGGGAGCAGCCAAGTTATAACATCACTGTATATCATTCGGAGCAAAACATCTAAGCAGAACATTTTGGAACTTTGTTTTTCAGTTACACACTGAATAACTAAGAAAAATCCCTACTCTTTCCTGTTCCATTCCATATTCTTGACTGGTGGAATGGAATCATTATTTCTCATCACAGGAGATTTTGTGCCTTATACTGACAGTGCAAGCACATTTTTTTTCTTCATCTAGAAAAAAGATACAAATGGACTCAACAGACTAGAACATAGCTATGCATAAACAAGGATGAAATGATAGAAAATCTGAAGTTGAAGAGTAGAAAGTCAATGGAGTTCATATTATGTCATCTGAAAAATTTTTGGAAAGGACATGGCAATATATCTGCGGAGACCAAGAGAATTGGGTTGGATTTAGATACTTGACGGAAGAACAATTTATACAGGCATTTTGACAAAAGGAGAAACACATGAAGGCATACAAGTTGGTCATGAGTAGTTTAAACATATAACTGTGTTTTGAGGATCAAGGCTTTAGCCAAAAACCAGACAAAAGGACCTATATTATAAGAGTTAACTTTTTATAACTAAATTTCTTCAAGCCACAGGTGCACTATTATGTCCCTCCCTAGATAGTGTCACATGGATGGACATAGAAATGCTGAAGAGGTGTGGAGTAAGGGACTCAACCAGTGGAAAATATCTAATAGATATCCATCATTATTTTAAGAACTTTATATTAATTCTATTTAACAACTCTCTACAACTGATATAACTTTATATAACAAACTAAGGCCCAGCACAAAAATTGACCTCATGTTTACACATCTAACTTAGTTAAAGGCACTATTTACGAATGTAGGAAAATGTGGAAATGGGTAAAATAACAGTTACACATTAAGATAATAAAATAGGTCTTTAATACACAATTGTTAAACTGAACACTGCACCCATCCCTCCTGGTATTAACATTTTCCCTTTGAAAAAATGTACGTATTTATGGCAATTATTAAAAAATATTAAAATACACTCCTGCATTAAAAAAACAACAGCTGTTAAGGTGTCATGAGAACTTAACCCACCCGGAGATGAATTTCTTAATTTACAAAAGAGGAAGAAGAAGGCTCATTTACTGAGGCTTTTGTGAGGAAAAGCTAATTAATGATTATACTTGCACATTTGAAGTGATTACTGATGAAGTGCTTTCAAACATAAGCAGCTAAATAAAAGTTTAAAGTGTGTAATGAAATTTGAAAACTTTTAATAAAAACTAAATATATTGGCATTTTTAATTCTTCATATAAATTTTGATATTTTCATGCCTCTAACTATGAATTGCAATACTGTGCATAGATGAAGATTATAACTGCTGCAAACATAAATAAAACCTTAATTATGATATGTTTTGCCATCAAATATACATAACAAAAATATTATATCATGTGATATGATTTCATATATATAATATTGTTACAGACAAACTGAACATTTGTGTCCTCCCAAAATTCGTAGGTTGAAACCCAGTCCAAGGATGTGATAGTATGAGGTGATGGCACCTGTGGAAGGCCTTAGGATGGAGTCCTAATGAGTTTTTAAAATTTTATTTTATTTATTTGAGAGAGACAGGGACAGTGCGAGTGGGGGAAGGGCGGGGGGGGGGGGGGGAGAGAATCTCAAGCAGGCTCTGCGCTGCAGCTCAAATTCACGAAACTGCAAGATCATACCTGAGCCTAAGCCAAGAGTCCCAGGCTTACCTGACTGAGTCACCCACTCACCCCTGCACTTTGTGATTTTGAGTCACAGAGGGCTTGTTTCCCTTCTCTGCTCTCTACATATGAGAGTACAATGAGAAGCTGGCATTCTGCAACTCAAAAGAAGGCTCTCACCAGTATTCAATCATGCCAGCACCCTCATCTTGGACCTCCATCCTCCAGAATGGTGAGAAATACATTTTTGTTGTTTATAAGCTATCCACTCTATGGCATTTCTTTAAAGTCCAAATCAAGACAAGTTTTATGTTTATATTTACTCCTATGTGAGCTGAATACACTAGGTATGAACTTTGTGAAATAGAGCTGGTACTTTAAACAAAATTTGTTAACTCTCAGAGTCATTTTATATTCTAAACCCTGTAATAAAAAGGCTGATAATAATATTTTCTTAAGGCACTCACTGTTTAGTGGTTATGGAGATACAAAAATATTTGGTGTGAGCTGAGAAAAAGGAGAAGTAGATAATAGAGCATTTGGGATATTTTGTATGAGCAAAGCCAAAATAAGTTAGATTAGTTGAAACATTCTGAATCAGATGGATATAGGAGATAATGGGAGTAGATCTGGAGTGGAAGGGTCAGTGGATAAATGCATGGAAAAACAAAAGAAGGGAAGTCCTTATTTTCATTCATCCATGCATTTATTTTAAAATCCACCAAATATATTTTAATAAAGTTTTAATAAAGTTGACCCCATTTACCAGTATGAGCAAAAAAAAATGGCTTGATGACATCAACATAAAGGTTAATCAGGCTGAACAATGCCTATAGAACAAAACAGGTAGCCTGATAATTCTCTCCACATCCAAATTTGGCATCTTCCCTGGACCATCAGAATAAGATAACCTTAGCTCTGCTCCCTACGCCAGTTAAATTTACTTTGATTGGTCATAGGTCATTTTTTTGAGTCACAAGATTTTCATACTTTAAATAGGTTTGATATTTTTCTTGCCAGAATTTTAGTTACTGAAGGTTAAAGAATATTTTTAAAACTTAGAAAGAGAAGGGGCACCTGGGTGGTTCAATTGGTTGAGCCCCCGACTCTGGATTTTGGCTCAGGTCATGATCTCAGGGTCATGGGATTGAGCTCTGTGTCAGGCTCCATTCTGAGTGTGGAGTTTGCTTAAGATTCTCTCTCTCTGTCTCTGTCTCTGTCTCTGTCTCTGTCTCCTGCTCCTTTCTCTCACTCTTTTTTCTCTCACTCTAAAATAAATTTTATATATATATATATATATATATATATACACATATATACACACACACACACAATTAAAAATAACTAGAAAGAGGAGAGACAATGTAATATCAATCCCTCTAAAATTTTATAAAATTAGTATTTAATGTGTACATTTACAAAAGGAAGCAACATGGTATCACTTTTTTTTTAAAGTTTTAACCTAATTTATCATTTTGGGTAGTACTAGTGGTATAAGAAAATTATAACGAGTATTTGTTATTTCTCCCACATTATTTATATTCTTTGTCAGTCTGGTTATTTTTGTATAAGAAAGGACTGGTGATAGGGAAAATGATATCTGCTTAAACACAATATCTAAATTTCCAATGTGAAATGATGTCAATCTTGAATGAAGTTTCTTATGAAGTGAATCTGTTTCTCCACTCATTCTTACCTTATTCAATCTGTATATGGATTTACATTAAAAACTAGATGACACATTTAACAAGCATATGGTCAGCAAAAGTGGTGATTTGAAACAGTCACTATTTTATTCCAGAAGAGATACTAATATTTTAGGAGGATGATCTAATATATCAAAAGATAGAAAATAAACTCTAATAGTAAAGATTATAAATTTGTTTCTGTCTCTGTGTTGCATATACTTAACCAGTGTTTACAGAATAAATAACAGTAGATAAATTACATTTATTTGTGCTTTCTGTGACACATTTATATGCTTCCTTGTATTATCCTCATATTTTATCATTGTAACAACTATATGATGCAATACTATCATCTACCTGTTGTAAATGAATAAATTCATATAGTGAGTTAAAAGAAAACAAACTTGCCCAAGGACATATAGCTAAGATATTTCAGAGCACAATTTGAGCCAAAACAGTCTGGAGCCTTGTCACACATTTAAAAACATTAGGGGATTGTTTGTGCCAGAAAGGTAGTGTAAGGTGTTCTGAAAACTTCTACATAAAAGCAATGAGAACATTGGCAACATTTGTCAAGAATCAACATTTTCATAACTCTATAAATTAAAGTATTTCAGCATTCTGGGATACATTCATTGTTTTAAAAACACCCATAGAATCTTAGTAAGAACAGCAAGGACTTTGACTTTGTACTTGTTCATCCCCTCTTCCAGCACGCCCCTGTTATGGATTGAATTGTATCCCCTCGAATAATATTTGAAGTCCTAACCTTCAGTTCTCTTAATGTGACCTTATTTGAAAACAGAATCATTGCAGATGTAATTAACTGAGATGAGGTCATATTCTAGGAGGGCGAGCCTGTAATCGAATATGGCTGGCATCCTCATAAGACGACACAGAGATACCGACATGGGGCGGGGGGGGGGGGGATGCCATGCAGTGACAAAGGCAAAGACAGAAGTGTTCCAGCTGAGAGCTAAGGAATGTCAAGCATTGCAAAGCACTAGAAGCTAGAAGAGGCAAGGAAGGAATTTCCCCAATGGGTTTCAGCCCATACCTTGATTTCAGACTTGTAGCCACCAGAACTGTGTCACAATTGATGACTGTCATTTTACCCACTCACTTTGAGATACTTTGTTATGGCAGACCTAGAAAACTAATACAGCACCTGGCAAAGTAGCCCTAAGATACAGGAAGCAAAAACTGTCACAGGACGTCCAGTTTCTTCTGCCTGTACAGAGTTTGAAAGTCACCACCCTGTCCCAACAACTAAAAAGCTGAACAGACTGAAAAATCAACAACTCTTCTTGGATCCTTAAGAGAGAGGAGGACACAGGGTAATCTGCAGCCCAAAGAAGTGGGGAGACTGACAAGCAAATACTGGGAAACAACAACAACAACAACAAAACCCAACAAAACAAAATAAAACAAACTTACCAGAGCAAGAGACTCAGGAGCAGAAACCACAATGGGAATCAGTGCCGGGGTAGGAAATCCTAGACTGTAATTGATGAATTGCTGGAGGCTCAACAGTGAGGGTTACAGATACTAGAATGATTGACTAACAGGAGGACCTCCATGTCACTATGAGACTGCCTCAGGAAGCCAGCCAGGTTCCCACAGTGAATACTGGAGAAGGTCCCCTCAGGCTTCTGACAAGGAGAGGACAGAGAAACCACTGTGAAATACACCAGAGTACTCTGTTCCTCTTAATAAAGCCTGATCTCAGAGGAAACTAGTTAACTAGAACTTAACCAGCTGGGTATTATCAGAGCCTAACTGACATGGGAAAGGGCATTACCCTATTCTAGGTGATTCTTCTTCCATATGGGAGAAAAGAAATACCCAACTGTAGCCCATTCTAGCCACCCTTCTCACTTAAGCAGTGAGAAAAAAAAAAACTGAGAAATTCTTGTGAAGTTCACAGTCCAGAGGCCGAGGCTGAGACCTAAAATCAAAAGACTGAAACCTAGTTACAATAAAGAATGCTTCCCATTCCCCACATTTCACCATCACATTATTAAAGGCTTATTTACAGCTGTTCCTTTTACCAAGTACATCATGTCTGACCATCAAGAAAAGTTTCAAGGCATACCAAAAGGAAAACAAAACAAAACAAAACAAAACAAAGCAAAACAAAACACACAGTTTGGGGAGAAAGAGCAAGTATCAGAACCAGACGTGGAGGGATGTTGGAATGATCAGACCAGGAGCTTAAAACAATTAAGGCTAATATGCTAAAACAGACAGCAGGCAGGCACAGATGGGTAACGTAAGTAGAGAGAGAGAAATCCCGAGAAAGAACCAAAGGAAAAATAAAAGACTAGAGATAAAAAGCACTGTAACAGAAATGAAGAATGCCTTTGATGGGCTTGTTAGTAGACTGAATACAGCTGAAGAAAGAATCTCAGCACTAGAAGATACATCAATTGAATCCTTGACAAGTGAAAAGGAAAGAGAACAAAGACTGAAAAACATAGAACAGAATATCCAAGAACTGTGGGACAACTATAAAAAGGTGTTACATATATGTAATGAGAATACCAGAAAGGGAAGAAAGAAAGAGACAGAAGAAATATTTGAAATGATAATGGATGAGAATTTCCCCAAATTAATGTCAGACACCACATCACAGATTCAAGAAGCTCAGAGAATTTGCTGAAGGATAAAAAAAAAAGCCCTATGCTTAGGCATATCATTTTCAAACTACAGAAAATCAAAGATAAAGAAAAAAATCCTGAAAGAAGCCAGAAGAAAAAAAATAACCCTACCTATAGAGGAATAAAGATAAAAATTGCATCCAACTTCTCAGAAACCATGCAAGTAAGAGGAGAGGTGAAATGTTTAAAATGTTAAGGGGGAAAACCCCACTTACCCAGACTTTTGTATCCTGTGGAATTACCCTTTGAATGTGAGGGAGACAGTTAGTGGGGGGGGGGGGGGAGGGTGAAAATAATGAAAGGGTTTAAAATACACAAACTTCTAGTTATAAATTAAATAAGTCTTGGGGATGTAATGTGCAACATGGTGACTATAGTTAATATTACAGTATGACAGTGTTATATACGTGAAGATTACTAAGAGAGTAAATCTTAAACTTTCCCATCACAAGGAAAAGAAAATTTAACGGTATGTGGTGATGCATGTTAAGTGGACTTATTGTGGTGATTATTTTGCAACATACACAAACATCAAATCATCATGTCGTACACTTGAAATTAATATAATGTTCTATATCAATTATATCTTAATTAAAAAAAAATAAAGAAGTGATAAAGACTTTCTCAGGCAAACACAAACAGAAGCAATTTGTTGCCAGTAGATCTGCCTTGCAAGAAAAGTTGAAAGAAGTTCTTTAGAGAAAAAAAATACAATATGGGTCATAAACTTGGATCTACATAAAGAAGGAAGAACATGGAAAAAGGAATACATGTAGGTAAACTAAAACACATATTCTTATTCTGAAATGATATAATAGTTAACAGTTTGTTAAAAATAGCAACCATGTATTCGATTATGTATACTTATGAATATATCATATATACATTGGGTATATGCTTACATATACATAAGTGAAATGAATGACAGCAATGATACAAGGGATGGGAGGAGGGAATTAGGATTACTTTATTATTATAAGGTATTTACACTTTCCATGAAGTAATAGAGTGTTATTTGAAAGGAGACTTGAATTTGTTGTAAATGATATTATAAACTCTAGGGCAATCACTTAAAAAAAAGTGTAACTGATATACTAAAAAGGAGAGAAAATGCAGTCATATGAAATTTTTAATTAAAGCCACAGAAAGCAAAAAAAAGAGTAGAAAAATAGGAACATAATAAGGGCAATAAATAGAAAATAGTAGTGGATGGTAGATATTAATCCAAATATATTAATAATCGGGGCATCTGGGTGGCTCAGCTAGTTAAGCGTCTGACTTCATCCCAGGTCATGATCTCATGGTTCGTGAGATTGATCCCCACCCTATCGGGCTCTCTCTTGTTGGCACAGAGCCCACTTCATATCCTCTGTCTCCTTTTCTCTCTGTCCCTCCCTTGCTGTGTCCCTCTCTCTCTCCCAAAAATAAGTAAACATTAAAAAAAAATTCTTCAAATATATTAATAATTGCTTTGAGTGTTAACTGTCTAAATGCACCTATCAAAAAACAGAGATTGTCAAAGCAGATCAAAAACATGACCCAGCTATATATTGTCTACAAGAAACCCACTTAAATATAAAGGTAGAAATAGATTAAAAGGAAATGGATAGAGAAAAATCTACATGATAATACTAACCAAAAGAAAGCAGGAATAATTATATTCATTTCAGACAAAGCAGACTTCAAGTTAAGGAAAACTGTCAGGAATAAATAAAGGCATTGTATATGGATAAAATCAGTCCTTCAAGAAGATACAACAATTTTTAATGTATATATGACTAACAATGGAGTGTCAAATCATGTGAAGCAAAGACTGCTAGAACTGCAAAGAGAAATAGATGAGAATCCACTATCGTATGTGGAGATGTCAACACCTCTCTCTCAGAAATGGACAGATCCAACAGGCAGAAAATCACTCAGCACATAGTTGAACTCGACAACACCATTAATCAACTAGATATAATGGACATCTGTAGACCACTTCATCTAACAACAATAGAATACATATTTATTTCAGACTCACATGAAATATTCACCAAGGCAGACTACATTCTGAGCCATAAAGTACACCTTAACAAATTTAAAAGAATAGAAATCATACAATGTCTGTTCTCAAACTACAATGGAATTAAACTAGAAATCAATAACAGGAAGATAACTGGAAAATCCCAAAATACTTAGAAACAAAGCAACCACTTGTACAAATAACACATGGGTCAAAAAAGAAATCTCAAGAAATAAAAATGTATTTTGACCTAAATGAAAATGAAAAACAATTTATCAAAATCTGTGGGATACAGAAAATGTAGTGGAGAAAAATTTATAACATTGAATGCATATATTGAAAAAGGAAGAAAGATCTAAAATTAACCATGTAATTTCCATCTGACAAAATGTAAAAAGGAGAGAAAATTAAATCCAAAATAAGCAGAAGAAATGATAAAAATTCAAGAATAAAAATAGAGAATTCAATGAAATTAAAAACAGAAAATCAATAAGGAAAAAATCAATGAAACCAGAAGTTATTATTTAAAAAGCTCAATAAAATTGATGATGTGCTAGCCAGGCTAATGAAGAAAAAAAAAGAGAGAAAACACAAATTACTGATATCAGAAATAAAAGAAGTGATATCCCTACAGATTCCATAGAAATTAAAAGGATAAAAAAGGAATAGTATGAACAATTCAGTACCCCAAAATTTGATTACTTAGATGGAATGGAACAATCCCTTGAAAGAAATAAAAACCGAAACTTGTAGAAGAAGAAATAAATAATCTGAATAGACCTATATCTATGAAATGAATTGAACTAATAATTAACAACTTTCCCAAACAGAAAGCACCAAACCCAGATGTGTTCATTGGCAAATTACAGAACATTTAAGGAAGAAATTGTCAATTTTCTACAATTTCTTTCCAAGTATAGAAGCAGAGAGAATACTTAACTCATTTTGTGAGGTCAGCATTACCCTAATGCAAAAACCAGACATTACAAGAAAAGGGATTATAAGGAAAGAAATCTGTGGACCAATGTCTCTCATAAACATAGTTGCAAAACTCCTCAGCAAAATATTAGCAAAAATAATTAGTTTCCTTAATTAATGGTGCTGGAACAACTGAAGATTTATATGCAAAAAAAAAAAAAAAAAAAAGAATCTAGATGCAGACCTTACACCTCTCACAAAAATTGACTCAAAATAGATTACACACCAAATATAAAATGCAAAACTATAAAACTCCTAGAAGAAAACATAAGGAGAATCTATATGACCTTGGGGATAGTGCTGTCTTTTTATATACAACAATGAAGACACAATCTATGAAAGAAATAATTGATTAATGTTAATTGAAGCTGGACTTCATTTAAAAGCTTCTGCTCCACAAAGACACTCTTAAAAGAATTAGAAAACAAGACACAGACTGGAAAAAAATATTTATGAAGACTCATCTGATTAAAGACTATTATCCAAAATGTACAAAGAACTCTCAAAGCTAAACTATAAGAAAACAACCTGATTATAAAATGAGTCAAAGACCTTAAAAATCACCTCAGCAAAGAAGGTACACACACAGCAAATAAACATGAAAAAATGCCCCACATCATATGTCATCAGGGAAATGCAAATTAAAATAATACTACTGTATGCCTACTAGAATGGCCAAAATCCAGAACACTGACAACACCAAATTCTGCAGAATTTGGAGAAATAGCAATTCTCTTTCATTGGTGGAAGTGCAAAATAATACAGACACACTGGAAGACAATTTATCAATTTCTTGCAAAATAAACATACTATTACCATATGATCCAGCGATTGCACTCTTTGGTATTTATACAAAGGAGTTGAAAATGTGTGTCCACACAAAAATGTGTGTGGGAATGTTTATCACAGCTTTCCTCATACTTGCCAAAACTTTGAAGCAACCAAGATGTCCTTCAATAAGTGAATGGATAAATAAACTGTAGTATATCCAGACAATGAAATATTATTCAGAACTAAAGAGAAATATACTATCAAGCCATGAAAGGACATGGGGGAAACTTAAATGAAACATGGAAGAAACTTAAACTTAATATTACTAAATGAAAGAAGTTGATCTGAGAAGGCTACATACTGCATGATTCTAACTACATGTCATTCTGAAAAAAAAGTAAAACTATGGAGTCAATAAAATGATCAGTAGGTGTCAGAGCTAGGTAAGGTATAGATAAACAGGCAGAGCACAGAAGATTTTTAGGGCAGAAAAAATATTCTGTATATTATAATAATGAATATGTGTTATTATACATTAGTTCAAAGCCATAGAATATACAACACCAAGAGTGAACTGAAATGTACTATGGACTTTGTGATTATCATATGTCAATGTAGGTTCAACCTTGGTAAAAAATGTACCATTTTGGCAAGTGGATATTGATAATGGGGAAGGTTATATATGTGTGTGAGTAGATGTATGAGAAATCTGGACACCTCCGTCTAAATTTTCTTATAAGCCTAAAATTTTTCCTCAAAAGTAAAGTCTTAAAAAGTTTATTGAATTTGAAGAACATATTAGAAGATTTAACAATACCACTTGGAAACTTAATATCCCACTTTCAAAACAGGACAAATCAACAATAAAAAAGATCAATAAGAAAAGAGTAGACCTGAGGATAAGCAAATATAACAAACTTCTATAGAACATTCCAATTTATAACAGCAAACTACACATTCTTCTCTAGTATACATGGAATATTTGCCAAGATAGACCATATGTTAGGCCATTTAAAAAGTCTCAACTAACTTGAAAGGAATTGCGACCATAAAATGTATCTACTCTGATCACAATGGAATGAAATTATAAATCAATACAGGAGGGGCACCTGGATGGCTCAGTCAGTTAAGTGACTGACTCTTGATTTTGGGTCAGGTCTTGATCTCACAGTTCATGGGATCAATCCACACATCGGGCTCCATGCTGACAGCATATGGAGCCTGTTTGGGATTCTCTCTCTCCTCTCTCTGCCCATTCCCTGCTCATGCTCTCTCTCTCCCTCTCAAAATAAAAAAAAATAAATAAATATTAAAAAAATTAATAACTCAATACCAGACAATTTGAAACTTAGCAAATATGTGAAAAGTAAACATCTTAGTACTAAAAAAACATTGTGTTGAAGAAAATACTGAGAGGAAGTGTTAAAAAATAGTGAAATGAATAAAAAGGAAATCACACCTACTATATACTAAATGCAATGAAAAAGTGCATTAACGTCAATTTATAGGTATAAATGCCTAGTTTTTACCAGTTTATTTTTAATTGTGGTAAAATGTACATAGCAAAACTTACCTTCTTAGCCATTTTAAAGTTTCCTCTTCAGTAGGGCTCAGTGTATTTACATTGATGTGCTTGATTTACATTTAAAGACCATATCAGAAATGAATCATTAATAAATCCTGAAAATCATAACTAAACAGATGTTAAGCAAATTTACAAAATACGTAAAAGGTATGTTTAAGTCCCAAATTCCTCTCATTGTCCTAATTCCAAATTCTGGAAATCCTGTTGACAGTACCAGATCCTGATCCCAGAGTGTTAGAGAACAAACAATACACGATGTAGTCAGTCATTGAAACCCTACATGACTGGCACTGCACCTGAAACTGTTGGCGTAATAATAATCTACGTATCAATACTTGGATCAGAATGGTCAACTGATTTGACTACAGTTACACAGTGAATAAAAGTAAAAGTTGACCTAATTTGTTCTAAGTTCCTGATATTTTTATTATCTATATTAGCTTTATTTTAGGAAGCATGCAAAACTATAAGAATATGGTTTCTGAGACACAAGCACATATATCAAATTATTCCGTGGAAGGTATGAGTTATAAAAGACATATTTGACCAAATCTCTGTAAACAAATTGCTTTAAGAACTGATTGGGGTTTTTTTTTGTATAATAACCAAAATTGCTGTTTTTAAAGTACATAATATACAGCCAAACAGTGAAAATATCTATTTAAAAAAGTAGGAGGGGTGCCTGTGTGGCTCAGTAGGTTAAATGTCTGACTCTTGGTTTTGACTCAGGTCATGATCTCATGCATGGTTTATGAGTTCGAGCTCCACACTGGGCTCTAGGCTAACAGTGTTGAGCCTGCTTGGGATTCTCTCTCTCTTCCTCTTTCTCTGCCCCTCCACTGCTCACTCTAAATAAATAAATAGAAGGAAAAGAGCTCAAGCCAATAACATAACATTCTAAATTAAGAAACTAGAAGAGGAAGAATAATCTTAACCCAAAGCAAGTAGAAGAAAGAGTCATAAAGATTTGAGCAAAAACTGGGGCGCCTGGGTGGCCTGGTCGGTTAAGCGTCCGACTTCAGCCAGGTCATGATCTCGCGGTCCGTGAGTTCGAGCCCCGCGTCGGGCTCTGGGCTGATGGCTCAGAGCCTGGAGCCTGTTTCCGATTCTGTGTCTCCCTCTCTCTCTGCCCCTCCCCCGTTCATGCTCTGTCTCTCTCTGTCCCAAAAATAAATAAACGTTGAAAAAAAAAAAATCTTAAAAAAAGATTTGAGCAAAAACTTATGAAATAGAACATAGGGAGAAAATCAATGAAACCAAATTTGGTTCTTTAAAAAGAACAACAAAATTGACAAATATTTACCTATTCTAATTAATGAAACATAAGAGAAAGTCAAACCACTAAAATTGAAAATAAATGAAGGGATATCACTCCTTATTTTATAGAAATAAAAAAGCATTATATAGGAATACCATGAAAAAATTAGATAGCTTAGATGGAATAGATAAATGTCTTAAAAGACACAAATTACTGGACAAATAGGAATAGAATAGAATAGGAATAGAATAAATAGGAAATATGAATAGGCTTATAGACAAATACATCAAATTAATAACTTGAAGAAAACTGAGGAAAATATGGGTTCACTGCTAAATGCTACCAAATATTTAAGAAGTTAACACCAATCTTTTAAAAACACTTCTAAAAAAAAAGAAAAGAGAGCACTTTCCAAATCGTTTTATGAGTCATTATAACAGTATGCCAAAATCAAATCATCACAGGAAAGTACAGACCAAAATCTCTTATCAATATAGATGCAGAAATCTTCAACAAAGACTAGCAAACTGAATCCAGTAATTTATAATAAGGATTATATATCATGCTCAAGAAAGATTTAATCAAGAATGTAAAGTTGATTTAACATTGGAAAATCAATTAATATAATGTACCACATTAATTGTTAAAAGACAGAAATCACATGATCATTTCAATTGACACAGAAAAAGCATTTGAAATTTTCTAACAACATTTCATGATTAAACTACTCAAAAACTAGTAATAGAAGAGAACTTCTTCAATCTGATAGAAGTAATCCATGAAAAACTCACAACTAACATTATACTTAATTGTGACACTGAAAGATTACCTTGTTAGGTCAGAAACAAGAAAATAAGATCTGTTCTTGGTACTTCTATTCAACATTGTGCTGAAGACGCTAGCTAGAGAGGTTAGGCAAGAAAAATAAATAAAAGAAAACCAGTTTCAAATAAAGAAGCAAAACTATTTCTAGTCACAGATGACATAATCTTGTATATAAAATACCTTAAATCCACAGGCATCTATTTGATCTAATAAACAAAAAAGTTAATTTGTAGAAACAAGGTCAATAAAAAATTCATTATATATCTAAACACTAGCAATAAAAAATCTAAAAATGAAATTAAGAAAACAGTTCCATTTACAATAGCATCAAAAAGTACATTATTTAGGAATAAGTTTAAAGAAGTACACAACTTGTACACTGAAAACTATAAAATGTCTTTGTAAGAAAAGAAAATATCCAAATAAAAGTAAAGTCATCCTGTGCTCATGAATTAGAAGACTCATTATTTATATTGCCAAATATAATATAAATAAGCTGCTCCTAATATTCATATGGAAATGCAAGGGACACAAAATAGCACAATATTGAAAAAGAATAAAGTTGGAAGACCAATACTTCTTTAAAAATTTTTTTTTAAAGTTTATTTATTTTTGAGAGAGACAGAGACAGAATGTGAGTGGGTTAGGGGCAGAGAGAGAGGGAGACACAGAATCAGAAGCAGGCTCCAGGCTCTGAGCTGTTAACACAGAGCCCAACGCAGGGCTCGAACTCATGAGCTGTGAGACCATGACCTGAGCTGAAGTCGGATGCTCAACCGTCTGAGTCACCCAGGCACCCCAAGGACCAATACTTCTTAACTTTAAAAACTTACCATAAAGCTATAATAATCAAGACAATGTGATGGTGGAATAAAGATATCTATATAGATTAAGTGAATAGAATTGAGAATTCAGAAAGAAATGCTTACAGTTATAGCCAATTTAATTTTCACAATGGTGCCAGGACAATTCAACAAGGAAAGTACAGTATTTACAAAGAGTGGTGCTGTGAAAATTGGATATCCAATACTAAGAATAAGTTTGGACCCATACATCACACCACCAATAACAATTAACATAGATCAAGAACTTAAAGAGTTCTAAGTGTTACAAACACTTAGAAGAAAACATATAGGCAAATTTTAATGACCTTGGTAAGGGAATGGTTTCTTGTATATGGCACTAAAGGTACATGCAGCAGAAGAAAAAAATAGATAAATTTACTTCATAAATTAAAAAAAAAATTGTGGTTCAAAGGACAAAATCCAGAAAATCACAGGAGAAATTACTTGTGAATTATCTATCTCATGAGGGACTTGTATCAAGAAAATATAAAAAATCTGCAACTCAACATTAAGAAGATACATAACCCAATCAAAAATGGGCAAAGTATTTGAACTGACGTTTTATCCAAGGAGATATTCAATGGCCAATAAGTACATGAAAAGATGCTTTTTATCATTTGTCATTAGGAAAATGAAGCCAAAATCATAATGAGATATCACTTCACACTTATCGTGATAACTATAAAATAAAGAGATGAACGACATCAAGTATTGGTGAGGAGGTAGAGAAATTGAAACCCTCATGCTTTGTTGGTAGGCATGTAAAATTTTGCAATTGCTTTGTTGACTAGTTTGGCAGTTCCTAAAATGAACGTTGCCTTCCTATATAACCCAGCAATTCCACTTCTAGGTATATAGCCAAGAGAATTAAAGACATATGTTTACACAAAAACTTTTACATAAATGTCACAACAGCAATATTCATAATAGCCATAATGTGGAAGAACAACTCAAATGCCCATCAATTGATGAATAGATGAACAAAATGTGATACATGCATAACAATGGAATATTTTTCATCCACAAAAGGGAATAAAGTTATGGGTACATGCTACAAAATTGATATACTTTGACTACATTATGCAAAGTGATGGAGGACAGACATAAGAGGACATATGTTGTTTGATTCCATTTATATGAAATATCCACAAAAGAAAAATCTTAGAGACAGAAAGCTGATTAATCTTTACCAGAGCCTAGGGGGAGTGCCCTTATACCTTAGCAGGGCCCGGTAGGGGTCCCTATCAATTGGACCTAGGTTTCTTTTTGAAGTGATCAAAATGTTCTAGAATTAGTGGTGATGGTCGTAAAACTATGAATGGACTAAAAAAGCAATAAGTTGTTCATTTCAAAAAAGAAGGATTTTATGGAATGTTATTTTATCTCAACAAAAACTTAAATACAGCTTCACAAGAAATCGTTCAACTTACTAATCAATAACTAATTAATAAGTGAAAACAAATACTTAAAATATGTGGATTTTTCCAGATATAGTTATACGAATTAAATTTCTTGGCTGGTTAGATTTACTGGATCAATATTCAGGCCTCCACGTCTTTCGATCTGTGTTTATCTGTTTGTATAATGTATATGATAATATACTGGAGGATACACATCATTATTTGTCAAAACAATAAAAGGTACAACACCAAAAGTGAACTCTAATGTAAACTATGGACTTTGGATCATAATGTTGTGCCATTGTTCCTTCATCAATTGTAACAAATGTATCACCTTGGTGAGGAACTTTTAAGGGGGGTATATTACGCACATGTGAGACCGGGTGTGTATATGAGAACTGTCTGTACTTTCTGCTCAGTTTTGTTGTGAACTTAAAACTACTTTAAAAAAATAAAGTCTAGTAAGAAATTGCTATGGGTGAGGTCAGAGAGGTCTTTTCCTGTTTTCTCCTCTAGGGTTTTGATGGTTTCCTGTCTCACATTCATGTCCTTTATCCATTTTGAGTTATGTGGATCCTGAGAAACTTAACAGGAACCCATGGGGGAGGGGAAGGGGAAAAAAGAGAGGGTAGAGTGGGAGAGAGCCAAAGCATAAGAGACTCTTAAAAACTGAGAACAAACTGAGGGCTGATGGGGGGTGGGAGGGAGGGGAGGGTGGGTGATGGGTATTGAGGAGGGCACCTGTTGGGATGAGTACTGGGTGTTGTATGGAAACCAATTTGACAATAAATTTCATATATTAAAAAAAAATAAATAAATGATGTATTTAGGCCTTAAAAAAAATAAAGTCTATTAGAAAAAAAACACTGTATTTGACTATGCATATCACCTTTTTGTAAACAATGCTAGACATTCCCAAAGGCCTACCACCTATGTCTGAATACCTAATTACCTTTTTTGTGATTTCTAAGGACTCATTTCTTTGAACATTCCTTTAACATCAGTTAAAATAACTTCTACACTGTATTTTGTATTCATTTTTATCTAAATCCTTAAGATGCAATGAGATATGGAAATAAATTTCAACTTTTTTTTCTAAGTTTAAATTACTTTCAAATAAAAAAAAATGGAAAGCGAGGGGCACCTAGATGACTCAGTCAGTTAAGAGTTCCACTCTTGATTTTGGCTCAGGTCATGATCTCATGTTTCGTGAGTTTGAGCCCCACATTGAGCTTTTCTCTGACAGCATGCAGAGACTGCTTAGAATTCTCTCTCTCCTCCCTCACTGCCCCTACACCCCAGTGCTCATGCTTATGCATGTGCCTTCTCTCTTTCTCTCTCTTAAAATAAATAAATAAACTTTAAAAAAATCAAAAGGTAGATTTGTTCAGAATAAAAGGTAATATTTAACATTAAATACTGAAATTAGCCTAATCTCACAAAAATTGCTGTTTGTAAAAATAATTTAATATTTAATACCAGTAAAAGGAGAATTAAAATGATGAACCTTTTGTTCTAAGTTTCATCACTATTTTATTTGACTATCAGGTGCTAGTTTTAATTTATAAGTCATTTTCTACCAAGAATAGAATGTGCAAACTATAAGCTACAAAAGAAAACAACAAATTTTTACATGCTCTAATGTATCAATCTGTTTTTAAATTTCAATAATTCTTCCCTGGAAAATTGCCAAAACTCCCTAGTTTATTGCTTCTGAGCTTCATAAATGCCATAAATAATATTATCTACAATTAGGTTGAAATTTCTGCTGTCATCTAACCTTTTAATCTAAGAATAGATAGAAGTTTCTAACAGAGGGGGAAAAACTAGAAGTTTCTGACAGAGAAATGCAAAATAAACTTTAATTAAAAAATCAATATGATTAATATTTTAAATAGCAATTTATATAACTCTGAGGATTAAGATTCACATTAGTTACCTTCAAATGTTGTCGAAGTAGAACATTGTTCTTACTGGAAATCACATTTAGAATCAGCCAGGCGGCTCTGTTTAAGTGGGGATAAGGGTGAGCATTTCATGGGTTTTGCAGCTTACTCAGTCTTCCTTCCATCCCTGAGAAGATCTCTAAATTGGATCCTCAGGACCCTGAACCATCTGAATTAGATATTCCAAAAATCGTTGATATTCAAAACAAAATTTTAGTCTTGTGAGAAAACTTATCATTAGCCTTTCTTTTCCCTCTATATGTTGCTTAGGAATGGATTCAGCTTTAACTAACTAAATAAATTCCTTCATCTGTTAAACCATTAAGTAATAAAAATAGCTTAAATTAAAGAACATTTTTTCCCTCATAAATATGGAATCCGGGTGTATTATTTGTGCTAGTTCAGCTTCCCAAAGATGCCATCAATTCAAGTTATTTCTAATTTTCAGTTTCAAAATTCTTGGCCATATTCAAGGCAGGAATAAGGGAAAGGTTGAAGACCTTTCCTTAGGTAGAGTTGAAGGTTGTCGTTTTATTTTGTTTTGTTATTCAGGTATGAAAGCCTCAGTTTTATCCCAGTAGATTTCTTACATCTCTTTGTCCAGAGTGGTGTCATTTGCTCACACATACACCAATCACAGCTAATGAAAATGAGTTTCTATGACAGGTTTAGTGAAATGATAATTTATTCTATTGAGATTTACCCTTCTTCCAAGAGCAGTGGGTTTTATCCTTTACCTAAATATGTTATAATGATATCATTAGGGAAAAAGTGGGGGGAGGGGGCTGTGAAGAGAGGTGTATGACCACCATAGTGTACTGGAGTGTCTGTTCTGCCATTTTGACTCAATACATTTCCAAATGCTCTAAACCATTGGTAATTTGTAGAGTTCAAACTCATACTAATATTTAAGGTAATCTAAAATGTGCCAAGCATTATATTTTAGTAAACCTTTGTTTTAGCATAATTAACAATTTTTGGAAAATCTTTTTAGACATGATCTAACTTATCAGGTGGTTGTTGTTGTTGTTGTGAATTAAAAGGAATAGTGGCGTTAGATGGCCAAATGGCTTTGGGGTTATGAAATTTCATAGGCAAGAATAAGAGAGTAGAGAAGAAAACCATCAATTTAAAGTAGTAGAATTAAAGAATAAATTACATGGGTTCTTATCACATAGAATGAGATATAATCTCACCTTGGGTTTCAGGCTTGAAATCAGCCTGAGAGGGGTTGGGAGTAGGTAGTGTACTTTGGAGTTCATCTTGGAAAGCACAAGTAAGGAATCAGAATGAAGGTTATAGGGAAAGTAAAAAGCCACTATAAGCATCCATGAATAAAGCCATTCCTATAGGCAAAAGAGAGGGGAGCTTGATTCCTAATGGGACTCCCTGAGGAGCATATACAATGTTTGCCTGAAGGGTGGGAGGATGGGATATTTATCTACTGTTTGTCCCCATTCTTGAGGGTTCCTTTCCAGGGCATTAGTTCCATCACTGGCTATGAGAGTCACAGAGAAGATCCTGACATAGAGCAGAAAGATGTGCAGTGCACCTTTGAATCAGGATTTTGTTAGATTGAAAGAAGCCTGACTTAACTGTCTACCATAATTTCAACTAAAAAGAGCTGGGCAGGGTGCCTGGGTGGCTCAGTCGGGTAAACATCCAACTTTTGATTTCAGCTCAGGTTATGATCCCATAGTTCATGAGTTTGAGCCCCACATCAGGGTCTGTGCTGACAGTGTGGAGCCTGCTAGGGATTCTCTCTTTCTGCCCCTCTCCCACGCATTCTCTCTCTCTCTCCCTCTGTCTTTCTCTCTGTTTCTCTCTCTCTGTCTCTGTCTCTCTCTCTCAAGGTAAATAAATAAACTTAAAAAGAGAGCTGGGGTAAGGAAAAGTGATGTGGGGCACCAAAGACGCATGTTACAAATGGTATACAATTTCTATATTTTATAAAATTTGAAGATAAATTATATAATAAAGAGGAAAGGGTAATTTTAAAGCAAGGGGGAACAATGGACTACAACCACATTTTCAGGTACAGGCACAAGAGAAGGTATTTATTCAAATGTCTCAAAAACTTGTAATGGTAGGTGTTATTTCCATTTTAAAGATAAAATAGCCTATCCAAATTCCTACAGGTAATAACAAAGAAATCTGGGATATGAACCCTATTTTCTTGTGATGTTTAGTTGGCTCTCCTTAAAATACAGTATGTCTTTTCTTGAGCCAAAAAGTTCCTTATCTAGAGTAAATCCTGTTATTTAGTTTCCCATTTCATATAAGCAAAATACAAATTTTTAATTGTGCTATACAGGGTCCTCCTGATTCTTGTCTGCCTACTTCTTTCTTTCAGGACTATCATTCGTCTTGAGCCTATGATTGGCCTCAGTGGCTTGACCCTCGCATGTTTACTTCATCCCTTCCTACATGACGTTCCCTTTAATTGGAACATCCTGCCTCAGATCCCTTTCCTCCTTTCAATCTCAGCATAGATGGTATCTTTCTCTGGAAATCTCTGCCCACTCACCCTGCCCAGATTAGATTAGATGCCCTAGTGAGTCTCCTGTCTTTATTCCCACAGCTCCCTGATAGCACAAATGGTTCCTTCCATTTTCACTGCTGCGTTCCCAGACACCACTTTCCCATGCTTCTGCTACCTGTTCCTTCTTTTATGTCTTTTTAAAATTTGGTGTTACCCATGCATTTGTTCTGAGCTCACTTCTGTTTTTATATAAAAATTTCTCCCTGGGAAAAATCTCATTCATTTCCCTGATTCCCAAATATCAACCTTATTTAAACAATTCCCAAATCCATTTAAGTTTCTGGCATCCTATGAATAATAAAAACCAAACTTCTTTCAGTGGATATCCTTGTTATTTCTACCTGTGGTGTAACAGGCCCATGGAAACCAAACACATGCAAACAGAACTGGCAAGATATACAGATATCTCTCACCATCTTATAAATTTGTTCCTTTTACGCATATTTTGATGCAATCTCCATTAATCCCTATGCCCAAACCACAAAATTTACTGTGATTGCTTTTCAACCCAAAATGCCTTTTGGGACAATGGAATGTCCTAATGATTATTTTCGCAAGATTAAAAATTTTTCAATCTTGTTCATAAAAAAATGAGCAAAGGTAAAAATGGTTTCTTTTAGGTCAATTTACTTCTATAGACAATTTTGTAATCATTGTAGTAATTGATTCAGGCATTTATCACTAATGGGTGTTGGAACTAGTAGGATAAAGTTGAGGAGGAATGTAATATTTATATAGTTTTAAAGCATCTCTGTAAATGACCTATTAATTAGAAAGAGAAAACAGTAACCTCTTAGTGAGGGAACCTGACAGACAGAATCTTAACTAAGTGATCAGTTTAACATCATGAATAAAGGCACAAGCCAATGACCTGTGCCTCCTGATAGGATACACTGAGAGGAACAAGTATCATTCTCTGTAATGTTCCTGTCAAAGATGCATAATCTGAATACAGTTATGAAGAAACATTATATGAATCTAAATTGAATTAAATTCCACTAAATAATATCAATGTCATAAAAGACAAAGAAAGATGAAAACCATTCTATAATAAAAGAGTTTAGAGACATGTCAATTAATATCAATGTAATATCTGAAATAAAATCCTGAAACCTAAAAAACACATAAATACATACATAAATACATAAATTTAATACATAAATACATATTTAATATGCAATAAATTTATGTACATAATACATAAATAAAATACATAAATAAAATTAAAGCTACAAATGATCCTTATAAACATTTCCAATATTTCCAAGATATGTTTTGTGATTTATTTGTTTGTATTTTTTCCAACATACAAAAGAATCTGAGCTTTGGTGATAGCCATTACTGCTATGGTTAACTTTGGTGAATATTGACTTGGATAGGGCATAATGAATGCTTTTAACGAGCTGTAAATTTCTATATTTTGATATGGGTGATAGTTATAGAAATATATAGTTGTAAAATTACATTGATCATTATGCTTAAGATTTGTAAACTTTATGTAATTCAATAACATCAATAATAGGATCATATGTGGGTTTATTGCTACTGACTTATTTTTTCCTTTTGGTTTCAATCATTTAGTCATGTTGGATAGAATCTTGAGAATTGTATATGAAATCCTGAGATCATACAGGAAAAATTATAGAGGGAATATCAGTTTCTTCTAGTAGATAGATAAAATACAATCAAATTGTAAGATACAGATTGGGATTAAGAAATCTGAAGCATTTCAGATTTTTTGTAAGAAGAAAGCTTTGTTTGGATTTTTTTAGACTTTTTGTAGATTTATTGGTCAGTTTTTAATTTATTATTATTGTTATTTATTATTTATTATTTATTAGTCTATTATTAATACTATTATTACTACTTTTAGTCTATTATTATTATTATTATTACTACTATCTCTGACAGCTTAGATATCAGCAAAGGTCTTGAGGAAAAAACTGCAGGCAGAATGTTGGCTAATTTCTTTTGCTTCCCTTTTGGTCTGTAAAAGGAGAAAAAAAAACAAAGAAACCAAATAACTTCTGTTTACTTTCAGAATCCTTTTTTCTTGTTTTTCATTTTATTTTTTAGAGAGAGAGAGAGAGAGAGAGAGCACGTTCATGTGCAAGCTGTGGGGGGAGGGGGAGAGAGAGAGAGAGAGAGAGAGAGAGAGAGAGAGAATCTTAAGTAGGCTTCATGCTCTGTGCAGAGCCCCATGTATGGCTGGATCTCATCACCCCCGGATCATGACCTGAGCCAAAATCAGGAATTGAATGCTCATCCAACTAAGTCACCCAGGCATACCCTCAGAATCCTTCATTTCTGACACAAGCTATGTGAGGATTTCCCAAACCAAGCAGTTCTTCCATTCTCTGTAGACTCCAGTTGGGTGTCCTCAATTCAATTCAATTCTGACATTATCTACCTGAGGTTAATACAGACTGACCCCATCACAGGCTTAGGGCTCAGTCCTAAAGAACGACCCCACTTCAATTACCAGTCGTAAGTCTGAGGTTTTTATATGTGCTTCTGACCTGTTGGCTGTAAGTCGGAGGTTCCCATGATCCCCTCCTTGGGTTTGATCATTTGCTAGAGTAGCTCACAGTCAGGAAGAATATTACTTATTTGATTACTGGTGTATTATAAAAGGATGCAATTCAGGAACAGCCAGATGGAAGGGATGCATAGGGCAAGGTATGTGGGAAGGAACACAGAGCTCGTGCCCTCTCTGGCATGCCACCCTCCCAGCATTTTCATGTTTTCACCAACCTGGAAGCCCTCCAAACCCTGTTTAGGATTTTTATGGAGACTTCATTACATAGGCAGGGTTAATTAAATCATTGGTCATTGGTGATTAATTCAACCTTCAGTTTCTGTCTACAGCCCTTCTAGTGCAGAGGTCAGGGATGGGGCTGAAAGTTCTGACCCTGTAATCACACTAGTTAGTTCCCTTGGCAACCAACCTCCTTCTGAGGTTATCTAAGAACTTTCCAAAAATCATCTCATTAACATAAACGCACGTGTGGTTGAAAGGGGCTTGTTATGAATAACAAAAGACACTTCTTTTGCCTTTGTCACACTGGAGTTATTTCAAGAACCCAGGACAAAATAGCAAATATTATAACAAAAGATTCTCCCATTGCTCTTATCACTTAGAAAATTACAAGGGTTTTAGGAGCTGCTGACAGGAACAGGGATGAAGATCAAATATATATTTCTTATTACAAATCACAGCAGAGTTTGGAGGCTTGTTTTCTTATATCCTGTCTGTTTTAGTAGAACCAAACTCTAGTTGTTTTCTTCTCAGTCAAGAGAATCTTCTATAAGCTCGATTTACACAGCTTTTTGTTCCTTCTCTATGCCACTGTATATGAAATGGCAACGCCCTGAGGGGCAAAAAGCGTAGCAAATAAAGGGTTCAACCTTATATATCTCACATTCTTCTGCATTTTAGCCCTTTAGGATTTTTATGGCATGACTGATCTCCAAATCTCTTCAAACTGCATTCCTCCAAGCTCATGTCATTATTTTAAGTGAGGTTACAAACTACCTCTTCACACCTGGGTTTAAATAACTTTTTAATAATACATTTATGGCAAAATTTGATATTTTTCTGATAAAATGGAAAGCAGGCTGTTTAACCACATTGACCATTTAAAAACCTCTTGTATCATATTTAGATTTGAAACTAATTGCATATTAAAGTACAAGTTGGAATATATCTTTTTCTATCAACTACAGGAGAGACTTCTTCATGACCTGATGTTTTGATTCCTGTAACTTTTATAAATGAAATATTAGCTATCAGTTTGAAAATAATTGTGTTCGTTTTAAAACTCAGGATAAGACACAATTTCTATTCAACGTGATTATTGACATGGCTGGTCTCGTGGCAACCTTTTCTGTTTGTTTTCCATTTGCCTCATCTGTTCTCTACCCCTTTTACTTTCTTTTTCTGTTCTCTTTGAGATGAACTGAGTAATATTTACAATTCTAGTTTACTTCATTGGTTGGATTATCAGGTATAATTTTTGGTGTTTTATTTTACTGCTTGCAATAAAATTCGAAATACACATTTTTACTTCACCCAGTCAACCTTCGAGTGATATTATACCACTTCGAAGTTAACACAAGCAACTTAAAACAGTATACTTTCTTGCCTCCCAGACCTAGAGTTACTGGTGTCATGTATCTTACTTTTGTATATATTATAACTTCCACAATACATTGCCATTATTCTTATTTAAGTAATTAGATTTTTAAGAAATTTAACTGTCTATCTTTAAAAAATCCTTTAGAGGTGACTGTGACTCAGTCAGTTGGGTGGCTCGGTCAGTTGGGTGTCTGACTCTTGATTTCATCTCAGGTTATGATGGCTTTGATCATGGGATTGAGCTATCAGGCTCCAGGCTTGATAGCAAAGGGTGATTCCCCCTCTCCCTCTCTGACCCTCTCCTGCTGGTGCTTGCATGCATGCTCTTTCTCTTTCAAAATAAATAAATAAACTTTAAAAATAAATATAAATAAATAAATGTCTTTTGTATTTAACCCTGTGATAAGCAGTATCAGTGGTCACAGTTTCTTTCTATAGGAAAGGAAATTTCCTTCTGGTATTATTCTAATTCTTCAACGTTTCTGAAAATGTGATTAATTCTTTCAGCCCTTAGTTGTCTGAAAACATCTTTATTTTGGCATAGTATTTAAGCATATTTTTTCTGGGTAAAGAATTTTAAATTGGTGATTTTGTTTTGTTTTGTTGTTTTTATCTCCTCAGTATTTGAAGATGTTGCTCCACTATTATTTTTATTTTTTCTTTCATGTAACATAACTTACAGTTTTGCTACATGTAACACTTCTCCTCCAGGGAGTAAAACTACACAGACACTAGTCACCTGAAGTTATCCCATAACACAATGATGCTCTTTTCTGCTTTTATTTTAATTCTTGTTTCCTTTTGTTGCTACATTTGGATCATTATCATAGCTCTGACTTCAAGTTTATGTTATCTTTTCTTTTAGAACGTATAATCTGTTCTTTTACCTTCTCAGTGTAATTTTCATCTTTGATACTGTATCACTGAGATTATCTTGCTTGTTTCTTTTCAGAGATTATGATCTTTCAGTACCCAACGATCAATATATTTAAGGCCTTTGCTTTTTATATTTTGTAGTTTTTAGTTATTTCAGTCAGGAATGTGAAGTCAGTTCTTGTGATGATATTTAGTACCAAGGAGAAAATGCCTACTCTGTCATTGAAACGTTTCTTTGCTCATTTTACCAAGATATTAGAGATGGAAGAATCTGAGATTCTAGTTCATTTCCCCCATTTACCTGAAATAATCTCTGCACTGTCATTGTCCTTCTGTTCATGTTGTAATTGGTCTTTTTCCTGGGAATTTTTCAACAGATTTTTTTTTGGGGGGGACAGAGAGAGACAGAGCATGAACGGGGGAGGGGCAGAGAGAGAGGGAGACACAGAATCAGAAACAGGCTCCAGGCTCTGAGCCATCAGCCCAGAGCCCGACACGGGGCTCGAACTCACGGACCGCGAGATCGTGACCTGGCTGAAGTCGGATGCTTAACGACTGCGCCACCCAGGCGCCCCTCAACAGATATTTTTAAGAATGAAAACTGAGAGTCATCTAAGTGACTCCTATTTTAATGAAGAAACATACTTCTAGGAATGAGGATATGCATATAGTTACTTCACTACTGTTAAAATTAAAAAAGAAGTTGGAGATACTTTCAAATTTGAAATTCCTTCCTGGAGGTTGAGCTACAGGGGGAAAAATTATCTTTTTTTTTCCTCCCACATATACAAACTGCACTTTTGGCTTAATTCAAACTGTATTCTAGCATTCTTTTAGGGACCCATCACATGGATCATAAAGAGTTCTTCTCAGTTATCAATAGTGGGTCAGCAGGAGGGTCTCCATAAGATAATATAAATTAAAAAAATTGTTCTGTTGGTAAACTCTGTCTTGCCTCATACATGATATTTCACTTTGGTTTGTCAACAAATTTCATGTTGGAAATATTACACGTGATTAATAGACTTATGTTACAGGCCTTTGTATTTATGAATAATTTTATATCCCTTTTGATAATATCTATTGTCTGTCCTATATTGTCCTTTCCACTGAGGCTGAGGACGGTAGGGGGAGACTCAGTAGGAGGCAGTGAATGAAGAATAGGAGCACATAAATGAAGGTCTAATATAAACCAGGATTTTCATGATAACAACACATTTATTTTATCCTTTGAATTTTGACCAATTAGAAAACTTACTATTGACTGAAAATTTGAAGTGGACGTGCTTCAACTTCTACTATCCTGAAAAGTTTTCAGAAAAGTTTGCCTAGGGTAACAGAGAGAGAATGAGTTTGAGTGAGTATGTGCTTATTATTTGTTTTTTAAAAATAATTTTGTAGGTTTCTAATGATAGGCCTTATTAGCTTGACATGGGCTTTTGATGCAGCTTTGATTTTTTTATTGTTGTTCTTATTTTATTTCTAAGAATAATCCTAACATTCTGGTAGATACTGAGTAATATGATATTTTTCCTTTTCTAGTCAGGTGGAAAACTTATTGGAAAAACTTTTATGGACACAGAAGTTACTGAAAAAATTGAAGTAATGTTACAGAGGATGAGGCAGGGCAATGTTGGGCATTTTTCTAAGCTGCGCATAGCTGGGCTGTATAACATTTGATGACATTTGTCTACCCTTGAAAATGAAAAGCTAGAGATCACTGAACCAAATATTAGGATAAAACAACAGAAATAATTTAGAACTAAATCTCACCAGGCTTCTCAGCTTCACATTCATACTCTAGAAGATCTTGGAATTTAAGAAGTGTATTTCATATTACCCTGTAGAGGAAAGAATAGTAATAAACAAGTAAAACCCTGGGTTATAGCATTATAAGAGAACACCTGACTTTCTAAAGATTAACTCCTGGGGCACCTGGGTGGCTCAGTTGCTTACACATCTGACTCTTGATTTTGGCTCAGGTCATGACCTCATGGTCCTGAGATGGAGCCCTGTGTGGGGCATTGCACTGAGCGTGGAGCCTGTTTAAGATTCTCTGTTTTGGGGCGCCCGGGTGGCTCAGTTGGTTGAATGTCTGACTTCAGCTCGAGTCATGGTCTCACAGTCTGTGGGTTCAAGCCCCACATCGGGCTCTGTGCTGACAGCTCGGAGCCTGGAGCCTGCTTCGGATTCTGTGTCTCCCTCTCTCTCTGCCCCTCCCCTGCTCATGCTTTGTCTCTTTCTGTCTCAAAAATGAAAAAAAAAAATTAAAAAAAAAAAGATTCTCTGTTTCTCTCTGTCTCTCTCACACTCTGCCCCTCTCCTCGGCTCATGCTCTCTCTCTGTCTCTCTAAAATAAAAAAAAAATAATTAATTAAAAAATGATTAATTACTGACTTTAGAGAAAATAGGAACTCATTCATCCAAAAGATCTGGAAGCATATGAAGGGATGGGGGGATGCATTCTGAAGAATGAAGAAACTGGTTTTCTCTTTGAGAGTATCCAGTAAATAATATCCTTTCCTTTACCAATTTTTGAGCAAATTATACATTAGACCAAAGTAAGCTACCTGGAATTGAAAATATTCTCTTTATTACTGATTAAGGGTAAGTTGAAAACATAGGGCATCAGATTTATTTATTCCATTAAAGGTAATAATGGCCTGTGGTGGTCCTCCCCAAGTGAGATGACCTCTGTAGTTAAGACATATGTTTGGAAAAGCAGGGAACCACCCCTGTTTACCGTTACTTTTTTCTCCAAAAAGGAAGAAGTAGAAGGATTCGATTAGTAACTTTGTCTTTGCAGGGTGGAGTGACTAAATGAGCTTTCATCTGGAAGGAAAACCAGAGGTCAGGATGACACGGAAGAATATTTTTTAGATAATTTTCGTTTTTAGCTTTGAAAAAACAATAACTATATATTGGGACTCTTCCTGATGAATCTCAGCTCCAAATAGCAAACCTGATAGTTTTCTCAAAATAGAGTATGGGAATATGAATAATGAATGTAAAGTAATGCAAAAGAGTTTGGCAAAGCTATTATGAAACATATATTCAAATGATATTTCTCCTTTAAATTACAAGCCTTCAGAGTTTACATGTTTTATCAAACCGTAACAGTACTGCTCAAAAACAGTTTTGAAATCTTTCCTTGGAAATTAATTTTTAGATTGTATGATGATCTTTTTCAGGAGATTACATCTTTTAAAAATTGAAAAAAAAATGCACAGGCAAGTTTTTGTTCCTGCTGTCTCAATGAGCTCATTCCCCTATCCTCATTGTCTTCCAGACCACACAAATTCCATACCACCTCAAAAAGACATCTAAAACGAAAAAAGTAAAAAATTTGTATATGGACATTCAGTCTTGTAGAAAACCCTCACAAAATCATGCTATAACAGTGCTCTCCAAATTATTCTGTTTTTCCAGAGGGTTAAAATATCCTTCTTGGCCCCACGGCCAGAATATATTAAATTATTCCCTGGCTAGGATAAATCCCACAACTACCTGAACTGGTTTTGCTTAACTGTACACCATACCTCACTCAGGTTTAATGAAAATCCTCAACATTTTCTTCTAGATTGTTTCTTCTTTTCATATATTCTTGTCCATTATCAGCTGCTTAACTAAATGAAAACCTTGTATTTAAGCTAATTTACATATGTAAATTTTATCTAATACTCTAATACATCCATAAATGGGATTGGGTTGGTCATTCATCATACTCTGGACAAAAGTAGCATAAAAATCAAGTCTATATTTGATACAAGTAATTATTAAATAGTAATCTTGATACATTTATCAAGAATCTCCTCTCTGAATTACAAGAAGCACAATGTTGCAAATTCTCAAAATTCAAATAAAACATAGCAACGTCTACCACAGAAATCAAGTCTGCATATGTGAAGTAAAATTGTTCTAGAAAAATATTGCATATTCAATCAGAATCCTAGAACGAGATTTTTCTGGTTTTCTCTATAAGCTAAGAACTATTGACAGCTTGCCTTTGAGTGTAAAAGCTGAGGAATTGATCTTCTTTAAATGTAGCTGACCTGCATGGTATACAAGACAGAGATACTAAAAAATAGGAAATTTTGGATCTTCTGTGGACAAAGTCAAATTCTTCCAGTCTGCGCTTAAGCAAGTGAAAGACAAGCTGAACCTCAACAAAGTGGTTACATCAAAGGGAAGTCAATGAATTAGAATGACCATTTTCCCCAGATTTTGTTTCTGATTACAAGCCTTAAAGACTTATTCGTTGTAATAAGTTAAAATATGCTTTTCTCTTTCCTTCCCAGTAACTTCTTTCTATTAACCTCATTTCAATTTGCTGCTACACAGAAGACTTTGCTACTTGACTGGCTTCTGTATGAGACAGTGGTTATTCTCTTCTCCAAATTAAATGTTCTCAGGTCTTTCCACATAAATGAAAATATATACATATAGTTAAATATATATATATATATACATATATACATACATATATATATATATACACACATACACACATACATATACACACATACAAATATACAAACTGATATTTGTCAAAGGCGGCACATTAGAATTTTGAGAGAAATAATTTCTAATTGTGTGGAATCCCCCCATGTAATGTCAGATGCTTAGCATTCTTGTCCCTTTTCTTAAATTCCAAGTGACATTTATAACTCATTGAGACAACCACAAAATAGCCCTCATGCATTTCTAAATAATCCTTGGGTTTGGTTTGGTCTTGATTGAAACCACATATATCTTTAGTCTATTAATACTCTTCTGTACAAATTCCAGCTTTTCACAAAGCTAGATGTCTTCCTGGAACTGAATGAAGTGTAACTTTAGAGTGGAATTATCCTTTTGTTTTTCCTCTGGACACCATATGTCTATGTTGTTATTGAGTCCCGTTTTTGACACGCTATTTTTTTATTTTATTTTATTTTATTTTATTTTATTTTATTTTATTTTATTATTTTTTTAGCATTCATTATTTGTATTTTTTTATTTTTTATTATATGAAATTTATTGTCAAATTAGTTTCCATACAACACCCAGTGCTCATCCCAAAAGATGCCCTCCTTAATGCCCATCACCTACCCTCCACTCCCTCCCACCCCCCATCAACCCTCAGTTTGTTCTCAGTTTTTAACAGTCTCTTATGCTTTGGCTCTCTCCCACTTTTTTTTTCTTTCCTTCCCCTCCCCTTCCCATATGTTTATCTGTTTTGTTTCTTAAATTCCATATATGAGTGAAATCAAATGGTATTTGTCTTTCACTGACTAATTTCGTTTATATAATATACTCTAGCTCCATCAATGTGGTTACAGATGGCAAGATTCCATTCTTTTCAATGGCTGAGTTACATTTCATTGTATATGTATATATATACATACGTATATACATATATATACCACATCTTCTTTATCCCTTCATCAGTTGATGAACATTGGGCTGTCTCCATGTTTTGGCTATTTTTGATAATGCTGCTATAAATAGTAGGGTACATGTACCCTTTCAAGTCTATATTTTTATATCCTTTGGGTAAATACCTAGAAGTACAACTGCTTGGTCATAAGATAGTTCTATTTTAAACTTTTTGAGGAACCTCCAAACTGTTTTCCAGAATGGCTGCACCAGTTTGCATTGCCACCAGCAGTGCAAAAGCGTTCTCCTTTCTCCACATCCTTGCCAACATCTGTTGTTTCCTGTGTTAATTTTAGCCATTCTGACAGGTGTAGGTGGTATTTCAGTGTGGTTTTGATTTGCATTTCCTTTTTTTTTCAATATATGAAGTTTATTGTCAAATTGGTTTCCATACAACACCCAGTGCTCATCCCAAAAGGTGCCCTCCTCAGTACTCATCACTCACCCTCCCCTCCCTCCCACCCCCCATCAACCCTCAGTTTGTTCTCAGTTTTTAAGAGTCTCTTATGCTTTGGCTCTCTCCCACTCTAACCTCCTTTTTTTTTTCCTTCCCCTCCCCCATGGGTTTCTGTTAAGTTTCTCAGGATCCACATAAGAGTGAAAACATATGGTATCTGTCTTTCTCTGTATGGCTTATTTCACTTAGCATAACACTCTCCAGTTCCATCCACGTTGCTACAAAGGGCCATGTTTCATTCTTTCTCATTCCCACGTAGTACTCCATTGTGTATATAAACCACAATTTCTTTATCCATTCATCAGTTGATGGACATTTAGGCTCTTTCCATAATTTGGCTATTGTTGAGAGTGCTGCTATAAACATTGGGGTACAAGTGCCCCTATGCATCAGTACTCCTGTATCCCTTGGGTAAATTCCTAGCAGTGCTATTGCTGGGTCATAGGGTAGGTCTATTTTTAATTTTTTGAGGAACCTCCACAATGTTTTCCAGAGTGGCTGCACCAATTTGCATTCCCACCAACAGTGCAAGAGGGTTCCCGTTTCTCCACATCCTCTCCAGCATCTATAGTCTCCTGATTTGCTCACTTTGGCCACTCTGACTGGTGTGAGTTGACACGCTATTTTAAAACATACTGATCTCCAAGTCCATTGAAATCCTAAAGTCATTTTCATATTACTGTTAAACCTCATCAGTCCAACTCTGGGCATAGGTGACTGTATCAAAAAGCAAGGATGTTTCTCTTTATTCCTATTAATTAATTGTTTCTCTGGATAAGTTGCCCAACTTTTTTGAACATTTGAGGTCACTAATAAATGTTTATAACACATCTAGCTCTATTCCAATTCAGAAACTTAATATTTGATGTTTTCCATCTAGAACAATTTGAGGACCCTCTAACCACCAAAATTTGTATGGGGATTATCTGATGACTCTAGTCTTCTCAATCCATGATACTCTATTTTCTTCTTAGCACTTACCATAACCTATAGTTACTGTGTTTGTTTGTTTGTTTGTTTTCTGTCCCTCACAGAAAATGTTAGCTATCTGAGGCAGGCATCATGTCTTAACCACTGTTTGATTCTTAACACCCAGTAAATGATGAGCCCATACATGGTGCCTAGAGAGGTATTGTCAAATTTTCATCTAATATACCAGATTTTTGCCTGCAAGTTTAAATGTATACAGTGTTAAAAACATTGCCCAAACAATTCACAGAACCTGATGGCGGATCATTGTGGCTGTTTGAGACCTACTTCAGGCAAAAATAACTTGTTAGCATAGTTTAGGTATGATCATTCATTCTGTTTGGAATTTAACTCTTCACATTATTAGTGCTGATTGCCTATTATTCCTGGCTGTCAACTTCTCTGGTAGAGAATTGAAAAAGATTTCTGAATAAGTCACTTGCTTTTACCAACAAAATGTAGGTTGAAGTGCATGTGTCCTTTCTGAGTGGAAGTTTAGAGTGTCAATATTTGCTGGTCTCTTCCTCCTGAATGATACTTAAAAAAAAAGCAAATATCTATATGGAATCTCTGTCCGTCTGAGCCTCTGAATTACTATACTAAACAGATACCTTGAGGAACCCAAGATAGACATGTAGCTTAAGAAAAAAATGTATTATTGGGGAACAGTATCCCATTGCCTTGTGATTATTTTTGTCCTAGACTGTCTTTTTGTATAGCAAAAAGATAATATAGGTATATAGGATAATATAGGTAGCATCTCCCTCTAAGGCAGAAGGGAGATTTATAGTTTCCTGACCAGGAAAATAAAGATAACGTTTCCCTCTAGGACAAAGATTGGGCAGGTTTGTTTTTGTTTTTTTTCAGCTGCCTATATAGTATTGGGTTTTGTTTGTTTGTTTGTAAGCTCTGTTTTCCTCACTTGTGGCCTAAACCCATTCTGTGTGCTACATACACCTGAGACACTTGCCAGTGTCACTTCCTGAGACTGGCAGAGAAAGAGGAACTCATATACAAGTATCTCATGCTGCCTACTGTGCTTTGAGTAATAAAATCTCTTGTCTCTAACCCAGAAATCTTGTGTCCACTGGCAGCATCTGTGAAACTGTTGTAGGCTTCTTGGTTAGCTTACAAAAAGGCTAAAATCTCAGGTCATTCACAGTTCCTTACATTATTTTTGCCCTCTTTTAAGATACTGTGACTTGAGAGGGGTCATGTATTACTGTAAAATAACCTAAAGTAGCCTGACTAATACACTCATCATCCATCTACATTTCCTTTAGGCTTTATTTCTGCTCATGTTTATAACATTAAATTGGACCTTATTAGTAGTATCACAGACTAAGGAAAGGTGAGACAGATGGTGAGGAAAAACTCAAAGAGCAAAAAATATGCAATGGTCTCACCAAAAAAGGGAGGTCAAGGAGGATGTCCCAGACTGTATTAGAACTTGGGAATTGGGGGATAGCCAATGGACTATGCTGTTAATCAGAGATTGTGAAGTTCATCATGTATTAATATCAGATTAAAGTTTTGTGATTGAAGAAATAAAGGACATCGGTACCTTCTTGAGCAATCCAGAGAATTAGAAGTTTGTGCTGGAAGGAATATCAGAGACATAATAAGACTTTGAAAATGAAAAAAAAACAAAAACAAAAACAGAAGCTCAAAAATTAGATGACTTTTGGAAGTCATTCAGGTAGTTAATAAATGATCCAGAATTGTTAGCTAAGTCACCCACCTGCTGGTCATAATACACTTCCTACAATACACCACTATCTTATTCCTTCCCATATTTCCGTCATTTTCTCCTTTAATGAATATTCTCTTACTGAGTACCATCTGTGTGCCAAGTCTACACTAGATATGGTAACAAAGACACAGTTCCATCATTTTATCTATATGCTGGAAACATGTTTCTATGGGTGGGGTCCAGGAACCTTTACAATTACACCATGCAGATGAGTAGATTAGAAACTAAGTCTCAAGGGAATATCTGACTTGGGGTTGACTGAAAATCTTATAGTCCTCTATGTAAACAAACTCATGTACCCTGGTTGAAATAGGAGAACAAAATGTTGTTTAGATTTCTTTGGTTTCAGAAAAAGTAACTTATTTTACATAGTGCTTGGTATTAAAAAATTTCACATGCCCCATGTAAATTTATTTACACAGTAATCTTAGCAGGTAATGCATAACAGAAGAAAGAGTATGAATATTAACTTCAGAAGGTCTGCAAGTGAATAAAGTACAGACACCTATGCTACACACTTGAGAATTTACTTAATCTCTTCAAGTTCATTTACTTCATTAGGAAATGGACATACTTGATCAGCTTGTGAGGATTAAATCAGATAATATACAACCTCTAGCACATTCTAAATTTGAATACATACTAATTGTCTTTATTTTCACATAGCTACTTTTCAATAGGCTAAGCAAATTCCCTTTATGTAGTCAACATGTATTCCACACACATTGGGCAACCTTGCAGTTGTATGGCCCATTGTAGTTTAAAAAAATTTTCATATGATTTATTTTACTTGATCCTCCCAATAAAAATTGTAAAGCTCACCTAATAAATTAATCATTACAAAGATACAAAATATGTATAACAAAGTTACTGTGTGGAATTAAAACTTGCTGAAGAATATAACATAATTTTAAATAGGATGTAAATATGACAGAAAATAGAACAGAGAAGTTGTATAAACAAAGAAACCCAGAAGTCTAGAAGAGAGTGATGTCACATCTCATTTGGCCACAGATTCTTCAAGGGAGAGTAGACAGCACTATCATTTTCCATTCTAGAGAGCTTTAGGTAATGTGTAGTGTTTGTTGACAAACACTGAGTGCATGTATACTCATGTCTTGGATGATCAGGAAGACACAAAGGAGTTCAAAGCGTAGCTGATAATAACACAACTATTTTGTAACACAACGTAAACCTCAAATTTTAAACTCCAACTCACAGTCTGTATTATTGTACTAAATAAGCCGTGAATGTAAGCCATGAGCTCTCTGAGGCCAAACAGGTGCAGGCACGTGGGTTTGAAAGACTTCCAAAGAAGAAAATGTATGGGTTTCGCTGTCTACAATGGCAAATAAAAGAGATTCAGTATCAGCCACTGATATGGTGCTCATCCTGCAGAGTGCAACACAATACAGAAAGGAATTTTGAAGAAGTGGGGACATAAGGAACTTCTTTTGGGGAAACCTAAAAGTTAATATAAACTTATTAAAAAAGACATGAAAAGTATATGTATATATATTTGCATTTGTGTTAAAATTAAACAGGTAAATGAGTACACCTTACCTACTAGTTCTCCATAAACATGGTGACATTGAAACATCACTGGGTATCCTGGAGTCACCCATATTCTTGGAATTAATTTGGGAAGACTGCCTAAATGAGATGAACTGGAGGCACAAGTATTTAGGTAATATTCAGAAACTCCAGCATGAATTTGGCTACTGTGATTTGAGTGACTTCTTAAGAATGCCCTTGCTAATTTTCAAGCTGGTTGGAGAGACTGCATTGGGTTGGCTTATGCCATCCCTGCATTTCCTGAGAGGAGCAGGAAAAAGACAAGGCAGATCGTTTTGTCATTAAAGTTCGCATGAAGAAATTATGACGGAAGCCACTATTCCCTAGAAGAAAACTGAGCAAAACAGTTGATGAGAAAGAGCAAATCTGTAAATTGACTCAACTGTAGAATCCTTCAGGGATGAAAGACCAAAAGAATAAATGTGGTTCTGATATAGCAAATTTACCACTAATGTGAATACTAATCTCTTTATCCCCGGAGACTACTTCTACTGCTGGTATTATCATTGGAAAAGGACTTTAATTCAGACATGTCTAATTACACTATAGGTTAATTCTATTAACTAGAAAATCTCCAAAGGACTTCAACATTTTTGACTATTAAATAAATTTAAGTGGTCTAACCAAATTTCTAGTGATTACCTTTCACTGCAGAGAGAAAACTATTTGATATATCTGCTTTTCCTTCTGGAAAACTAGAACAGAGACTTGACCTTAAGGGCAATAACAATTTATTGTAATTACCCTTAATGTATGGTAGAGATGGTTATGTTATGTATAGTTTGTATTTTTCCCAGTGATTGCTTCCTTTGCTATTGTCATCCTTATGTGTAGGCACAAATTATTAGTTTTAATAATAAAACTAATAATGATAAAACAAATGGGCTTCTTTATCATACATGCAAGAAAGTCTCATTTGTAGTGTTGATGGAATCAAAAGAGTTTTCTTTCACTTAGGTCATCCTGTTATAATAGGCAAATACCAGTTTTCAGTACAGAGTGTGTGGACTCTCTGAATAGGGTTATTTTTCTTTTTTAAAGTTTAGGCATTAGTCTAGACACATTGGAACAATTAGAATGGTTAAGATTCATTATGGTTGTTTGTTCCAGCTCTGCCTGAGCATTTAACAAACTTTTATTTGTATGTAGAAGAATGTTATATTCCATTCCTATCTCTCCTCTCACCACTGGAAATTTCCCATTCATTATTTAATTCAGTGTTTCTCATTTGGTGAGAATGAGAATTAAATAAGAGTTCAGCACAGCAATATACACTGGGGAGAAAAATACCAATAAAACATAGTGCCTTATCTCAAGGACTTTACAACGTTTTAAATGAGATAGACTTGAACACAGATAATTACAATATGGGAGCCCAGAGGATATGCGACCAGCTCCACTGAGGTGGCCTTGCAGTCGGAACCTAAGTATTTGTCACTAGTTTCAGGAAAACAAATCAGTTCAAGAGTTAGAAATACTTATTTTATAGGATTCTATGACTATACTATCTGAGGTGCAGATTTGGCAAATACTGAAAGATTTCATGTAAATACCATGACTTTTACCTCATAGACAAGGTAAGGACTGTAGAAATAATTATCAGTTGCAAGTTGGAAATGCACAAGTAGACTTTTTAGGATTGAAATGTCAAATGGTGATTTTAAAAGGAGGAAATATGGATATGGTTTATGATATAACCTGGTAATTACAGAGGAACCACAAGGGAATCTATAAAAATGATTAACGGTAGCTGCATTAAAGAGAAGGAAGACAAAAGAAAGGGCAAAGGGAGAGAGGTAAGGAAAATAACTTCCACTGAGGCAATACAGAATTATCAGAATCTATTTAAATAATTTTGTTCAGAAGCAATACCTAATTGTGACTCCCTGGTACATTTATCGTATAAAAATGATAGTGCTAAAAAAGTCTATCACAAAGTAAATGTGCAAATTCAATATTATGTCTCATTCCTCCTTGTCTTGCCTCTCCCTCCTCATTATACTGCTTATAATGTTATAATATGAATGTGAGGGTCATGGTTTCCAGCTTTGACGTCTACTCAGAAATGGATAGAGAAATTGTAAAAACAACAAACAACAACAACAACAAAATAGATGCATACAAGTGGAGTGCCTCAGGTTGTGGAAAGAAACAGGAAGGATTTTTCTTGGGACCTCCAGTTCTACTACAAGGGTTAAGAAATGGTCAACAAGTTGGGAAGAATAACTGGGAGATGAAAATGAAAGTATTATGTGAGAGTATGAGGGTGGGGGAGGCATTAGAAAGAGAAGAATGAACTAAAGGTGTAAATAAGACTAAACAAATTGGAAATTATTAGTGTCCCTGCTTTAGGATGAAAATGCATGTGATAATTTGCTTGTACAGCCAACAGTCATTGTATATAAAACTTCTTTCTGTATCAGGTATGATGCCTTATGCATACTATCTTCTGGAACCCACTTGACAAATCATTAGTTCAATATCCATGCATTTCTAGATATTCTTTTCCATTATCTTCAGATTATGTAAATCAGCTTCCTTCTTTATGTTATCCCTATGTAAGAGTAAGAGTCACAACAATTGTCATTTAAAGAGAACAGTTCTTATGTTCCATGCGAAGGTGCTTGTTCCAAAGAAATATATATATCAAGCAACATAAATTTTCAACTTTTAGTAGTGTCTCTAGATTACCAGGGTTTCTAAGATGATTTACCTTAATTACAACCCCTTCACAGCCATTGAGAATCCAGTAGCTTCTCTCTGATAGGCAGTCAGGAAAGAGCACTTCCCAATACTGGTTTCAATCTCTGGACTCAAAATCGCCCCATCCATTACTAATCCACCAGAAAAATGTATGATGTCATTGTTCATCTGACTTTCACTAAGGATTCAGACTGGTAAAACCCATTTTCAGCTCAGCCACAGGCAGCCAGCAAAAAAAAAAAAAAAAAAAAAAAAAAAAAATGACCAGAATTGGCTGCTATTGCTGCAAGTTTAATTGGCATTGTTTAAAACCTAAACAAATATCAAATCCAGAGTATGAATGGAATGCAGAGGACTGACAAAGGGCTGTCCTTCAGGAACCCCAAAACAAGTATTTCTGATTTATGGAAATTCCCATCCCTGATCCTTAGACTTTGTTCTCTAGTTCAGTTTTGTAAGTCTCTGTCCCACTAAATGAGCCCCACCAGTCCTTCCCTTTCCTAGGCCCCCAATATATTATAGCTCATAGCCAATGCTGCAGGAACCACTTACAGTGACTCATAACCAATGGTCTCATAACCACTTGCTCAGTGTCAGGCTAGTGAAGGAGAAAGGAAGAAGCTCTGGGCCCAATGACTGCATCCAGATTTGTAACTGATCCTACTTTTCATAAGCTAATGCTTATCATGGCATTAAAATCTATAGAAATGCAATGCTTCCTGGCCTGGGTACCTGCTTAGAGGATTCAAAGGAATTTTGTAAAGAAACTGTATTTGGAGTTTTAATTAAAAGTTCCATTTTTTCCTCCTTTTATAGGCTTTCTAATGTACTGTGTCACCCATGACTGTTGCTTCAGTTTTCATCTGTATTCCAGTGGTGCTCTTCTTATTGCTAGCATCCCCATTTTGTCTAAAGTTAGTTCAGACCACTTGTCTAAGCTTCCAACTTTTATATCCAAATGCTTACTCAATACTGCACTTAGTTGCCTCAAAGGGACCTGAACTCAGGACATAAATGATCATACTACTTAATTTTTCCTCAAACCTGGTGTCTTCATTCAAAAAAGTACCTTGGGGGTGCCTGGGTGGTTCAGTTCGTTAAGTGTCTGACTCTTGGTTTCAGCTCAGGTCATAATCTCATGGTCTTAGTGAGTTTGAGCTCCACATCTGGCTCTGCACTGACAGCGTGAAGCCAGCTTGGAATTCTCTCTCTTCCTCTGTCTCTCTGCCCCTCACCTGCTTGTGCTCCCTCCCTCTCTCTTTCTCTCTCTTTCTCACTCTCTCTCAAAATAAATAAACTTAAACATAATTTTAAAAAATTAAAAAGTGCCTTGCATTTGTTAAGCACCTAGTATTAGCTAGTAAACTCTAAATAGTATTAATCTATATAACATGGGAGATTATATGAGGTTTCAATTGTGTGTAACTGTTCATTCACTGAATTAGAGAAAACCAATGGCTTGACAAATACTAGGTACTTTTTTCTTTTAATGTTTATTTATTATTAAGAGACAGAGCATGAACAGGGGAGGGGCAGAGAGAGAGGGAGACACAGAATCTCAAGCAGGCTCCAGGTTCTGAGGTGTCAGCACAGAGCCCGACGCTGGGCTTGGGCTCACAAACCTCAAGATCATGACTTGAGTTGAAGTCAGATGCTTAACCAACTGAGTCACCCAGGCGCCCCAATGCTAAGTACTTTAAAAATGACTTACATAGGGGGACCTGGGTGGTTCAGTCGACTTCAACTCAAGTTAAGCGTCTGACTTCAACTCAAGTCATGATCTCAAGGTCTGTGAGTTCGAGCCCCACGTCGGGCTCTGTGTTGACAGCCTAGATCTTGGAGCCTGCTTCAGATTCTGTGTCTCCCTCTACCCCTCCCCTGCTCACAGTCTGTCTCTCTCTCTCTCTCTCTCCCTCAAAAATAAAGATTAAAAAAAAAATTTTAAGTGAATTCCATATATTAGCACATTTAAACTTTACAACAATAAAAAACCAAGAACTATTATACCTTTTTAGAGATTGGAAGGTGGACACACAGAGAGATTTAGTAACTTGTCCAAGATCACATGGCTAATAAGGATTAGAGCTGGGGTTTAATCCTGTGAAGTATGGTTCCAGGTTCCACATTTGTGTTTTGCACACACTATGAGTTTTTCTACAAATATTAGTGATTAATGCTAGTTAACTGTTCACAATGTATCAGGTTTTGAACTAAGTGCCTGAAAAGTATTACTTGTTAAACTTAATATCAACCTAAGAAAGAATATAATAATCTTGTTTTACAGTTGAGGACATTGAGATACAAGGTGGTAGCTAATTTTCATAACTAGTCCTTAACTAGTCAGTTGTGATGCCACAATTTATTACCTTCCATTCTCATTCCAGGTCTCACATTTTTAACATTTAGCATTCTTGGCACTTTACAACCCTATTTAAATAAACTAGCCAGTTTTGGATCGGAAGAATAGAAAAGCATTTTTATGCGTTAGCAAAGTCTCTGTCTTTTTTAAGTACGTTATTATTATTATTTATTTTTTTAATGTTTATTTATTTTTGAGAGAGGGAGAGAGAGACAGAATGCAAGTGGGGGAGGGGCAGAAAGAGCCGGAGACACAGGATCTGAAGAGGCTCCAGGCTCTGAGCTGTCAGCACTGACCCTGACATGGGGCTCCAACTCACAAACCATGAGATCATGACCTGACCTAAAGTTGGACGCTTAACCGACTGAGCCACCCAGATGCCCCTTAAGTACTGTTAAACATGCAAACAAATTTAAATTAAAGTTTTTGTCTTATTCTGATCCAATTCTCTAATCTCATCTAAAAGTCCAAGTGTTTTTGACTAAGTACTTGCACGGCTTCATTCTGAAGAAATTGAGTTTTCTATTGATGGATCAACATTTAAAAATAAATAATTTTGACTAATTTTCTTTAAATTTTCAGCACTACATTTCTTTCCAAAACACTAACTTTTATCTCTGAGGAATTTGGGCTATTATAGAGTCAAATATTTCTCTGAATTTTGGAACATAAACTGGATCTTTTAGGCTTTTCCTGTAATTTGTTCTTTTCGAAAATAGAATGCTGTAGATCTCCTCCCCTCTCTAAACTTTGAAAAGTAAATTACAGTGCTGGTATCACCTTGGGAGCATATTTTATTTGAGTAATAATCATTCCCTTTGACAACATATGTCATCTTATTTAAAAAAAAAGAAAAAGAAAAGATGATTTCCAGCAGCTCATAAAAAGGCTCCAAATGTATAATAGACATCATCAAAGATTTTTCCATCCCTGTTTCATTTTTATGAATAGATCAAGAAACATACATATTTAAATTGCCTTTAGATGAGTGCTTTAACAATGAGACCTAGTACTTGGTTACTTCAAAATATATAAATTTTATTTGGAGTGATTATAAATGAAAAACACATTTTAAAATTCCAGTATAGTTTTTTTTATGAAATGATATTAATGTTTAATATTCTGTATGAATCCTCTGTTGTAGAGTTAAAACACAGGCAATCTTGAAACACAGCCACTAATTTTACTTTTTTTTTTTTTTAAGTTTTATTTATTTATTTTGAGAGAGTCAGAGAGAATGTGAGCAGGGGAGGGGCAGAGAGAGAGGGAAAATCTCAAGCAGGCTCCAAACTGCCCTATGAGGGAGCTCCGGGCTGAAACCCATGAACCCTGAGATCATGGCCTGTGGGGAAATCAAGAGTCGGAGGCTTAACTGACTGAGCCACCCAGGCACCCGTAATTTCACTTTCAAAATCATAGTGACATCTAGGGGTGCCTGGGTGGCTCAGTCGGTTAAGCGTCCGACTTGGGCTCAGGTCATGATCTCGAGGTCCATGAGTTCGAGCCCCGTGTCGGTCTCTGTGCTGACAGCTCAGAACCTGGAGCCTGTTTCAGATTCTGTGTCTCCCTCTCTCTCTTTGCCCCTCCCCTGTTCATGCTCTGTCTCTCTCTGTCTCAAAAATAAATAAACATTAAAAAAAAATTAAAAAAAAATCATAGTGACATCTTGAGTCTTCTAAGATAGATTCTCTGAATTTTGATCTTACTGAAAATCAACTCATGATCCTAATATGAATCTGCTCACTGGCATAGTTTAACAAAAAAGTGACTATAATTTCATATTATAGTGATCAGTTTTGCTTTTGAAAGAATGCCTAAAAGGAAGAGCAGTTCAGGTGACAATGTTCACAACTCCAAATTAACTCATTTGCTGTTTAATTAGCTGTCTCAGATACAAAGACTGCTACCATGAGACCACATCAAAGGTAAGTATCCTTGCTTTCCTGCACACAGTTGCTGTTCTGGCTCTAGCAGTCTTAAGTGGAGAGAAAGGAGAGAACAGACACTCCCTGGGACTTACCTCCAAAGGGAAAAAAGAGTGGTAATAAGTGCCCTCCCCCCCTCCTCCTCTCTAATTCATTTATCCTCTTTACTATTTACAAATATCCTTTCCTCCTTTCTAAGAGGCTCCCTTGTAGTCAGTAAACACAAAGAAAAGAGAAGTTCGTTCTTAAACTCTCACTAATCTCATATGTCAGAATATCAAAGGGTCAGTTTCTGCTGCCCTGGGGATATTCTAGAGACTGATTTCTCTTGTCTTCATCTAGAAAGACTGGCAGCTGGTGAGATTGCAGCCTCTGAAAGAATGGAGTCTATTAAAAATTTCTAACATTTATATGATTCCTTTTATTCCTTTTATCCTCAAAGTGCTTTATAAACATTAAACTAATTAAGTGAAAGCAATTTGTGAATTAAGGCATACTTATAAACAACTGCCTGTCATTGGTGAGAAATATTTGTCCTTATTATTTCATTACTAGGCTTATGGGTGGCTTTTTAATTTTAATAGCATTATCCGAGACACCAAGGCCAAAGAAGTGGAAATGCTTCATGGTAAAGTGATCCACTTGCTATGCTATAAAATGAACCCAATCACCCCAACACCCATTCCACACACAGCTTAATTCATTTGATAAGAGTAACTGGAAGAGATTTAGCTAAGGGAAACTTAAGAAAAAATCCCGTTAATCTTATCTCTTTTTATTCTCAATATTTTATGGGGAAAAAAAAAACCAGTAAACTTAGATTCTATGGGTAGACTATCCATTGTGTTAATACGTTAAGAAAAATAATCTAAAACCTCAAACCTCTTTATATAATGCTAAGTAGGTTAATGAGAAAAGTAGGTTTATAGAACATTTCATAAGGAAACTTCACATGCATATGCAAAACTTTTCAAGAGCATAAATGTCTCCTTGAAAAATTAAAAGATCACTGCTCTAAATGTTACTCTTAATTTATCAAGGTTCTCAAGACTAAAATGTGTATACCCTTGCCCAACCAGGGAGATCTAGGGGGGAAAAAGGCTGAGATTAGATAGGTATGTTTTTAAGTGACTCTCTGAATCCGTTCAAGAGTAAAAGCATTTTACTATAAATTTAGAAAGATTTGGAAACATTTTTTTCAAGCAGCATGTGAAATTTTTAATTGATCGAAGTAACTGCCCTGACAATTTGAACTGAATAAGAGATTAAAATTCTTCATATACAAACCACGCGCTGCTCTTGGGGAGAAACTTGCATGAATACCTAATGAATAGCTGGGCAATTTTAAGACAATCTACTTGGTTTTTAAAATATGTGACTATGGTTAATATCTAATTGATTCCAATGGTGATAAGACAGCTAGTCAACATTTTGAATCATAGAAGAATCAATATAATGAAATCCCATTGCAAAGCCCCTGTATTTTATTTATTTTTAGTATTTTTAAAAAGTTTATTTAATTATTTTGAGAGAGAGAGAAAGAGAAAGAGAAAGAGAGAATGAGCAGGAGGGGCAGAGAGAGAGGGAAAGAATCCCAAGCAGGCTCCTCACTGTCAGCAATGGAGGAACCAGATATGGGGCTTGAAGCCGTGAACAATGACCTGAGCTAAAATCAAAATTCAGATGTACAACTGACTGAGCCATGCAGGCACCCACAAAGCCCTTTCAGAAATACACTGCTTATACTGGGAGTCAAAAAATTCATTTTAATCAAGGGAATATTGACATCTGGAATAAAATTTTAGATCTGAAAAAGCTAACATGTCTAATCTCCTCATTACATAACTGAAGAAATACGTTCTCAAAGTTTAGATGCTAGCAAAGTCAAATAGCAAATTTGTTATAGAAGTTAGAACACAATTATGCCAGGTGATCTTTCCACCCCACCAGATTGATCTACATCTAATTTGAGAACTCTGCAAAACAGGCACTGTTCCAGCATATTTTGCTAACATGCTACAGAAGTATTTGTGTGTGAAGAGACGCTATTTGGCACCATATATTCTAACCTTAGTTTCCTTGGGTTGTAATAAGGGATTGTTTGTCAGTACAGAATTTTCTCTTTGTTAGGGTCTGAAAGGTGCTGATATTTTATTTGCACTGAAGTTTTGTTTGCCCTTGACTTTGTTAGCCTCTGAAGAATGCATTTCTGTTACCAATGAATCAAGAGTTTTTAAACTATTGTGTGCTAATCACTTTTGGGCAGTCAATTGAAAACTATGGACCTTTCTCAAAATAATATACTTAAGTGCCTAAAATACATTGTATATGATAACAAAGGAAACAAATTATGTTGAAATGCAATTATCAATATATTATGAAATGAAACTCACACTATAGTAGAATGTGTCCCTTTACTAATTCATTACAGTGTACGTATAATACTTACCATAATTTTTTAGTAACAGTGAATACAAACAATATATTTAGGTACATGTGACAAACCGCAATGGGATTGGAAAATATCTCTGGTTTCTATTGGTAACAGTCACAGGTACTGCTAACTATTATGATTTCCTGCCTATATTAATAATCAAAAGAAGTGAAGAATTTTACCTAGAGATTGCTTAAAAAATATATTTTTTTCCTACGAAAATCATGTACCCTTAAATTCTGACCTCACAGATCTCAAAGGTTCTCACAGGTTGAAAACCTCTATTTCTGTCGGTTTACATTTTAGATAACCCCATTTGTTCCATTTCAATTCATTTCTTTCAGGGTCTACCCTTTATCCTGTGACCCAGAATATTGCTGAAGATTTTATAACTGAACACATTCATTTTTCTAGTTCAGTTTCGGGACAATCACTGGAGGTAACATCTTTGAACAGTTGATCTTATTTTACAACATTGAAGCAATTTGCTGCCACCCTGGTTAATAGCTCAAGTAGCTGGAGACATCTTTTTGCCTTTATAGGAATAGCAACATTGCTAACCAAAGCTTTTTTAGTAATGACAGCAACCAATAACACTGCTAAACTGTAATGAGTTATGATGATAAATCAGAGCTGTCTGAATATCTTATGCTCAATATGAATCTTCCCTTGCCGGCCTGTTATGATCTATGTTTCCTAACTCTGACAGGGACGACTAAGACAACTGCAGCGTTAATCTCTACCTAACCCAAATGGATCCCATGTCATCAGACACTCATGCCTGGGAATACAGATTGGTAGATTATTAGATTTGAATTAAAAAGGATGTGTTTTTCCCTCCAGGCTTCCTTATTCCTGTGTTTGTTGTCTTCAATATGGATTTTTTATGATGTTTTAACTATTATTGTTTATTATTATTATCTCATTTTAATTGTGTATTTGATGACCCTGGCATCAGGGAGGATCAGGGGAATATAATATAAATAAAATTATCCTGACACACAAAGACTACAGGTGGTGTTTAAATTTGTTTTTCTTATCTCTCCATGAAATCATAGAGGTATTTAATTTATTTTCTTCTCTTTTGCTCACTTTCTTTTCCCCCTATGACACTCAATCTATAAAACACCTGCAATTAACATGTTTTTCAAGACACATTGCCTCCCTACCTCAAATATGTCTTTGTAAGGTAACATAATTTTTAGTGATCTTCAACTATGCATGAAAGATTTTGGTCAAATTTATTTCTCAACAATTTTCTGTCTTTTCCAGAGACAAAAATCTTTCTCAAAATATGCATTATAGAATTATATTAATAATGTCAACAGTGTCAGTTTTAAATACCTTACAAGTGAGAATGTATGTGTATATACAGCAGGTAGGCTCTACAGTAACCATGGAAACAACTAGAATCCAGCAATACTTTCACAATTTACATTGCCTAGTCTGTGTTAAGGGCTGTGGAAAGAGGAATAAAAACAGCAACCTAAAATGATGGAAAGAACTAACCTTCTGTTGACTCTATGTCAAGGGCACTGTATTCATTATTTGGATCAATTATACTCTCTCAGTTATGCAGGAAATAGCATTATTTCCCTCCATTTTACAGATGAGACAAATGGGTCTCAGAGAAATTAAATAACTTGCCTGCAGTTGTGGAGCTAGCAAATGTGGTGGGGCCAGAATTCTAATTCACAATTCTCAGATACGGAAGCCATATTCCTTGGCTATGCCAAATATCCCTTTAGATGATAGCGTTAGTTTTGTAGTTTGTAGTTTGGTGTGAGGAAATTGGGAAAGCTTTACTTGAATTAAGACATCCTCCACCCAAGGTACCACTGATTGTTTCTTGGGTGGAGGCATATCATCTAAAGAAAGCTCCATTCTGGATAAGGAAAATATTCTAATTTTAAGAAGTATTTTATTTGTGGGGCGCCTGCATGGCTCAGGCGGTTAAGTATCCGACTTCAGCTCAGGTCATCATCTGGCAGTTTGTGAGTTCGAGCCCCATGTCAGGCTCTGTGCCGACAGCTCAGAGGTTGGAGTCTGCTTCGGATTCTGTGTGTCCCTCTCTCTCTGGCTCTCCCCCACTCGTTCTCTCTCTCTCTCTCTCTCTCTCTCTCTCTCTCTCTCTCTCAAAATAAACATGAAAAAAATTTTAAAAAGAAAAAGAAGCATTTTATTTGTATCTTCTATTTTACCACACCTGTCCTCACTGATTTCTTAAGAGCAATGTTCTGTAAGAATAACATCAATGATAAAAGTAATACAGCACAGGAAGAGGTAAATTTGACTGAACCAGATGATGTGCACTCATTCAAAGAGCTCTGTAGCTGCCTTCCAATTGCTGCCTCAGTTGGAAACCTACATGGATGCTACAGAAACATTATTATCCAGAGTTGATAACTTTGTTGAATTATTAATTATTGCCTCCCTATAAGGGAAAAAATTACCAATAAAAGTGTGATTAATGTTAGAATAGATTAACAGGTGGCTAGTATGCTTGTGAACAGGTGAGATATATTGTCCTAAGGATAGAGGGAGAGAAAACTGAAAAAAATACCAGCATAGATGGATAAATATGAGGTAAACTGGGAAAAATACAGGACAATCCAGAATAATGGTTTCAACCTGATGCTAAGAATTCAGCTCAGTGTTAAAGAGAATAGAGAACATTCGTGACTAAATCCCACTGTTCAAAGCAAAGTGAAAATAATTCACTGGCTTGAAAATGCCATAGGAGACTACTCCACACCTATTTACTTGAGATAATTCGATCAAATCATTATTTTTAAATAATTTGTATATGTTAGATATAGGAGGGATATCCTTCAAATTCAATGAGAAGACCTCAGGTTTTTCAAAAGAATTGCTATGGAAAGAACCTAAAAAAGCAAGATGTAGCAAAGCAAATGGAAATGATATTATACTTTTTTTTTTGAAAGTGATATAATTTATGCTGAATCTGACTTTCTATAAGGGCAGATACCATGTTGTAGTCACAAAGAGAATTTCCAATAACTAGTAAAATTTCTGGTACATAGGTAATAGTGAGGAAATGCCAATTTCATATAAGCATAAAAGGAGGGAAGGGAGAGGAAATAAAGAAGGAAGGAAGGAAGGAAGGAAAGGAGAAAGGAAGTGAGGAAAAGAAGAAGGAGGGAGGGAGGAAGACTCATTGAAGTCTTATTTGTTGAACAATATTTCATAAGGCATGTTGTGCAGTTCATCAGTGTAAAATCTACCATTCTGAAAATATTCTACTTGTTGCCGTGGTGTCAGTATCCAAAAGTCGGTCAAAGACAGATATGATTCTGAATAACTCTCTTCTGTTCCCCCTTTCAGACTCAGTTAAACTGGAACCAAGTGGTAGATTTGGTTTAAGTTCTTTTTAGGTTCCTGTGTCCTAAAAGACCTAGCAAAGTTATTTATAAGAAGGAAACTCAGAGGAGATAAAAGTAATTTATTCAAGTGGGATTTGCTCTATACCAAGTTGCAGTGGTGGTCTTCTAAAGATCAGGGCTGCTACAGTCTTCAAAGTTTATGGAACCATGTCCACACGTGAATTAGGAGCCCTAGCCATTTGCCCCCCTTAACACTTTATAGATCCATTGGATTGTCCCTATCAAATTGTATTTATCTTTCATTCCACTTTCCTAAATCTCCATTGGAGAAGAGAACATTCATGACTGAATCCTTTTGTCTACCAACCATGCTGAAAGTTAATGAGAGCTCACTAAAATTTCATTGAAATAATGGTGTGACACAATTTAGCTTTAAATTATAGTTTCTTAAATTCTGTTTAAATCTGTGCTAGTCTTTTTACAATAGGTATATTTCAAGGTTTACCAAGTCTGAAAATATACTTTTTTTTCCTCTCCCATTTTGTGCCGTATCTTTGAACACAAGCAGAGTCTTAAGTTCTTCGGTTCTATAGATTTACAGAATTAGTCAAGTAGATATAAACATATCAGGTGACTGAAACTAATAGTAATAGAAATAGTAAACTATATTACCAACATTAATAATCAGGGTAATCCTTTTGTGACAAAAAATGCTAATTGTTATGTAGCCAGAGGCTGGCAGCAAACTATTTGACTTGTCTTTTGCTTCTGTGAAAAATTGTGTTCTCCATAGACTGTTTTCCACCACCATGGTCATGTCCAGTGTCTAGATGGATGCAGATCACAAGATCTCACACTGATATCAGAACTTCTAACATGAAAAATTCTGACCAAGTTGGTGAAAGATCACCTCCTTCCTACCAATAAAATTCTACTTAGTACCACTTAAAGATACCTTCAAAATATGAGATACCTGTCTGTCAATTTGAAACATGTTCATTTTGTTTGTAAAGATACCATTGCAGGTGGAGGGGCGCCTGGGTGGCTCAGTCGGTTAAGCGTCCGACTTCAGCTCAGGTCACGATCTCGCAGTCTGTGAGACTGGGCTGATGGCTCAGAGCCTGGAGCCTGCTTCGGATTCTGTGTCTCCCTCTCTCTCTGCTCCTCCCCCGTTCATGCTCTGTCTCTCTCTCTGTCTCAAAAATAAATAAACGTTAAAAAAATTAAAAAAAGATACCATTGCAGGTGGAAACTACTACTTAAAGTGATCTACTTGCTGAATCCAATGTAAACCCAAACTGCAAAAACATGCTTCTATCATCCACATTACAGAAATATGAAACATGCAATTATACATAACACTTCTAATTTTGTGGCTTATGCCTTTTAGATTGCATTAGGGAATAGGATTTAATAAGCAAGCAGGTTGGGTTGTCCACAAAGCATAATTAATTTTGTGTGGAGTGCCACTCTACTGTATACTTGCAAGTAATAATACGAGCTCCTTCTGCTGCCAGGAAAGGCATTTTGCCTTAATTTTTATTATAATATGCACCCAACTTTCTGGTGTTTACTCTATAATTTATATTCCTTATAATCATTACCCATTTTTGTTGTTTTTTAAAGCAATTTTTATATTATTTTCTTTTTAAGGCAAAGCAGGTCAATTAAATTCAGAACTTAATTATTTTAAGTGACTCAAAATTGTCCCCACTTAAATAGTAATTGCTAATAATTCTTTGTTGTAAAGCCAAAACATCAACATACTCAGAATTGCATTAATCTTGGAAATGTTTTAATTACCCAAAATTCCAGATAAATTGGTATTTCAGCATATACCTTCTGAGAGTCTAACATATGAACCTTTCCATAAATGGAGTTAGTACCCTGGAGCTGATTATGAAAACATTAAGACATTCATAACATGCATTTTAGTTTACTTAAACTCACAGAAATGCCAAAATGTGTCTTTCTAAAATTCTGCCTACAGCCTGAAATATGTCTAAATGAATTTTGTAGCATGATCAAGATTTATGGAGATATCTCTACCATTAATGACTTTTCTCAAAACATTTATACACAGCAAGGAGGAGCACAAAAGTAATTTTGCAACGAGGATGCTAGCGGTCAACTGGGGTAATTCACTAGTATTTTTAGTTTCAACAATTTAAACTATACTTCAGCTAAATTATAAGTTACTTTCTATCATGGACCTTAGAGGTCACCTGGGAGCAGATAAATTCCGAACATTAAATTCTCTAAATGTGAAATTTTATTGTGTTTTGAAGTTTCATTGATGAGTCTATGGAAATCAAGAAATCCAAATGCTGAGATTAATTTTGGTGATAATTCAGGAGTAATCTAGAATACAAAATAATACTGAATTAAATGCAAATAATGACTCCAGAAAGCATCAGTGATCAACCTTTCCCTTGCTAGACATGGGAAGCTATCTATAGTTCTCTGTCTTCATGATCACTGGGACCATGTCCTAGGAGATGGCCAAAATTTTCTAAATAACACTGGTAACAATAATAGTATGTGCATATTGTATAAGATCTGTCTTTAGGATAATGTGATTCTTCTACATTTTACTGTGTAAACAAAGGTGTTAGAAAGCATAGATTTGTCAATATTAGATTGTGTATGTAGCAATCAAACTAATGGATCCAGACTTACTTTACCTTAGAGTAAATTAAATCTAGTAATTATATATGGCAACTGACTGGCAAGGAACTGAAATCTAGCACTAAGTGAAGACCTCAGAAAATAAAAACCCAGCCCAAGTTTCAAATGCAATACGTGAAATGCAGGTAGAGCAAAAGCAATGCAGGTAGAGTGAAAGCAATCAAGAAAAGTCTTAATAAAAAATTTATATTTGTCATATAATAAGTAAAACCAAAACTCAGTTGCTGCATTGTGGCTTTGACTGTGATATTTATAGAGTGCAACACTAGAATATTGAAAGCAGATGTGTAAACGTGCAAAAAATCTCATGAGGCAAAGAGGTAGTGATGGTTCAGATGGATTGATTTCGACATTTGTAGATGTCAAAAGGCTGGGAAAAAACGCTATAATACAAAGATTTCAAATCGGAGGTCATTGAGTTAGTTGAAAAAAATCAGAACCTACAAAAATAAAGGTATACTTTTGAGGGGATATGATGTATTTTTACTTCTCTGTCTTAATGAACTTACAGATTATTTTCTGAATTAATATAACTGTATTTTAGGAAACCAGCTATTTTTTGAATTTTTTGAATTTGTTAGAAATGAGCAGAATAAAATGTGTTACGATTATGTGTTGGACATCAGATATATATACTTCTCTTTTATAAAAGTAAAACAAAGTAAATGTTGAGATTTAAACACCAAAGTATCTCTGAATGAAGAAGGAATATGTCCAAGAGTCGCTCAAAACTTTTGCAAAGAGAATAAAATGGTGTAACATTTTATAGGTATTTGAAGAGATTGTTAATGTTGGGTTAACAGAGCCCTTACTTTGGACTTTTTGTCTCTTCTTTTGTAGTCCTAAAAAATTTGTCATTGACACAATTGGTCCAACTATTCTATTGTTCCTTTCCTTCCTCTAGTCACCATTTCACTAAATCCTATTTTCTATCTCCTGCCTTTATTTAGTGAGGAGGAAGTTTATTTTGTAAGTTATAGCCAGTGTTTCAACAACAAATATTTATTGAAAACCCAGGATGTCTCTATTATTATGCAAGGCATATGAAGGATTTGAAGAGATTAATGCTCACATAGAGAACAAGTCATTAGGGGACAATTAAATTTTGAATTATGGGATGACTATAATCATAAAAAGGGTTCAGATATGGAAGAGATTATTTGTGAACTGTTATAATCAAAGAGATCAGTGCTGAAACACAAGTAAGAACTTGGAAGATGGGAGGTGTAATATTTGGTCCACAGTCATGAGACGCATTTGCTATTGAGTAAAGCAGGAAGGACATCAAAAAAAGTATCAGACGGATCCAGGGTAAAATAAAGGGTATACTCCAAGGGTGAAAAAGAGTGGGTTTTTTTGTTTGTTTGTTTGTTTTTCTTTGTTTTTTTTTTGTTGTTGTTGTTGTTGTTTTGTGTTTTTTTGTTTTTAGAAGAGTGTTCTTAATTTTAGGAGAATTTGTTCCAGAATGGAGCAAGAATATGAGAGTAAGAGAAATAGAGTTGCCTAAAAATTTAATGAAGTGAGTAGAAAGAAAGGAAAGAAAGGCCTGACAAAACCAAAATTAAAGGAATTGAAGTACAAAGTGTAACTACTTGTTAAAAGTTAGGAAACATTTTTAAAGAATGGGGCACCTGGGTGGCTCTGTCAGTTGAGTGTCCCACTCTTGGTTTTGGCTCAGGTTATGATTTCATGGTTCCTGAGATCCAGCGGTATTGGGCTCTGTGCTGGCAGCACAGGGCCTGTTTGGGATTCTCCCTCCCTCTCTTTCTGTGGTTCCTCTGCTTGTGCTCTGTCCTTCTCTTAAAAATAAATAAAAGATATTAAAAAAAAAGTTACAGAGTGTCCCCTGGTCACTGCAGCAGGTAGTGTTTCCGTCCCCTCCCTGTCCCCCCTACTCACATCCATCTAGAAATTATACAATTAAGGCAGGTCAGGAGCGAGAAGCAGCAGAAGCACAGCTTTTTATTCAGGAAAAGAGAGGAGGCAGCAAAGAAGGCAATGGGAACTGGAATGTGCTTCTCCCTCCATTCCTGGTATGAGACAACAGTGTTTCACCCCCACAAGGCCAGCATAAGCATTGTACATTAGGAATCTGAGTACTAACCTAGGGTTTTGCCTTTAAAAGATTCAGCTTACTGCGGTGCCTGGGTGGCTTAGTCCATTAAGCATCCGATTCTTGATTTTGACTCAGGTCATGATCTCACGGTTCTTGGGTTTGAGCCCCATGTCAGGCTCTGCACTGACACTGTGGAACCTGTTGGGATTCTGTCTCTCTCCCTCTCTCTCTGCCCCTCCCCTGCTCATGCTCACTCGTTCATTCTCTCTCTCAAAATAAATAAATAAACAAACAAACAAACAAACAAACAAAAAAGCTTTAGCTCATTGACCCACCAGAATAACACTACTGCTAAGTTGTCTGGGTCACTCTGCCTCTCAGCACTTACTTCTACCTCTATTTTCGAACTCCGATTCCCAAACCCTTACCATTCAAGATTAACCATAGACAAATCAGGACATAAAAAACTTTATCCTTAACTTTGAGGAAAAGCTACTGCAAATAAGCAATAAGGATTTGATGTACTAGTGCATGTAGACGTCATCCCTCAAGGGCTGCAAGGAAATACTGAAGGAAATGTGGCAAGGGCTGGCTGATCATCATTCCAAGGCTGCATTCGCTCCAGAGGAAGTATAACAAAATTGGTAGGAATGCAGTCAGACTGCTTGGGCCAGATCTTGGCTGCTTCATTACTAGTGTGAGTTTGCTCAAATCTTTCCACTTCTCTGTGCCTCTGTTTCCTGTACTGTGAAATGGCAATGATAACAGTACTTTCCACATGGTGTTGTTGAAGGATAAATGATGCAATGTGCTCAAGGCGGAGGCGCTTTGTAAGCACTACATAAAGATAACCGACCGTTTATACCGAAACTCATTTTTTTACCAAACTCTGTACAAATATAATTTCGTAGTAAACTGAGAGTTGTTTTCATTATTATCCTCATTTCATGGATGAGACCGAGGCTTAAGAATTTATGACTTTCTCAAGAAGATGATGGAGTGCAGAAAGGTTCAAAATGACTTCACCTGAAACTTTCTCTACCCTCACTGAATCTGTCTCGGAAATCTGACCCTTAGATCTAAACACATCTTTATATTTTGGGGGCTGCAGAAACCTGAAGCAAGCATGAAGAGGAAGGCAAAGGAGTCAATATTTTACAGCTCTCTACATATTTTAGGTTGTACTCTCAAATCCTTTGTGCTCTGAAACCCTCTGTATTACCAGCATGCTGCCATCCTCCTCTTTCGCTACCTTTACCAGCCACTTCTAAACGTATTGTACCAAAAACGTCAGGCTTGTTATGTTATTGCTGTTTCTCCAAAAAAGATATGCTAAAGGCTAAGGTTTCTTTATTATGCCTATGTTAACCTAGATTTTCCTTTCCTTAGTATCGTATTCACATTTAAACAACAATGCAGTGATGTTCATATTTCAGAAAGCATGCGAGGCGAAATGAGTCTAATTGGAAGAAAGTGCTTATGATGCCTCAGAGCAGACACGCTACAGCCAAGTTCAAAATGTACATAGCTCCGTTACAGATATTCCACGGTAGCAGCACAAAAAGCGACACATTGCGTTAACACATCAGCATGAAAATACCATATCCTGTTCATAAGAGACAGGTGTTAAATTATAGGAGTGTATTTTGTTCATATGGTATTTATGCCTTTCAAGTTTGTTTGACATTCTAGATACACTGGGACTTATGAATAAAATTGGAATCATTTTCCTTTCTTTTTTTTATTGTATTTTTTTCTCATTCCTACTTTCTATTGGGAAGACAAACAGAAGTGAATTCATTTATGTATGTTAGGAACACACACACTAATTATGCATAGGGAAACCAATTAACTAGGTGAAACACTTTTATTTTTTATTTTTTATTTTTATTTTTGTATTTCCTCTTATTCTCTCCTGGATTCCTATGGTTTCAAGTGGCAGAATCCATTTAAAATATGGAATGACCATATTGCTAACAGTAAGCAGAGAATGATAAATAAAGGCATAATGGGATCTTGGAAGAGTAATAATAATAATAATAATAATAATGATAAACAATTTACTTCCTTCAGGAACACCCTAGAAATTCTAATGTGATAATTCATAATACAGCTCACTTGACAGGGTAGGGAGAAAGGTGTGGGTTTGACGTACTAAATAGCTCTAAAAGGGACTGTAGTTTTTGATACCAAATAGGTAAAATATATACTTCGACATATAAATCAGGGGAAAATTAATCAGTCATATTTAGTAAGTGGCTCTTTCCCCTCTATGCATCTTAGTTCTATTTTTAATTTAATCTAGTTTTCGTTATAAATTGGATGAGTTATGTCAGAAGTGTGGGTTGGAAGAATTTTAATTAGTTGTTCCTTAGGAGAGAAATACATTGTACAGAAAGCCAATTTAATGCTGTAGTATATTCTGATATCGTGAAGTTTGAATATATATAGAAACATTATATATACTTATATATATTATATTCATATATAAACATTAATAAAGCCTATATACACTACACTATACATGTTATACATACACACACACACAAACAAATGTTCCAATTCACATACTCTCTTTTCAGTTATGTGTACTTCACAAATTCATTGTGATTTCATTGTAACTTCCCTTATTACATTTCCACAAGTATTCTTAGAATAGTTTACTATTAATCTGTATTGTCTTTAACTTTGCTATTTTATTATTTTAATTGCTTGTGACACTTTTGGTTTGTGTTTACTAATGAATCTTATTCATTGTGAATTGTTACTGTCTATGTGTATGTGCATACATGTATGTTTGACCTCATTTTTAGTGGAGTTTTTCCATTTAGTTGGAACTGTGTCCCAGCTAGACGTGAGAGGTTCGCTCAGTTCCAGTGTGCTAGATCTTTGGGGATGTCTAAAGTTCATGAATACATTTTATGTTGCTTTATTGCTTAGAGTCTCTTAAACCAAAAGGGGAAAGTAAATTCAATCCTCACATAGCTCAAGGTTTTTCATTCTCAAGGGATTCTATTTTCTGTAGTCAGAGCTTCCTTGCTATCTTCCCCAGTGTGTAGGAGAACACTTTGTAATAACACCTACACTAAGCACATTGATCTTGGGAGGTCTGCTTTGACTTTTGCTTTCAGGTAGGCATTGAAACCCAAGATCTTGGGCTACTGTGGTTCAGTGACTGTAAGAACATGCACTCAGTTGCTTAAATGCAAATCACTCTTGTTTTTAGCTTCTTTTTTGTTTATGGCATGTGGAGATTACCTTCTTAGTGGTGAGCTCAGTGGTGTATTTTACGATTGTTTTATTGTTGTCACATTTTATGCAGTACCGTAGGTGGTTGGCACAAAGGATTTACTCATATGATGTCAGCTCACCACCTTGCCTGTAACTGGAATTCCTGTTTTGTTGAACTTTTATCAGAAAGCTAAAAAAAAAATGTGGTTGTTTGAGGCTATCTCCTATGCTAGGAATGACTTTTAAAGAAAATTAGGGACATATTTTAGTCACTTGTGTACTACCTTCAGGATTTGTGGCATAACAGTACGCAACCCCTATTTATTTCATAGTTTTTGTTACATCAGCTTGCTGAAACACAAAGCAAACAAATAAAGATAGAGCAAAAACACAAGCAAAACAAAGTCTCAGATGGGTTATTTATCCTGGACCTAAACAATAATATCTGGTAAATCATGGTTTTTGAGAAACTATTTATAATTTCCTAGTTAAGCACTAAATTAGATATGTAACTGTTTTTATTAATTGTGTCTGTTTTACCACCTACTTTCGCATCTAATGACACTAAAAACTCATAGCATACTTTAGGAAATTGAAACAGTAAAAAATCTTTATCACCTATGATGATAAAAACTAGGTGAATACAGTTACCAATGAATTTATGCTGCATATTTGAATATTTATAGATGAAATGCAAAATGTGTTTGAATTTTAATAGTTTACTAAATGATGAATATATTATTCTATGTATTTTATATCATTGTATAATATCATATATAACTCACAATAATTATCATTAATATTATTATATTTAGCCTCCTAAACATTTCCACTAATTTTAATAATTCTTACCTTACTTGATTTTTAAAAACCTTTTGTTTTTAAATTGTTGAAATACCACCTACTTAGACTTGTTTTCAATTTTTCTTGTGCTTTTAGATTGTAAGCATGTTGAGGGATAACAAGTGTGCCTTACTCATCCTTGAATTTTCTATGAGTTCAGGAAAGTATTTGGATAGAAATGAAACTCAGTGATAAATAGAATTAAGTTTAGCAAAATAATCAAACCTATTTGGTATGAAATAACCTTAGCCATTACTCATGGGATAAACTGGATTCTGATTAATAGCATTTTCTGAGAAGCAGTGTGTCTATAGTCATTCACTCACATGGGAAAAATACAATTAGTGCTTTTAGTTTTATGTGTATTCATTGACATTTTCTACTGCTTCTGATATTTTCTTGTTTTAAAAAAAAAGTTTATTTATTTAGTTTGAGAGAGAGAAAGAGACAGAGTGTGCAAGGGGAGGGGGCTAGACAGAGAGGGAGAGAGAGAAAATCCCAAGCAGGTTCCGCAATGTCAGTGCAGAGCCCAACTCGGGGCTTGAACCCACAAACCCTGAGAACATGACCTGAGCTGCAACCAAGAGTCGGTTGCTCAAATGGCTGAGCCACCCAGATGCCTCTGTTTCTGATATTTTCATTGTGTTACTTAATCTTTTATATAAGTTAAAAAGATGTATCATCCAAGTATTCTTTTCCACTGACATTGCATTTTTGCTTCCAAAATTAATGTAAATGTTGTTAGAAAAATGTAGCAATGAACTATAATAAATCTAATTCAGTTGCATTGTTATAGGTCATTATAAATCTCAGTAAAATTGTTATTTTTCTTAATGAAAACATTATTGAAAACTATGATTCGATCTTATTGTTTTGTCCACAGAGGCATGAAAAACAATATTAAAAATAAAATTATTTTTCTGTTTTGCTTGTATTTATTATTTCCAAAATCCAATTACAAAAAATTGAACTGTGATAAAGTAAAAAAAAAAATATTCATTTATCAGTAACAGCTTGTCCATCTCTGTAATGACAAGATTTTCCTAAAGTATAAATGTCCTGAAAATGGAAGTTTACATTATAAAAAAATTATAAGGGTATAGAAGTTGAATTTTGACTTAATCAATATTTATTGAGTGTCCAGTACAATTCGAGTATTATGTTAGATGCTAGGGATACAATAGTGGCCAGACATTTCTTCTGTTTGCAAAAAGTATAATAATGTAATGATGGAAGTATGTATAGCTTTTCAAGACAGTACAAGGGCGGCGGGGGTGCCTGGGTGGTTCAGTCCGTTGAGGTCTGACTTGGGCTCAGGTCATGATCTCAGAGCTCCTGAGTTCCAGCCCCGCATCAGGCCATGCGCTGCCAGCTCGGAGCCGGAGCCTGCTTTGGATTCTGTGTCTGCCTCTCTCTGCCCTCCCCCACTCTCTCTCTCTCTCTCTCTCTCTCTCTCTCTCTCTCTCTCAAATAAACAAATGTTTAAAAAACAAAGAGTACAAAGCAGTTAGACTTTAATTCTGTTTGTAGGGGTAAGATTTCTTACTTACAGAACAATGATGAGGGATTTGAACTGGGTTGTCAAGATATTTCTGGGAGAAGAAATGTAAAAATGCACAGAGACGTAATGGTATGGCATTTCAGGTGAAATAGTGCCATATTGCTTGATACAGAGACGAATGGGGCACTCTAAGAGATTGAGTTTGGAAAAAGGGTACATAGGCATGCCTTGTAAATTACAATTTGAGGACATAAAAAAATCATAAGGAGCCTGTGTCTCCAGTTTAAAACACACTTTTAAAATCTGGCATTTGACAGGAGTTATTGATATCTAGTCAATTTTCATTGACTTTCTGGGCATTTTCATCTTATCAGTATACTGAAACCAGAAACAGAAAACTAATAAATTATTCTAAGAAGAAATCTTGGCAGTAATTTGGAGCACATTTAACAAAAATTTGGAAATATGCTCTGATAGTTATGTAGATGTCTGCAGTGGCTAACAAGATATTTTCTAGGACTGATCTAATAATATTTGACCAAAATGCATTTCACAGAATATGTTTGCTATCAGTTGACAAGGTGATGAATGTAGAAGTCTACATTTTTGTTACCTTGATTAGAAATAAGAAACACTAGTGAAATAATGTCAGCTCATTTTATACATACCTATTACAAGAATGTGTCTGCCATTAGAAAATCACCTTTTTAATAATTTATTTTCTTCATTCTTCATTATTCTTCATTCAATAATTTATTGAATACTTACATTCCTTGAATATGTTTGCATATATATTTGTATGGATGGGTTTAGTCTTCACTAATATTAATTTCAGAAAACATTTTTAGTGTTTAAAATATGGGCTTTGTAATTAGGATTTCCAGAGTTTAAATTCTGGCTTTGCTATTTTCTAGGTATATAAATGAGAACAGGTTATTTCATTTCTTTTTATTTCAATTTCTTCATATTTACAATAGAGATACATATACAATAGGGATATGTGTAACAAACACTGAATACCTTGTCCTCTACATAGCAAATGCTCACTGAATGCAGATTGTTGTTGTTATTATTAGAATAGCATTATTAAGGTTATGTACAGAAAACATATTTACAAGTCCTACTGATGATCTACACCAAAAACTATATATCAGTGGAATCCAGTATTTTGTCAATCACCCATACAATAGTTAAAAAGAAAATACGCATATTTTGTCTATCTCTTCTTATCTACACTTTGTATATCTACTTACCCAATTAAATCTCAAAGGACACCATAGGATATGATATTCTGTGAAAGATACTACATATAAATTCTGTGTCAATTAGTTTTAATCTTAAAGAGCTACCATTCTATCACAGTTTATTGTATTATTATTGATATTATCTTATATTAAGATTAATGAAAATTTTACCCTTGAAGTAAGAGAAATTTGAACTCTGTTATTTTCTTATTTGTTTACCTTCCCAATATTAGCACTTTCTTTAACCTTCATTGCTTTGCAGGAATCTAATTGAGTCTACTTGGTACAGGTTATTTTACTTTAAATTAAATGATATAATATGTAAATCCAATTAATCAGCACAAATGCAAGCTGCAGCGTATAAGAGTACACTGAAAGTTAAATAATGAATTTCTTATTCTTGATTCCACTTTATCATTCAAAAGTAGTTCTGGAGTGTTTATAGTTGTCTAAAACACATTTAGAGAGCAACACTGAAACAAATAGCAAGAAATCTATTGGTCTGAATCAGATAATTATGTAATTATACAATTATTTAGATATAATATTTAAAAAAAAAATATATATATATATATATATCTAGGGGCACCTGAGTGGCTCAAGTAGGTTAAGCATCCGACTTTGGCTCAGGCCATGATCTCACTGCTTGTGAGTTCAAGCCCTATGTCAGGCTCTGTGCTGACAGCTCAGAGCCTGGAGCTCCTTTTGGATTCTGTGTCTCCCTCTCTGTATGCCCCTCCCCTGCTCACACTCTGTCTCTCTCTTTGAAAAAAAAAAAAACATTTAAAAAATTTTTAAAAAACACCTTAAAAAAATATATATATATATCTCAGTATATGTCTTAAGACATATATTGACTTAAGAAGGACTTAAGTCCTTATATATATATATATATATATATATATATATCCTTCATATATATATATATATATCCTTCATATATATATATATATATATATATCATATGTTAGAAGGACTTAAGAACAATGAAGAAGAATAAAATCAGGAGAAAGAGGCTAGTAACCAGGAATAACAGAGTAGCCAGAAGTGAGGTCATGCTATCTTTGCATGAGGATAAGGCCCAGGATATTCCCTTTTCCATTTCCATATAACTTGATCCCTTGTGATGTATGACAACATAACACACTGGGTCTTATCCTGTGGTATACTGTTATAAATAGAGGTACTGCCCCTATTTGTTACTAGAACATAGATTGCATCTTGGACCACTCCCTGCCTAAGATGAGAAAGATATGTCCTCACAGTAGTGGTTCTTATGCAGTTTGCAGGCTGTTTTCCTGGAAAATGGAGCCATTGGATTATCTATCATTTAGAAGTTTTACTCAGTACGTAAATCATCATAAAGTACATTTAAAATCCAGTTCATTCCAAAAGAGGTCACATATTTTGAATATAAAAGTAGCCTACTACTTTGCCCCTTAGCTCCAGTCAGAACAAAGGAAGACTCCTTAATTTAATTAAGTCTTGGCTCCAGAGTCTCATTAACTCTTAAAATAGTATGTTTCAAGTATCAGAATGACAAGGTAACAAGTAGATACCTAAACCACCAGTAACTACCACAGTGTTCCCCTTGGTCCTTTATACTGAGTCGGGAATTAAAGAATCAGGCCAGTGACACGTGAGTGGCTCAGTCCAGTTGAGTGTCCGACTCGGCTCACATCATGATCTCACGGCTCGTGAGTTCAAGCCCCACATGGGGCTCACTGCTGTCAGCACAGACCCACTTTGGATCTTCTGTCCCCCTCTCTCTCTCTGCCCCTTCCCCACTTGCACCATCTCTCTCAAAAATAAACAAGTCTTAAAAAAAAAAAAAGAATCAGGACCCAGAATACTTTATTTAATATTTGACATTCCTGTACTTAGGACCAGGATTATTATTGCATAAACCAATATATTCATGGTTGGAGTAATATAAATATCTTATTTATATTTCAGTGAAAAGAACTAAGGGGCCTCCAGAATTTGACTAGTTATAATACAATGGATGGGGAAACAAAAAGTTCTTTCAAAACTAAAGAAAAATAAATTCAACCCTTTTTCTTTACACGTATTATTAAAGTTATGAAAGTCCATCTAAATATCTTTTTGAGGATGTAAAAAGAAAAGCCAAAGTGGGAAATGTAATAAAAACAAAGGATAGAAATCACAAAACAGGAAAAAAAAACATACAATATAGTCTGAAGTTTTCCAGTAAAATTGGTTTGGAACAGATACATAAGCCAATTTGGTTCATTGACTTCTTGATGGTGTACATTTTGTCCTTTCAGATCTTATATTGAATGTAATAGATCACTATATATGAAATGGATATAGTTTTTATTAGAAAAAGAGAGAAAAATCTGGGTTTCATTAGATCTTATCAAGCTGAAACACTATGATCTTTAGAAAAATATTGGGTCTCCATGCCCAAGAAAAGAAATATGGATATGTTGGATATGTTGACTTTCAGAGTTTTTAATACAATACATATTTAATAAATAAGTGTCCCTGTGTGAAATTTCTTATAAAATCCTCACTTTTTTGAGCTATGAATTGCTTTGATTTTTGATTTGGGCTTTTGCTGAAAACACAATTAAATGTTATATATCACGTATTTAAATGTTTGCTCTTTTAGTGAATTTGCTTCATTTTTTAAAATTGATTTTTAAGAAAAATCTCCTCAGAAGTCCAAACTTAGACACATTTCTCAGACAAGATTTACTTTAAACTTTACATCTTATATAATTAATAACTTGAAATCATAAAGGACATAGAACTTTTCTACACATTTACCCATCACAATAAGCTCACTCTTAAATCCTTTGCAGCTGACTTTCCAACAGGAAGCAGGATTACCCTTGCAAGATGTAGGAGATTATATGAAAATGGATAAGACTTTTATATATAAACAAATCATAAATTCTGTTATCATTTCTCCTAACCAAAGCCAAATAGCTGATGTCTTTAATAAGAAGGAATAACACTCCACAATTTTAGACAACTAAATGACTACATAGATAGAGCAATGAGTGTGATGAGTTTTAAATCTCTTATCCGTTGCATAGATATGGGAATAGGGAACTGGCATGCAATGTTTAAATACCTTAAGAAAAGGAACAATGACATCAGTTTGCAATTAACTTAAATTTCTGTGCATTCTGAAAACATAAATAGATGTTCTATATTTTAATCACTGTGTTTTATTTTCTCTCAAAGCTATATTAGAATTACACTGAATAGATATATAGTTGTCACTACTGTGTAACTATAACATGAACATGAAATTAAGTTTACATATGGGTGAAAATGAATGTAATAAAACAAGTTCTGTTTTACTTTTGATACTTAGGTTATCCCTTTCTCTGGAAGTGTCTGGTTTTCCTCCACTGTTTGTGTGTGTGTGTGTGTGTGTGTGTGTGTGTGTATGCATGTATCTATTTAAAGATTTAATCAATTTTGAAATACAATTACTGATTTAAAATAAGACCATAAGAAGAAACTAAGGAAACAGAAATAGGTCAGAACAGTATTAAAAATTATAAAAGAGAGAAATAAAGGAAAAATCCAGTTCTCTCAGGTAAGAAATCCTTTTTTTTTTTTAAGTATGGTTACTAAGACAACAGCTTAATGTAAGACTAGAGAACTGAAAAAAAAAAAAAAAAAGAGTCCAAAAACCATCCTAATTATAGGTGCCAGTGAACATATTAGAGACAGGGACACCACATATCACTATGCAAAAGACCACATCAAATATAAAATTATGAAAAGTATATAAATGGGTAAAGAACTCACACAGTACCTTTACTAATAAGGAAATCCCAAAGGAAGTATATTAGCTTATTAAAGCTGCCATAACAAAGTACCACAAAATAGGTGGCTTAGAACAACAGAAAATTATTTTCTCAGGGTTCTGGAGGCCATCAGTCCTGAGGACTATGAGGAAGAAATTTGTTCCAAGCCTCACTCCTAGTGTCCAGCGATTTGATTATGATCTTTGGTGTTCCTTGGTTCTACTTCATCACTCTGATCTTTGCCTTCAACTTCACATGGTGTTTCCCCATGCATTCCTGCATCTGCATCCCCCCCCCCCCCCCGTTTTATAAGGACACCAGTAGCATTGGATTAGGTGCCTACTCTACTACAGTATGGCCTCATCCTCACCTGAATATATCAGTAATGACCTTAGTCTCAAATTTCGAGGTACTAGGTTTTAGGACTTCACCATATGAATTTTGGAGCAACACAAATCAACTCATAACATGTAAGTACATAATATATATACTCTATTCTTCGTGTAATGAAAAAACTTCAAATTAAAATGAATAGTTGATACCACTAAAAATAAATGAATATTTATATTATTCAATGATGATAAGTCATTTTCATAAACTCCTGGTGACTTTTTATGTCTCTGTTATCTTCTTGGGGGAGAAAATCTATTGATATGTGTCAAATGTCTTCAAATTCTATTTTTGGCCAAATCATTTAACATGTACAGATATCCTCAAGGAAAATTATCTTAAAAGTAGCTATATATTTTATAGAAAGACCACCAAAACATTTTATATTTATAAATATTTGAAAAATAGTTTTGAACTTTAGGGACTAGTGGAAAAAACTGGTTGATATGTATAAATATAATCATATCCAAACATTAAATAATTATAACTTTTTTTATATTTGCAATTGTGTGAGGTATTAATCTAAGCATTTTCATGTGTATTAACACAGAGAATTCTCACAAGAGCCCTCTGAGAAATATGCTCTACTAACTCTCTTATTTTTGGTAAATTTTAGGTGTAAAAAAAATTAAATAACCTGTCTCGGGTGACCCAGTTTTGCAAGCAGCAGACTAGGGCAAAAACCCAGGCATCTGTTCCCAAAATTCATTTTCTTAACCACTTTGCTATATTAACCTCATAAACTGATATTGAATTATTTATGATATCAGGTTGTTTAAATAAAACAAAGTATAATATTGTACACATAATTTTCAATTATCTTCATTGAAATATAAGTCAGAACATAATATGCCAAGATAACAACTGTTGTCTTAGAATTGTGTAATTATCATTGTTTTTACTGTTACTTATGCCTTTGGTATTTTTTGCTAATATACTTAAAATTTTAAGATAAAACAACAATAAAAATACTTCATAGGGGCGCCTGGGTGGCGCAGTCGGTTGAGCGTCCGACTTCAGCCAGGTCACGATCTCGCGGTCCGGGAGTTCGAGCCCCGCGTCAGGCTCTGGGCTGATGGCTCAGAGCCTGGAGCCTGTTTCCGATTCTGTGTCTCCCTCTCTCTCTGCCCCTCCCCCGTTCATGCTGTCTCTCTCTGTCCCAAAAATAAATAAACGTTGAAAAAAAAAATTTAAAAAAAAATACTTCATAGGTGTTCATATGCATTTTTTATACACATTTACCGGATCAAATATGACAGTAAGATATTTGGTAATTTGAATTTTTGTTTCTCTCTAGGTAAGCTCTTATTTAATTCAAGCTTCAGGCTGCTAGATTCACTAACAAAATATAAATAGATTACATGTTTTATTTAATTAACCCAGGGTCACTATCCATTAGAGTTTAGTTTGCATATCTACCTTAAGGGACTATGGAATGGTCCAGGTGGTTCCTGTGACCTAATTTGCATATATGGCCATGGCATACGCAAAAGGAATTGCCTGTTGCCAGGTTCTCTGGATACTTGACGTTGGTTACTACCATGAAGAATTATATTCACTAGAACATTCTGGGAGGGGTGAAGAGTTGTAGGAGCTTTGAAAATATAGTGTACCATAGACTAGTAAGCAGTCAACAGAAGTCTAGCTACCCCACCAAGAATAAAAACAATCCAAGGAAAACTAGAATAATATGAAATGCAGCAGGGTACAGAAACATGAATTTCCCCAGCATCACAGTATATATTACACTTACTGCCTGAATATTAGAGCTGTTGGTGGAGGGAGAAGGGCAAAACTGAACCATAATTAGTTGCACTAGTAAATAGTCAGTTAAACAGATGATTAAACAAAATCATCTTTGTTTTTGGCCTTATCAGAACTACAAAGACAAAATATGACAAAAGCAGGTTTTAATATCTATTGCTACATACCCAATCATATCTTTCAAACCCAGACATTGAAAATATTATTTTATTCAACATTCCTTGCCAGGAACCTGATATGTTATAGTATAATTGAGGATTATATCCCTAAAATAACTTAGAAGGACATCAGAGAAGTCCCTTAAACCTCAAAAAAAAATTCCAGGTGTGCTTGGGTGGCTCAGTTGGTTAAAGGTCTGACTCTTGGTTTCAAATCAGGTCATGATCTCAGGGTTGTGAGATCAAGACCTGTGTTGCACTGGGCATGGAGCCTGCTTGAAATTCTCTCTCTCTCTCTCTCTCTCTCTCTAATAAAATAAAAATTCCAAGAAAAGTCTAGAAAGTAACACTTCTGAGAATAAGGAAGGAATTCAGATTTTAGAGCTGAGGCCAGAAAGTGAAAGTTAGATCACCCACAAGAGTAATAATTTGAGCGCCAAGATTTTGCTGAGATAAAACTTTCTGGGTCACTCATGCCATAGAAAATTGTGCAGAAAATGCTGGAAATAATTGTTTATTATTATGAACAATGTTGTTGTTAATATTTATTAATACCTATTGTATAGCCCAGAAAGCTCCATGTACTAGAGATGTAAAAATAAAAGATCACTCCTCTCAAGAAATTCTGTCTAAAATAGAATGTTACACTGTCTGCGGGTCTATCCTTGCAGGGAGAAACCTAGGAACCATGAGGAACATATAAAGGACATCCACATAAGATTGGCTAGAGATGGAAGTGGCATTAGAAGTGAAGCACTGTTAAAGAAGGGTTTCTAGAAAAGGTTATAATTGAGCTGATTATACAAGAATTTCTCTCTTGCTCAGTGTTATGACTTGACTTTGTTAAATTAACATTTGTTATATCGAGCACAGGGTGCCAGATAATGAGCCAGTGTTCAACAAAAGACCACAAGAGAAATTGAAATAGAGAAGTTTATTATTTCCAGGTCCCGGAGGAAGTACATGGCATAAAGCCACACAGGGAGATCAAGACAGAATACAGGGAGAAAAAAAGACAGGACATGGGTACGTGACTTTATTGGGGTCCATGGATGGGGGCTTTGGAGTTCCCTGGCTACAGCTGGGACGGTTGATTCAAAGTAGAAAAAGCAGAATTTTGATAAGCTCCACAGAGGTCTTATTTCAGAGGTACACAAAGAGAAGACCTTGGGAGAAGGGGAGGCTACTGATCACAAGGATCATTGGGGAATTCATATCAGGAACTTATATTTGTTGTGGCTCTGCAGACTGTTATCTGGTACCAGCACTTGCATGAGCAAACTGGTATCAGTTTAAAGTCCCCACAGTCTGCTGGGCCAAAGACAATGGATGCTGAGGCAGCAATACCATGGAGTAACTTAGCTAAACTCTTGCTTTTCTCCTTATCACTACTTTAGAGAAGTTACAGCTCTATTTTTTTTATTTAAAATCAGTAATAAATGTACAAGAAAAGCAAGGGACTCTTACAGGTATCATATAGGTAATAGGCAGAGATTTGGGTATTCTCCAAAATCTCGTATTTCATGAGTTATCTCTCAGAGGTCTTATAGGAAGGATGATAATCCTTTTGTTAGTAGCATTAACAGGGAAATCTCACGAATAAATTTTGGGTCTTTGTGCCACAAACTGATTTTCCCTGTAGCCTAACAAGAAAAGATAAATATAACATCTACAGTCAACCTTTTCAATGCTCCTCACTGATAAGGAACAAATTGACCTGGGATCTTTTTCACTACAAATAGAGCTTTACAGGGGAATATGTCAGGTGAGTTAAAAAGGAAGAACAAAAATGTATTTATGTGAAAAGGAGAACCACAGTTATTTTAAACTTTAACTGTCATTCATTTTGAGAAACTTGTTCCACATGGATATTACTGGGTGTTGCTATTTTAACAGCGAATTATAGAGAATATAATAGAAATAACAACTTGAGCTATTCCAAATCAAAATCGAAGAGCAGAAATGAAACCATGGAATCTGTGGATTTGACATCGAAAATTGTAATTCCACCAATGTGATCATAGAAAGAGATCAGCTCTAATAGCACAATTTTGGAAGTATTTTGGAATATCTAATATGAGCTGCTTAACAGAAACAGTAAGGCCACATCACATATATGCTTTCAAATCTTTGGAAGCTTAAAAGCCAACTAAAAAAGTTATTATTGTGCATTAAAGAAGTTTCAGTGAGAGTGTTGCCTTGTAGGTCATGATATACGTTGAAAATTAGTTGACTTAGCAGGATGCAACACCCAATATTCTTATTTTAGGTAATGCCTACACATAAACTAATTTTGTACTACAAGTAGAGGTCAGAAGCAGAGAGATTCAGAGTGGTTTGTCATGAGTGGGGTTCCCTGTAGATTTAACGTTTGTAAGTTTCATTTCTACTTTTCAATCAATGAACTGGGGCATGATATGAATTCATTATGAGGAAACAAAGATTGAAAAAATTGGATAAATGATTCCAGAACATATGCTCAGGTAACTGTAAAAATCAACTTCTATTCAAAACTCAGAAGTTGAAAAGATTGGAAAATTGGATTCAGTTACTTATATAAGAATGTAGGCTTAGGGCTTGATGCATTAAGAAGTGGGAAGAATATGAGATTTTACCCTATTGGGTGCTAACAATTTACTCTGGCACATTATTACAGATGATGACTGAAGGTAGGAGAGTCCTGGATCAGAGGAAGGACTTTATTATCTTGAGATAGTAAGCAGCATAAACTTATCTTGCACATCAGTTGTTCTTGTGTCCCCCTAGTCTCACCAGGATGACATAAAACATCCCAGATAGATGCTGTTCACACAGTAGGTTTGCAACATGGTTGAGGGACTCTGAGTTGAGTTAACTCAAATCTCTTATGTTAGGCTGTGAACAAACATGGTCAATCTTTGTTCCCTCCAGGGAGACACTATCTCTATCTTCTAAGGCCATTTCCAATACAAGCATCCTTGAAAAGATAGTCCAAAACAAAAGCAAGTGCTCCTGCTCATAACAGTGCAGAAAGGCAGGAGAGCCATTAAGAATTATCTCCCAAGGTGCTTCTGCCTGGGAAAATTTTAGTGCAGCTGATGTGCCATTGGTTAGTTTATCAAGTTGTGGGCATATTTCAAAATATTGAAATTTCATGCTTCAGTTTTCCTGACTACCCTTTCCCATTAGCCTGATCTTTGGCATTTCTTATGATTATCTTGCACATGTGGCCATTACCGGGCTAGCAAGCATTTTAGTGATTATGTTCTCCATAATCTGAGTAATATTTTTGGTTATTTGTATGCTCAGTAACATCTCTAATTATTATTAAGATTGTTATTTTCTGAATATCTTAATATCTTAATAGTCATAGTTTTGAGGTTGGATTTGTTTATGCCTTTATAAAGTTAAGATGTGTGTTTACCTTTATTAATTTAAGAAAAAGTAATGCAAATGAGTATGAAATATGCATGCAAGTTTTCTAGAGAAAATGTTTTATAAAATTTCTTCTTTATACTAAGAGGCTATTAATGCATCAGGAGCAGTGAGAGTAATTGTTAGAGAAGTCCACTCAAATACCACCCACATATACAATGGCTAGAATAGGACCCAAAAGATTTTCTCGGAAAAGTTTGCATATAGCAGACAACACAGCCAAGTCATAGTCATACTGAGTATTTCTGCTCCAATGGCAAGATAAAGATTTGTGACAAAAATGTTCTACATCCTCAAAAGCACCACATTACACAAACCACCTCTTTTAGCAAATAGTACCTATATGTTGTGTGTTTGCACATAAAATCACCACAATCACAATTTTACAGATTTACTTCATGACTTAATTTATCCAAATGGTGATGGTTGTTTATTTCCCACACTGGGTAGATTGAAATGACGTGCACAGCTGGGTTTCAGAACTGGTCTATATTTAATTCATGGATGTTGACAGAACCTAGTGCCACACCTGAACATCCTGTGTAAATCCTGTGTAACTCCCATCTCACACTCACTCAAGTAAGGTCAAAGCTCAATTCAAATAGTCAAACAGCTGTTTTCACACAAAATGTTTAGAGAATCTTACTTTGGATTAGGGATTGCCAATCAAGATACTTACAGGAATCAGACAATTATGATATGTCAATGAAATGGGTCAGCAGAAAAGGAAGTTCATATTAAAATTCAGTGTCAGAGGAATAGTAAGAAATGAGGAGACGTGGAAAATGCACACCCTCTCTAGAGCAGAGCATCTGTTACCCAGACTCAGTCCATTGTGAGGAGGTGGCATGTTGACCAATTTTCCAATATTTTCAAGCAAAAATTAAAAACTCTATGTTCTTGCTTTTCATAGGAATTGGTACTAGAAACAGGTATTATGAAATCCTTTTATTTACTAATGAACTACTAAATTAACGCTCTTAATCTGAAGAGACTTCAGGCTATTTCTGAGAATGCAGAATGTGTATCATGCCTCCATGGCTGGCTTCTCATGGACAGCACTGATTTTATGAATAAGGCCTAAATCATGGTAGTCTCGGGTATGTTCTCATGAAAGTTCTCTAATTCAGAGTAGAGAAAAAGGAAAAGGCTACTTAAAAGTTAAAATCAATTAGTTCACTGAACTAATATCTTCAATATTATTGAACACCATTTGGTCCCCAAATATAAAACAAGTAAGTACCCTCTTGCATGGATCCTTGCAAATGTGATGAAAAGAAAATCTGGCCCATTCATTACACGTGGCTTTGAACCAATTCAAATGAATGTCTCAGCTCTTAAAAGAATCCATTCTCAGTTGGAATGTTAAAATACAAAGCCCAACCAATGATATACAAAAGATTATATGGTTCATTCCCTCAAAAGGATAACTACATTTAGGTGTTAAAAGTCAAACTTCACTTTGGATTCAGAAAGCTTATTTTCTTTTGGCATTAAATAGGTAATCACCCTTCTTTTATTTTCCTAACTATTATATAATGTCTTAGAAGGACTTGTAATGATTTTTACAATAAACCTTAAATCTTAATAGTGGAGAAATTAATCCCTCTAGGTATTAATTATGTAAAAAGCACTCTAGGGTTGGAGGAGGTGTTTGTTATAGGATTGAATTAATGATTAAATAATAATTACAGAATATAGTGGGTAAGGTGAATATTGCAATCAAAGGTACTTGTAAAAAATTCTAATGTAAAAAATTCTGACAGCCTTCCTGTGATTGGCTCTAAGCTAATAAGGAACTCATAGCAAACAGGAAGAAAGGAAGTCTCTGAAAGAGAACTTTAGAAAAATTAATTGTATCTGTGTTCAGGTCTTCAAAACACTAAATCTAGGATCAGTCATATGCTGGAAAGCACAGAGCAGAATACATGAAGGTAAAGTTTCCGGGGTATCACCCCAATGTCTTCTACCAGTACGCCTTCTTTACCTGCATGTCATTCTTTTTTTTTCCCAATGGTTATTTTTGAGAGACAGAGCACTAGTGGGGGAGGGGCTGAAAGAGAGGAGACACAGAATGTGAAGCAGGCTCCAGGCTCTGAGCCATCAACACAGACCCCAATGTGGGGCTTGAACCCACAAACTGTGAGATCATGACCTGAGCTGAAGTCAGTGCTCAACCAGCTGAGCCACCCAGGCACCCCATTGCATGTCATTCTTTTGGGCTTTAGTGGTGTGCTAACTTGAATGCCTTAGGAGGTCGAACTATATTACCCCAATAGAATGACATTTTTTACATTGCCTAGCTGGCAGTCAGAAGACAATAAATATCCTAAAGATACAGTATGATGTGATTAAGTGGAGATCAATATAGAATACTAAGTAATTTGCCAAGGAAGCTGATGCCTGCACCATACTCTGAAAAATAAAAAATCTGCTCCTCTGGAAACTACCCTTATGCAACCAGTTATTCCTTTTTAATATTTATATGCATATTCAAATTCTCTCTCATGGCTCATATTTAAATATGATGGTCTTGGGCGTTCTGGTACAAGATAGGGACATAGAGAGACCCTGAACTCACCTCCTCCATGGAACACACCAATTTATATCTATTTATATAACATTTCCCCCTAAAGATATGTTGAATAGCTCCTGAATAGCTATTGAACAACCAAAGATAGAACAGCAAGAGAACATCAAGAGAGGCAGACACACAGTAACAAAAGGAAACCCTCACCTCAATGCTGCAAATGGCTGTGGGGAGGGATTGTACTCAAGGACCCTGAACAGATCCTTCTGTCCCTGGGCACAGAAAAAAGCTGCAGTTTAAAAGAGCAACTCGCATATAAAAGAGACAACACCAGAACTCTGGCAAGAGGCAAAGGAACTGCAGGAAAGCTCTCCAGGTCACAGGGATTGGAGAGAACAGTTCCTGTTCCTACACCTTAAAAGCCTAGACCAGAGCAGGGTCTGGACACTATAATGGGTAAGTCCAATAGTCATAATAAGCTTGAGTCTACTAGCCCACACCAGTCACCCTGTGGTGCCAGGGCACAGAAAACAAGCCTTGGTTTTGTGCTTTGTTGTGTTACTGTTGTTGTTGTTGTTTTCTTTTAACTTTTTAATATTTGTGGGTTTTTTTTTCTTTTTGGCTCTGTTCTTTTCTTTCTTGTTCTCTTTTTTCTTCTTCTTCTTTTATTTTCCTTTTATTATTATTAATTACTTCTTTATTCTTTCTGTAAAAAGCCATGGTTTAAAAGAGTAGCTAACATATACAGCCACAGCTCCAGCCAACCAACAAGTCATCAAGCACACACAGTCTGCATAGGGGACATTATTCACAAGACCACTCCTTCAACTTTAGGATAAGTAGCTCTTTTACCTAATCCATAGAAACAAACACAGAAAGTCAACCAAAATGGGGAGACAGAGGAGTATACTCCAAAAGAAAGAATAAGAAAAAAAATTCAGAAAAAGAAGTAAATGAAACAGAGATAAGCAATATGTCTGATAAAGTATTTAAAGTAATGATCATAAAGATCACCAGGCTAGAGGGGAAAAAAAAAAAATAAATAACTCATGAGACCTTCAATAAAGGGATAGAAAATATTGAAAAGAGCCAATCAGAGTTTAAAAAACACAGTAACTGAAATAAAAAATACACTAGAGAAAATCAACAGTAAATCAGAGGATGCAGAAGAATATACCAGTGATTAGGAAGACAGGGTAATGAAAAGCACACAAGTTGAACAGCTAAAAGAGAAAAGAATTTTAAAAACTGAGGATAGGTTAAGAGATCTCTTGGACAACATCAAGCAAAGAAACATTCACATATAGTGGTCCCAGAAAAAGTGGAAAGAGAGGAAGGTGTAGAAAACTTATTTGAAGATATAATAACTGACCTAAGGAGAGAAATATATATCCAAGTTCAAGAAACACTGACAGTTCCAAACAAGATGTACTCAGGAGGTTCTTACCATGGCACATAATAATTAAAATGTCAGAAGTTAATGATAAAAAAGAGAATCTTAAAAGCAGCAAGAGAGAAACAAAAGTTACCTACAAGGAAAACCTATAAAGCTATCAACTGGTTTTTCAGCAGGAATTTGCAAGCCAGAGGGAGTGGTTTGATGTATTCAAAGTACTGAAAGGAAAAAGCCTACAACCAGGAATACTCTCCCAGGCAAGGTTATCATTCAGATCTGAAGAAGAGATGAAGAGATAAAGAGTTTCCTAGACAAAAGATAAAGGAATTTATCACCGCTAAACCAGCCTCACAAGAAATGGTAAAGGGACTTCTTTAGGTAGAAAAGAAATGGTTATAAGTAGACATAAGAAAAATATGAATTAAAAGATGTAAAATAGGACAACATATACATATAATGTGGAGAAGGGAGGAAAAAGAGGAAAAAGGATGAAAGAAAAGGAAATATTTCTTTCTTTCTTCCCTTCTTTCTTTCTTTCTTTTCTTCATCTTCATCTTCGTCTTCTTTCTTCTTTTTCTTCTTCTTCTAAGAATGTGTTTATAATGAAATGTCCACCAAAGTAATATGGACTGCTATTTACTTAAAATGTTATATATGAACTTCCTGGCAACCACAACCCAAAACCTATGATATATACACAAAAAGGCCAGAGAGAAAGCCAAAGAAAACATTATAGATATACACTGATCACAGAGAAAAAAGAGCAAAAGGAGAAGAAAGGAACAAAGAAGAACTACAAAAACAACCAAAACCAAATTTTAAAAGTGTCAGTAAGTACAACCATTTGATAATTACTTTAAGTGTAAATAGACTAAATGCTCCAATCAAAAAACATAGAATTGTGGAATGGGTTAAAAACAAATAAATAAATAAATAACAACACTCATCTATATGCTGCTTAGAAAAGACTCACCTCAGACATAAAGATGCATAAAGGCTGAAAGTAAAAGGATGCAAAAACATTCACCATCCAAATGAAAGTGAAAAAACCAAAAAAGGTGGGGTAGCAATACTTAGACAAAACAGACTTTTAAACAAAGACTAACAAGAGACAATGTAGAACATTATATAATGACAAATAACAATAAAGAGATCCATCCAACAAGAAAATATAACGTCTGCAAATATCTATAAACTTAACACTGGAACACCTAAATAATAAAGCAAACATTAATGGACATAAAGAGAGTAACTGATGGTAATATAATAGTATTAGAGGACTTTAACTCTCCACTCACATCAATGGATATATCCTCCAGATAGATAATCAATTAAGAAAACTTTGTCTTTGAATGACACATTGGACCAGATGGACATAACAGATATACACAGAACATTCCATCCAAAAAAACCAGAAAATACATTCCTTTCAAGTGCACATGGAACATTCTCCAGAATAGATTATATATTAGGCCATAAAACAAGCCTCAGTAAATTTAAGAATATTGAAATCAGGGGCGCCTGGGTGGCGCAGTCGGTTAAGCGTCCGACTTCAGCCAGGTCACGATCTCGCAGTCTGTGAGTTCGAGCCCCGCATCGGGCTCTGGGCTGATGGCTCAGAGCCTGGAGCCTGTTTCCGATTCTGTGCCTCCCTCTCTCTCTGCCCCTCCCCCGTTCATGCTCTGTCTCTCTCTGTCCCAAAAATAAATAAACGTTGAAAAAAAAAAAAAAGAATATTGAAATCATACTATACATCTTTTCCAGCCACAATGATATAAAACTAGAAATAAATCACAAGGAAAAAAATGAAAAAACACAAACACATTGAGACTAAACAACCAATGGGTCAATGAAGCCATCAAGAAAGAAATTAAAAAATACATGGAGACAAATGAAAATGAAAACACAATAGTCCAAAATCTCTGGGACACACTGAAAGCAGTTCTGAGAGGGAAGTATATAGTAATACAGGCCTATCTCAAGAAACAAGAAAAAAATGCAAGTAAACAATCTAACTTTAAGTGTTAAGGAACTAGACCTGGAAAAGGAAGAAAAAACAAAGTGCTAGGTGAGTAGAAGAAAGGAAATAATAAAGATCACAGGACAAATAAATGAAATAGATAAAGCTTCCAAGTATATTCTATGAAGCCAGCATTATCCTGACACCTAAACCAGGCAAAGACAAAAAACATCACACAAAAAAAGAAAACTACAGGCCAATATCTCTGATGAACATAGATGCAAAATCCTCAACAAAATATTAGCAAACTGCATATGACAATACTTTAAAAAGATTATTCACCACCATTGCGTGGTATTTATTCCCAGGATGCAAATCAATCAACGTCATACACCACATCAACAAACTAAGGATAAAAATCATATCATCATCTAGGTAGGTGGAGAAAAAGTGTATGGCAAAGTTCAATATCCATTCATGATAAACAAACTGGGGTTAGAGGCAACATACCTCAACATAATAAGGCCATTGATTAAAAAAAACCCACAACTAACATCTTCCTCAAAGGTGAAAAACTGAGAGTTTTCCCTCTAAAGTCAATAACAAGACAAGGATGTCCACTCTCACCACTTTTATTCAACATAGTACTGGAAGTCCTTGCCACAGCAATCAGGGAAGAAAGAGTAAGAGACATCCATATTGGAAAAGAAGAAATTAAACTGTTACTATTTGCAGATGGCACGATACCACACATGGAAAATCTTAAAGACTCCACCAAAAAAACTATTAGAAGTAATAAATGAATTCAGTAAAATGGTAGGATAATTAATACCCATAAATTGCTAGTGTTTCTATAAGCTAACAATGAAGTTTCAGAAAGAGAAAAATAAAAACCAACAACAACACCATTTACAATTACTCCAAAAAGAATAAAATACCTATGAATAAACTTAACCAAAGAAGTAAAATATTTGTACTCTAAAAATTTTAAAACACCGATGAAAGTAATTGAAGAGAGCACAAACAAATGGAAAGATATTCCATGCTTATGGATTTGAAGAATTAAGATTGTCAAAATGTCCATATTACCCAAAGCAATGTACAGATTCAATGTAATTACTATCAAAATACTAACAGCATTTTTCACAAAACTAGAACAAATAATCCTAAAACTTGTGTGGAACCACAGAAGACCCAAAATAGCCAAAGCAGTCTTGAGAACAAAGAACAAAGCTGGTGGTATCACAATTCTGGATTTCAACATGTACTACAAAGCTGTAGTAATCAAAATAGTGTGCCACTGGCATAAAAACAGACACATGGATCAATGGAACAGAATAGAGACCCCAGAAATAAACCTATATTATATGGTCAATTAATCTATGACAAAGGAGGCAAGAATATACAGTGGGGAAAAGATATTCTTTTGAATAAATGATGCTGGGGAAACTGGACAGATATATTTAAAGAATAAAACTAGATTACTTTCTAACACCATACATAAAAACAACTCAAAATGGATTAAAGACCTAAACATAAGACCTGAAACCATAAAACTGTTAACAGTCCTAGGAGAGAATACAGGCAGTAATTTCTCTGGCATTAGCCATAGAAACATTTTTCTAGATATGTCTCCTAAAACAAAAATAAATTATTAGGAATACATAAAAAATAAAAAGCTTTTGCACAGCAAAATAAACCATCAGGACAACAAAAAGACAACCTACTAAATGAGAGCAGATATTTGCAAATGATATATCTTGCAGGGGTTAATATTCAAAATATATAAAGAACTTATACAACTCAACACCAAAAATATAATCTAATTAAAACATGAAAGAGGGCCTGAAGAGATATTTCCCAAGGAAGACACACAGATGGGCAACAGACACATGAAAAAAAGTTCAACATCACTAATTATCAGGGAAATGTAAATCAAAACCATAATGAGATATCACCTCATACCTTTCAGAATGGCTAAAATCAAAAAGATAATAAACAACAATTGTTGATGAGGATGTGGAGAAAAAGGAACTCTCGTGCATTGTTGGTGGGAATGTAAATTGGTACAGCCACTGTGGAAAACAGTATGGATAGTTCTCAAAAAACTAAAAAAAGAATATTTTATAATCCAATAATTCCACTAGTTACCCAGGGAAAATAAAAACACAAAGTCTAAGAGATATATGCATCCCTATGTTTATTACAGCATTATTTGTAATAGCCGAGAGAAGAAAGCAATCTAAGAGTCCATCAATACACAAATGGACAAATATATATATATATATATACACACACACACACATATATATATGTATATATATATACATATATATATACACACACATATATATGTGTATATATACATATATACATATATATACACATACATATATAAGTATATATATATATATATACATATATATGTATATATATATATATACATATATATATAGTGGAATATTACACAGCTATAAAAAGGAGGAAACCTTGCCATTTGGAGACAATATGAATGGCCCTAGAAGGTATATTAAGTGAAATAAGTTACCTGAGAAAGACAAATATCATGATTCCACTCATGAATTGAATCTAAAAAAATAAAAAAATAAAAAGTAAATAAACAGGAGCCCCTGGGTGGCTCAGTTGGTTGAGCATCTGACTCTTTATTTTGGCTCAGGTCATGATCCCAGGGCTATGGGATTGAGCCCTGCATCAGGCTCTGCGCTATAGGTGGAACCTGGTTAAGATTCTCTTTCTATCTTCCTCTCTCTCTGCCCCTTTTCTGCTCTCACACATGCTCTCTCTCTAAAATAATTTTTTTTTAAAAATTTAGAAATGAATAAAAAAACAGAAAACAGAATCAGGACTACAAATACAGAGAACAGACTGAGGGTTACCAGATGGGAGGGAGGTGGAGCATTGGGAAAAATGGATAAAGGGAAGAGGGAGATAAGGCCTCTAGCTACGGAATGAGTAAGTCATAGGAATAAAAAGCAGAGGGTAAAGAATTATAGTCCATGATATTATAATAGCAATGAAGTGTGACAGATGGTAGCTATACTTGTGGTGAACATGGCATAAGGTATAAACTTGTCAAATCATTAAGCTATAAACCTGAAACTATTGTAACATTGTGTGTCAACTATGCTCAAATAAAAAATATATGTTAAAAAAGAAGTAATTATGTTACAAAAAAAAATACTTGCCAAACAAGGAAGATTTTAAAATAAAGGATCAACATCCATAGAATAAATATAATTCTCTACACATTCTTCTTATAACTACTTTTCATAATTGGTATAAAATACCAAGTTTGAGTATGCTTTCTTTTTTTTTTTTAATTTTTTTAAATGCTTATTTATTTTTGAGAGAGAGACAGAGACAGAGACAGAGACAGAGCATGAGCAGGGGAGGAGCAGAGAGAGAGGGAGACACAGAATCCCAAGCAGGTTTTAGGCTCTGAGCTGTCAGCCCAGAACCCAATATGGAGCTCGAACCTACACTGTGATGATGACCTGAGCCGAAGTCAGACACCCAAAACCAACTGAGTCACGTCCCTTTAAAAAAAATTTTTTTTGATGTTTATGAGTATGCTTTTTTTTTTTTTACTATTTATTTATTTTTGGGAAAGGGAGAGAGAGAGAGAGAGAGAGAGAGAGAGAGAGAGAATGTCAACAGGGGAGGGGCAGAGAGAAGGAGACATAGAATCTGAAGCAGGCTCCAGGCTCCAACACAGGGCTCAAACTCATGAACCGCGAGATCATGACCTGAGCCGAAGTCGGATGCTCAACCAACTGAGCCACCCAGGTGCCCCAACCTATGAGTATGCTTTCTTAAAGCAACCGTTGCTATGTATTATACATAAATATTTAATTTATTCTTAGACCTATATTGTTTTTTTACAGAATTTATTGGCATATTGTGTTATGGTATGAAATAAAATTTTGTACTAGTTTTTTTACTTAAAAAAAGTAAACAAAAATAAAATAAATTTAAAAAATAAATATGATTGTCTTACTTAAAAACAAACATACAAAAATACCTCCTTTAAGTCTCCTCCCTCTTCTTCAAGGATCTCTCTTTTCTATCTCTTACACTGATTAAAAATTGTTTATACTTTCCACCTACCTTTTTTTTTTTTTTGCCTTTTTGTTTACTATTCAAACTCTTCCAATGTGACATAAATTCCCTTCAATTCACATAAACATGTCTACTAGATCTTAATAACTTCCTTGTTTATGGTTCTTAATCATATCTCTTCTTTATAAAGTGAGCATAAAATCAGCACTCAAGGTTTCCAGGAAAACATTTTTAAAAAGCTTTTGTCTTTTCCATGGAGAAACCAGTGGAGTGGACGTTGTTGGTTGTGGCTGCTCATCTTAGAGGGGTCATCTCACTTGATTTTTCTCCTGTATAATTTACATTTTCCTTTTTGTACTCAATCTTTGAAATCCAGAGTGTATTTTATACTTACTGTGTATCTCAATTTGTTCTAGGATTTCTACTACTCAGTAGGTGCATATGGCTGGTGGCTAGTGTATTGAAGGGCACGGTCCTATGCCCTGGCCTAGTTAATTCATAATATCTGTCATCTCATCTAATGTACTATTTTTCTCAAAAATTCCTTCAGTGATAGTCTAGTCAGTGTATCTTTGATATATGATGTCATAACATCATTTCCTCTCATCAATAATGCTTATTTGGTTTTAAAATTATACATTTATACGGCATGATAATTGTTTGACATCTCATCAGAGTAGGAAGTGTCTGTTTGGTTTTTTCCCCATCATTGCTTTCCCAGTGCTTAGTTTGATCCCTGAGCCCTATAGGCATCCAAAATATATATTATATTATGAATGCATTAATGACTAAATAATTGAATGTGTGGGAAGGAGAGGGAAACACTGGCATAGAAATGGAGTGGCAATGAAGACAAACTATGATATAAAACAAATGGTATGGATTTGTACTGAGATGGACCTAGACTTATAAACTGATTCTCCTCCTTTAGTTGGGTGATTTGAGCATGTGTCTTAGCGTTGTATTATTCATTGATGTTCAATCAAATTAGGTATGAAAAAAGCATATCAAATGATTAAAATAATTTCATAAAAATGATAAAAATACTTTCCTATGCCAGTATTTATATGGGGACTATTGAAGGTTGAAAACTCACCAAGAGGATAGCATGAGACTCTGTTAAAACTCATTATGCACAAATATGCATGTGTAAGAATTGATTATATTCTGAGTCTCTCTTTATCCTCATCTAAGGGTATTTGTCTACTAACATATGAAGTAGAAATTTTTGGAAAAACACAGTGATTAATCAGCCTTAAAAAAGAAGAAAATCCTACCATTTGCAGCAACATGGATAAACCTGGAAGAGATTATGCTAAGTGAAATAAGTCAGTCACTAAAGGGCAAATACTGTATGATTCCTCCTAATAGTCAAATTCACAGAAGCATAGAATTGAATGGTGGTTGCCAAAGGGATATAGGGAGGAGGAAAAGGGTAAATGTGGTTCAACGGGTATAAAGGCATAGTTAAACAAAATTAATAGGTTCTAGAGATTCACTGCACACACTTAAACATTTTTTTAAAAGGACAGAACTCATATTAAATGTTATTACCATTAGAAAAAACAACAACAAGGGGACACAAGAAATCTTTCAAAGATGATAGATTAATTACCTTTTTTTGTGGTGATTGTATCACGGGTGTATGTATGTAGTCCAAACTCATCAACATGTATATGTTAAATACGTGCAACTTTTTGTATATTAACTATACCTTAACAACAACTTGTTTGTTCTTCTAAAAAAAAAGTGTTTGACTTTATGTCAATGATAATGAAGTGTGTTTATTCCCTGAATCCATATGGTATAGGATTAGGAAAACACAAATTTCCTGAGGAAACAAAAAATTGTAAAACTGTATTTGTCAAAGCATTGGGTTTTATTCCAAAGCTGATTTACCCAGTGGCCTCAAGAGCCAGCATCAGGTATCCTATCTGTGCCAGGGATCTCTAAGACAACCCTTATGCTCAATGATTCATTAGAAGGATTTACAGAACTCAAAAGCTATTTTCCTCGTGGTTATAGTTTAAACTATAAGTATTTATAGTTAAAATCAGCAGAGAGAAACAGGCATGTGGAAAGGTCTGACAGAAACCAGGTACAAACATCCAGGTGTTCCTTCTCGGGGAGGGGGGTGGTGTTGCATGAATGTGTTTAATTCCCCCAGGAAGGATATTTAACACCATACTCTGAGTAATGTCAGTGGGAGAAGCTCACCTGAGGCTTTATGTCTAGATTTTTACTGAAGATCAGGTCACATAGGCCATGCAGCATCTGCACGACCTACATCAGCTACACAGACTCCAGACTCTTCACAGCAAAACCTACAAACACATTGCTAGCATCTACTATCTGCTCACATTGGTATAACATGGCCCACTGCTTCAGGCTTACAAAGAAATTCTATCAGGCAGAACATTCCAAGGGCTCAGAGCTCAGCAACTAGAAGCTGGCTATGGGCCAGTCCTGAGAACAGACCTTCTTGGAAATGTTTGGGATTTCACCAACACAGGCCTGCTGAATAAACAGTTTCTTGTACAATATCTAAAAACGACAGTATCTAAAACAACAACAAAATCCATGAATTTCCACCTCTAGTGTCTCTTTCACAAAAGCCTAGAACCCATTCTCAGAAAATTTCACATTCATATCTCTAAAACAATCCCAATCAGGAGAAATAGGATTTCATGACTGGTTTTAATTTTGAATTAATATCATCTTACCTGAGGGGAATATTAAGCACAAATGGGGCTCTGTTAGGAAGGGAAAAGTAGAATTGAATTAGGCAATCATACATGTTTCCTCCAACGTAATTTTTAGTATTGTCAGTTCTGATAGAATTAAATATAAAATCATAAGCAATGAGACTATTCTTGGATTGTTTTTATAGACACACATACATATGTATATATACATATATATATCATGTATATATCTATACATATGTTTATGTCTGTATATAGCAATTATGCTCTACCTTAGAAGATATTAGAAATGAACTGAAATCCTATAAAAGGTTACTTTTATTTAAATGTTCTTACTGTTAAACTTTGAGCTCCTTTGCAATAGCATTTTTTTTCTGAATAAACTATTTTCTCGTTTTTTTCTATCCTTGCCTCCATACCTCTTTTCAATTCCCCAGAAAGTGATTGTTAAAATCTCATGAAATATTAATGCTCCTCTGGATCCAGACTCATTCATTCCCAGAAGCTTATGTTCTCTTATCCAAGCTTTTAGTGGAAACTGATGTGCAAAAAATTGTCTTCTATCCTGAATACCTTTTATTTATCTTTTAATGCTTCCTACTACACTTTGTCCTGGTGACTAATGTTATCATCCAATCTAAATAGATTAATTCACTTTATATATTTCTAATCTAACTTCACAGATACTTGAAATTTTAAGTTTGACTTCAAAAAATGATCAGTGTTTCACCCAAAAAAAAATAAACTCTTTTTAAACACTAGACAGAAAATTTTGAAGTGGATCCTCAAATCATATAGGTTTATAATAACTACAAAAATCCTTCATAGATTTCTTGCCAAACTGGCTATCTCTTGTATTGTTTTCTTCCTGTTATTTCTTTTTTTTTTTTTAACGTTTTATTTTTATTTTTGGGACAGAGAGAGACAGAGCATGAACGGGCAAGGGGCAGAGAGAGAGGGAGACACAGAATCGGAAACAGGCTCCAGGCTCTGAGCCATCAGCCCAGAGCCCGACGCGGGGCTTGAACTCACGGACCGTGAGATTGTGACCTGGCTGAAGTCGGACGCTTAACCGACTGCGCCACCCAGGCGCCCACTTCCTGTTATTTCTTTGCAACACTCTTGCCCCTTGAGGAAAAACTCAATTATAAGCTTTAAAAACCTGAAGAAATTAGAAGATCTAAAAATACAATCTTGTGGAGAGACATATTTGATTAACAAATGAGAATGTGACAAGAGTATTTGAGGATTTTCACAGTTGGCCTCAACTTACTTGTCTAACCTATGTGGCTAACCTTTCTCTATTCCTCCCCCTCCACATTGTACACAGGCCCATATTACCAAATTCCCTAATGGTCTATGGAGTTTTTTGATTCCTTTATTTCTTTTCAATTCCCATTTTCTCTGACTGACCTGTTCCTATCTATGTTATCTCATCTGCTTGAGTGTCTCCGATTCTTTATTTAGTTAGCTCAAACATCACATTTTGCTGGGGAACTTTTTGATTTCCCTAGACAAAATCAGTGACTCCCTCCTCTAAAGTTTCACAACGCCAAGTACAAATCTCTACTAGTTTGTATCCCACATTATATACATATTTGTACCCCTTCAATACCTAGCTCAATATCTGGCTCATAGTAAATGATCAATAAATCTGTGGACTGGGAGAGTTTTAGAGAAACACAGCAGTGGTGAATATAAAGGCTGTTATAAATTAGATAAGAGAGTGATTCATATGCGTGTGGGGAGAGCAGTATTGTGACTTAGAGAAGTCTTTACAAGAAGTAACATGAAAAGGTCCTTATAAATAGAATTCTACCATCTGGAGAATTACAGGAAGAACATTAAAACAGAAAGAATTAATAGAAAAATAACTTATCTCATTAATTATATATTTTTCTACCAGTATCATAAACTCATATGGACAGCTTAAATTAAAAAAAAAAAACTATTAAGAAGATATATTTCTCACAGAACCAAAGGTAGGCCTCAGAAATGGCTTAGGCCAGGGAATAAAATCCAGCTGAGGCTTGCTCTTTCTCTTCAAGATCAACTTTCTCTGTTTTTATAGTCTACATGTAGGTAGGATATTATAGGCGAAAGGAAGAACATGGTTTTAAGTCAGATTCAGCTTCGACCCTGAAGTGGATCAATAGGAAGCCTCAGAAAACCCATAGGAACCAAGAGCAGGCTCTTCAGTAAATATAAGAGTCCCTCTTCTCTATACTTGTGCCAGAATTAATTCACCAACTGGCTAAGGCCTGCTTTAATTTCCCAACACACTCACCTTCTTTAAAACATACATTTTTTTTTTCCTAACACTGATCTTGTATTTAGCCATATTTTATGAACTTACTGTGTTCCTTTAAATTCCTCCAAACCTCTCTCAACCTACTCCTAATAGTTTATTCAGGAAGCTTCTGAAAGCCTATCAACTGAGCCTCACTATCAGACCATTAACCTGGTCAACACTACACGTTGGTTAGGGAAGGCTTTCAGAACTCTCCTCTTTTTAGCCTCTGGTCATTTATCTTAATTATATGTTTTCCTTAATTATATGTGTTGATATATTTTGGCTAAGAATTTCTGTTACTCTTGGAGTCTTAAAATTCCATTGTCCTATATTCCATTGTCCACCTTACTCACATAAGGTGTTTTTGGTTTAAATTTAAAATAATTTAAAATAAATATTAAAATTTATTTCCCTCAGTTACATTAGCCCTATCTTAAATGCTCAAGCAAGAAAGCTATATTGGTATTGTTCTCCTCAAGAACATAGGTAACTCTGAATTGGGGAATGTACAGTTTCTTCAGTAAATAGTGGTAGGGAACCTGGATAGCTACATGTAAAGGAATGAAAATGGACCATTACCTTATATCATACACAAAAATGAACTCAAAATGGATTGAAGACTTGAATGTAAGAACTAAAATCACAAAACCCTTGAAGAAAACATGTGGTACTTCTTGACATAGGTCTTGGTGATGATTTTTTAGAGATGACACCAAAAGCAAAGACAACAAAGACAAACAAAACAAAAAACTAGTCTATACCAAACTAAAAAGCTGTTAGTTTTAGTTCCAGCAAAGGAAGTCATCAGTAGAATGAAAAAGGAATTTACTGATTAGGAGAAGCTATTTTCCAATCATACATCTGATAGGAGTTAATATCCAAAATATGTAAAGGACTCACAAAACTCAAGAGCAAAAAAATAAACAATTCGATTAAAAAATACATGGAGGATCTGATTAGATATTTTCCAAAGAAGACATACAAATGGCTAATAGGTACATGAAAAGATGTTCAACATCACTAATCATCAGGGAAATGCAAATCAAAACCACAATGGGATATTACCTCATACCTATTAAAATGGCTATTATAAAAAAGACAAGAAATAACATGTGTTTGCAAAGATGTAGAGAAAAGAGAATGTTTATGTCCTTGTTGGTGAGAATGTAAATTGGTGCAGCCACTATTGAAAATGGTACAGAGGTTCCTCAAAAAAATAAAAATAGAAATACCAAGACATCAAAACTCAAATGCAACCGATAGAATGGGAGAAGATATTTGAAAACGACATATCAGGTAAAGGGTTAGTATCCAAAATCTATAAAGAACTTATCAGACTCACCCAAAAAACAAATAATCCAGTGAAGAAATGGGCAAAAGACATGAATAGACACTTCTCCAAAGAAGACATCCACATGGCCAACCGACCCATGAAAAAATGCTCAACATCACTTATCATCAGGGAAATACAAATCAAAACCACAATGAGATACCACCTTACACTTGTCAGAATGGCTAACATTAACAATTCAGGCAACAACAGATGTTGGCCAGGATGTGGAGAAAGAGGATCTCTTTTGCATTGTTGGTGGCAATGCAAGCTGGTGCAGCCACTCTGGAAAACAGTATGGAGGTTCCTCAAAAAACTAAAAATAGAACTATCCTATGACCCAGCAAGTGCACTACTAGCTATTTATCCAAGGGATACAGGTGTGCTGTTTTGAAGGGACACATGCACCCCCATGTTTATAGCAGCACTATCAACAATAGACAAAGTATGGAAAGACCCCAAATGTCTATCGATAGATGAATGGATAAAGAAGATGTGCTATATATATACACAATGGAGTATTACTTGGCAATCAAAAAGAATGATATCTTGCCATTTGCAACTACGTGGATGGAACTGGAGGGTATTATGCTAAGTGAAATTAGTCAGTCAGAGAAAGACAAATATCATATGAATTCACTCATATGAGGACTTTAAGAGACAAAACAGATGAACATAAGGGAAGGCAAACAAAAAGAATATAAAAACAGGGAGGGGAACAAAACATAAGAGGCTCATAAATATGGAGAACAATGAGAGGTTTACTTGAGGGGGTGTAGGAGGGGGTGATGGGCTAAGTGGGTAAGGGCATTAAGGAATCTACTCCTGAAATCATTGTTGCACTATACACTAATTTGGACTGAAATTAAAAAATAAAATAAAATTAATAAAAAAAGAAATACCAAAAAACGAACAAACACAAAGAAAGCTATCTAGTAATTCTAGTTCTATGTGTTTACCTGAAAAAAATGAAAACACTAACTCTAAAAGATATATGCATCCCTATGTTCATTGTAGCATTATTTACAATAGCCAAGATATGGAAACAATTTAAATGTTCACTGATGTCTGAATGGATATCACACACTCACACACACACACACACACACACACAGGACTACTATTCAGTCATACAAAAGAATGAAGTCTTGCCAATTACTACACTATAAATAGATTTCGAGGGCATTGTGCTAAGTGAAATAAATCAGACAGAGAAAGACAAATATTGCATGATCTCATTCATATGTAGAATCTTAAAAAAATCAAGCTCTTAGATAAAAAGAACAGATTGGTGACTGTCATTGGGGGTGGAGAGTAGGCAAAATGAGTGAAGGGGGTCAAAAGGTACATATTTCCATCTATAAGGTAAGTAAGTCAGGGAAATGTAATGTATAGCATTACAACCATAGTTAATAATACTCTTGCATGTTTGAAAGTTGCTAAGAGAGTAGATCTTAAAAGTTCTCATCAGTAGAAAAAAAATTGTAACTATGTATGGTGAGGGATGTTAACTAGACTTACTATGGGGATCATTTCACAATATGTACAAATATCCAATAATTATGTTGTACACCTAAAACTAATATAATGTTATATGTCAATTATACCTCAATAAAAGGAATAGAGGGACCCCTCACTCAGCCTTTCAGTCTAAAACATTTCTGCAAGGGGGCACCTGGGTGGCTCAGTTGGTTGAGTGTCCGACTTCAGCTCAGGTCATGATCTCGCATGAGATCGAGCCCCGCATCAGGCTCTGTGCTGACAGCTTGCTCAGAGCCTGGAGCCTGCTTCGGATTCTGTGCGCTCCTCCCCCCCCCCCCCCGCCCCTCCCATGCTTACGCTCACTCACTCGCTCTCTCTCTGTCAATAATAAATAAATGCTAAAAAATTTTTTTTAAACATTTCTGTAAGGTTTTCTTAGAAATTCATGTTGCTGCTTTGTAGGCTCACCAGAATCAAGATCACACCTGTCATATTGCTTATTAAACCTTTTTAGAGGTAGGGAGGAAGGAATAGGGTTTGTAACGGTGAGGTGGTTTCTGCAGGTAGCAGGGTGTTCACATAGAGATACCTAAGAAGTACCTGTTTATATTAAAAATAAGACAATCTACAAAGGTAGTTGCTTTGTGTCTTGATGTTTCCAGTTTAAATGTCTGAAGCCTTCCAAGTACATATGAGTGTTCTGAAATTATGCAAATGACTTCTGCATATATTTCTTTCTTTTCCCCCCACCTCCCATTTTATTTATTTCCTCGATGGGGTCACAGGCAAAATGCCCTTAAAATCAGAGTCCAGAGGACATCTCAGAGCTCCTCTAGTCAGGAAATTTTGTAAGTACTAGAATGTTCTTTAGGCAGTTAAAGATTGAGGATGCTACTTCTTCTGAAACAATTAAAATCTGTCTGCTTCCTCTGATAAGTTTTTTCCCCAGGGGTTGCTTGTTACTGATGATCAAGGCCAGTGTTTGTAGCTGTGTAGTCCAGATCTTGTCACTCTGTTGGGATAGAAAGGTATACTTGAAATGCTGCTTATAAAAAATGAATTTGTTGAAGCTTTTTATTAAGGAGAGAATACTTTGGTAATGTGCATAATTTCATTCTACAGGAGTGTATTGTTTTGTTTTGATTTGGTTTTTTGAAGCATTTCATTTTACACTAAATTTAAAAGTTAAATTGGTGACATATCAGTATGAAAGAAATTAAACAAATATTTTTCAAAACACTGTTTTATTTTATGTGCTATAAACAAAATATGTCACTGACACTTTTATGCTTATGGTGCCTGAGGACAATTCATTTAGAAAAGGAAAGAAGAAATACATGGGAATAAAATGCATGTTATCAAATATTCAATAACAGTTGTCATGGGCACAATTAGACAAAAGAAGCATTCAGTGAAATAAAAAGTTATATGCCTCTTTAGAAAACAACAAACATTTCAGTAGATGAGTTTAGTGGTCAAATTATACAGGTTACAATTATAGCAAGACTAATATTCTGTAAAAGTTCATAAAGTCACCCTTGGGATGATTAAATCAAAGAGAAGATGACCAAGGAAGATTTAATTGGTTTATATTTAGCTTTGTAATTACAAATACAGAATTTGTTACTATATGTCAAATTTTTATTTTTAAATGTATATTACCTGGCTTTGGAAAAACAGCTAAGACACATGAAAACTTGAGAAGTATCCAAGATTTAAAATTTTTATTATTTTACTTTCCAGAGGGGCCAGGAGATAGGGGAACACCACTTCTGAAGGAACACATCAAAATATCGGTGGGACAGAATACTTCCCATGGAAAATAGGATACACTAAACTACATAAAAGTTCTGCTTTTGTGTTAATTCAGCCCAGTTTTTCCCTCATTTATATGTGGTATAGTTTGTGCCTCTATAAATTGAGTCTAAGTTGAGATAAATATTCAAGTGTATGTGGAATGGCTGAAGAGAAAGAATTGCTCACATTAAATGGATACTTCAATAATAATGGAAACAATGGTTGTGATTAATTGTTATATATATATTTCAGATCATGCCATATACAAAAGTAGGAGAATGTTTCATTTTGAGGCTTCTCAGCATATGGACACCTTTTCTTTAGGTAATTCCCTATCTTGGGGATTTTGGTGGAAAGCAAAAACTATCTGCACAACTGAAGCTGAAAATGCCCTATTATCTTGTCTTTCCTGCAACTAGGCTGTGGTCATGGGCTACTTAATCCTCTTATTTAGAAGTCAATACTGCTGAGAATCAGGGATAATGGCAACATGGTGTTTCCAGGGACAGCTGTGACACTACTGTAAGTTCTGAGAGGAAGACATCATACCAAGGAAACCAAGAAATAAAACAGATTTAAGAAGTATGCCACAGAAATAATTTGGGGTGTGTTTATGGCACAGAACCTTGCCTTCAAGGAAGTAAATAATTCTGAAGGAATGACATTGCCAAAAATATTGGATACCAGTCCTAACAATTACTTTAATAATTGAGCCTTAAAACAGTACTCTGGCCTACGCACTTTATTTTTTATTTATTTTTTTTAAGTTTATTTATTTATTTTGAGAGAGGGAGAGAGCACAAGCAGGGGAGGAACAGTGAGAGAGGGAGAGAGAGAGAATCCCAAGCAGGTAGGAAGTGTGCTGATAGAGCAGAGCCCTATGTGGGCCTTGAACTCATGAAACATGAGATCATCACCTGAGCCAAAATCAAGAGTCAGATGCTTAACCAACTGAGCCACCCCACTACCCCTGGCCTACAGACTTTAAAAAGAAGAAAGCAGGCTCCAAAAGCTACACAGTTTAAAAACATCTACCTTATATGTAGTCATGGAGGAAACAGACAAACCAGGTGATATTACCAAGGGTCTAGAAGTGGAGAACAGAATCAAGGACTTTTCAAGAAACTTCTCCCCTCTAAGATTTTCTTTGTAGAATTCCATTATCACTATGAATCAAGGACAACTTTTGTCTCCTATACATCATTTTTTAAAGTGGAAATTTTTATTGTGCTTGTCTTGTCCCTATTACACCACTGTATATGAAGAGAGAAGTACTGGAAACTTGTTTTCATTTATGTAGATTACAAGAACAAAAACAATCTCTTCCAGATGTGATGCAGAACACTCACACAGAGAATATGAACACTTAACTGACAACAGTAAGTAGGTAGAACTTTGGGTTATCCCCTCTGTGTGTGGGTGGAATTATGTTCTAGAGGGAAGAAGAACTGTCCATGGGTATTTGACAGCCATATTCAACACAGATGGCTAGCTGTAACCAATTATTTACATCTTCTCTCATAGACTACAGTTCCTTCTGGGAACATGCTGCCTTTAAGAATTGTATTTCCAAGCCCCGACCACTGAAAGTATGTGCAGATATAGTTGTTTCCAATGACATGGGAATGAAAGTGTTGAGTATCATTTCTAGGCTAATCCAGTTAAGAAGTTTGCCTGCTACTTCTATCCTTTACCTTCTTTATTAATTTTTTTAATGTTTGTTTATTTTTGAGAGAGAGAGTGCAAGCAGGGGAGGGGCAGAGAGAGAGGGAGGAAGACATAGAATCTGAAACAGACTCCAGGCTCTAAGCTATCAGCACAGAGCCTGACATGATGCTTGAACTCATGAATTGTGAGATCATGACCTGAGCCAAAATGGACGCTTAACCAACTGAGCCACCCAGGAGCCCCATATTCTTCACCTTCTTTAATATTCAAGCTTTATGTCAATGTTGAGAGCAAACTGGGATTCATGAAGTGAAGGTGTAAAAGCCTATGCCAACCTGAGGCTCTGAATGACTGCCAGGACTATAGACCATCTCCAACCCCACCATTAATTGGAAATACCAACACTGATATTTATCTGAATATGAAAATAAACATCTCCTGTAACAATTCATAAACATGTTGAGCTAACATTAACCTATCTAAAATGCTCTGTAACCCCTTAGAAAAGAGACATGTTAAATGACTCATTTTCCTTATTATTAGCATATGCTTATATTTTAGTATCCTTCTGGCTAATAATATTGATAGCATATAGTATATTTTTTCATAAAACATAGTATATTTTTAATATTATGCTACTCACCTACCTTCAAGGATCAAAGTTTAGTTGGGAAAACAGAGCCATTGTAAGTATTGCAGAAGAAATTATTTCAAATAAGAATTAGAATTTACTTGAATGTGGGACAAGATGGGACAATGAGTGTCTAGAAGTCGGGATTACTGAACCAGAAAAATAGTCATTGATGAAGTCATGCAAAGTACTAGTATAGGTAGATAAAATATACCTTGAAGGAAAACCAAAGAAACCATTCAGAAGTAAACACTGAAGTGGTATGCCACAAAAGGGGAGCTTATAGAAGCATGGAAACTACCATTTAATGGAATCTATTGACAGGAAATTGCTGCCTCTGAGGCAACCAGTGTTACCATAGGAATGACAACTTCTTAAGGCCTTAGGCAAACACCTGGTGGTAAATTTGGTGCTGCTGTTGGCCAGCCAGGCCTGTAACCAGAAAGTTAAGTGAGGCATGCATCAAGAAAAGAATGAGAACAAGCTGGGGCTCATTAGGAAGCATTTCATTGTCTGTCATCATTTATGACCTTCACAGAGAATCTTCTAAGAAAAATGGACTCTGCTTACCTTATTCCTTCCAAAACATGTATAAATTCCTCCAATCAGCTTAATCTGATCTGGAAAAGAGGATTCTGGAAAAAATAAGTTCTCAACATTAGACAGGAGAAATTGTGCGAAGTTGATAAAACAAAACCCTGCAAGGGGTGCCTGGATGACTCAGTCTGTGAAGCATCCAACTCTCAATTTGATTTCTGCTCAGGTCATGATCTCACAGTGAGATGCAGCTTCAGGTGGGGCTCTACACTGACAGCTCAGAGACTGCTCGGAATCCTCTCTCTCTCTCTCTCTCTCTCTCTCTCTCTCTCTCTCTGTCTCTCTTTCTCAAAATAAGTAAATAAACATTTAAGGTAAAAAAACCAAAAAACCAAAAAACCAAAAACCCCAGAAAATATGATTTTGCCAGGTACCCAGATTTAACTTTGTTAACACACATCTGCTATCGTATCTTCTATTTTGTATTATTGGAATTTTGACAAGGCCATGATGGAGAATAAGAGAAAATTATAAAACTCCAATTGTATTTATTAATTTTTTTTGTTCACAGAATACCCCATTGCCTTTTATTGTCTGTTCTTTTGTTTAGGCATAATTAAATGCAATCAAGTGGGATTTATCCCAGGTAAGCAAGGCTGGTTAAACTTTCAAAATCAATTACTGTAATTCATCATATCAATAGATTAAAAAAGAAAAATCACATGATCATATTAACAGATATATAAAAAACATTTAATAAACTCTGACATCAAATCAGGATTAAAAACTCTCAGAAAACTAGGTCAACTTGATACAAAATACCTACTGCTAACATCACACTTTAAAAAAAATTTTTTTTAATGTTTATTTATTTTTGAGACAGAGACAGAGCATGATTGGGGGAGAGGCAGAGAGAGAGAGTGACACAGAATCTAAAGCAGGCTCCAGGTTCTGAGCTGTCAGCACAGAGCCCAACGCGGGGCTCGAACTCACAGACCATGAGATCATGACCTGGGCTGAAGTTGGACGCCCAACCGACTGAGCCACCCAGGCGCTCCTGCTAACATCACACTTAATGGTGGGTAACTTAAAGCTTTTCCATTAAGATCAGGTAAAGTAAAAAAAAAATTCCCCTTTCATCACTTCTTTTCAACATTGTACCAGAAGTCCTTTTTAATCCAATAAAGCAAGAAAAGGAAATAAGAGATATACAGATTGGAAAGAAAGGCACAAAACTTTGTTCACAGATAATATGAATGTCAATCTAGTAAATCCAAAGGAATCAACAAATATTCTAGGAACAAGTAAGTGATTATGGCAAGGTATAGGATACAAGGTTAAATACAAAGTTTATTGCTGTACTATATGCCATCAATGAACAAAAGGAATTTGAAATTTAACACATAATACCATTTACATTAGTAGCCCACAAAATGAAATATTTTTGTACAAATCTAACAAAAACTATACAAAATCTATATGAAGAGAACTACAAAACTTTGATAAAATCAAAGAACTAAATAAATGAAGAGATATTCCATGTTCATGGAAAGACTCAATATTTTCAAAATGTCAGTTCTTCCCACTTTGATCTATAGACTCTATGCAATCTCAATCAAATTCCCAGAAAGTTATTTTATAGATGTTGACAAACTGATCCTAAAGCTTCTAAGAAGTGGCAAAAGACCCAGAATAGTGAACCCACTACTGAAGGTGGAGAACAAAGTTCTTGGAGATTTGATGCTTCCCAGCTTAAGGCTTACTATAAATCTACAGTAATAGGTGGTGTAGTATTGGGGGGGGGAGATAAATGGAACAGAATAGAGCCCAGAAATAGACCCCCACAAGTATAGTCAATTAATTTTTTACAGAGCTGCAAAGCACTAAAATGGACAAAAGTTAGTCTTTTCAACAAATGTAAAATAAGAATCTAGACAGAGTTTTCACAAAAATTAACTCAAAATGGACCATAGATCTCAATGCAAAATGCAAAAATAATACTAGAAGATAATTAAAGAGAAAACCTAGATGACTTTGGATATGGCAATGACTTTTTATATACAACACCAAAGACAAATCCATGAAAGATAATTGAGGGGTGCCTGGGTGGCTTAGTCAGCTAAGCGTCCAACTTCAGCTTGGGTCATGATCTCATAGTTCATGAGTTCAAACCCCATGTCGGGTTCTGGGCTGACATCTCAGAGCCCGGAGCCTACTTCAGATTCTGTGTCTCTCTCTCTGCTTCTCTCTCGCAAAAATAAATAAACATTACAAAAAGCTTAGTGAAAGAAATAATTGATAAGCTGAACTTCATTAATACTGAAATAACTCCTGCTCTGCAAAAGACAGCATCAAGAAAATCAGAAGAGAAGCCATTGGAGTAAGATAAAATATTTCACATGTGAGAAAGGACTGTTACCTAAAATATACAAACAATTCTTAAAACTCAACAATAAGAAAAGAGACTGATCTTAAAAATCAACAAAAATCTTTGATAACTCACTAAAGAAGATACACAGATGGGAGATAAGCATATGAGAAGATGCTCCACATCTTAACTCATCAAGAAAAGACAAATTAAAACGACAGTGAGATACCACCAAACACCTATTAGAATGACCAAAATCTGAAAGACTGACAATACAAAATACTGTCAAAGATGTAGAGCAAAGGAACCCTCATACATGGCTGGTGGGAATGCAAAATGGCAAGCCACTTTGAAAGACAGGTAGGTGGTTTTTTACAAAATAAATATGCTTTTACCAGAAAATCCAGCAATTTAATTCCCTTGTTATTCACCCAAAGGAGCAAAAAAGATACGTGCACTCAAAATCTGCACAGATGTTTGTGATAGCTTTATTCATAATCGCCAAAACTTGGAAGTAACTAAGATGCTCTTCAGTAGTGAATGGATAAACTATGGTACACCAAGATAATAGAACATTATTTAGTGCTAAAAGAAATGAGCCATCAAGCCATGAATAGACATGGAGGAACTTAAAGTGCATATTACCAAGTGAAAGAAGCCACTGTGAGAAGGCTGCATACTATGGTTCCCATTAAATGACATTCTGGAAAAGGCAAAACTAAGGAGGCAATAAGAAGGTCAGTGATTGCCATGAATGGTGGAAGGAACAAGGGGTATGACTAGGTAAAGCACAAAATATTTTTAGGGCAGTTAGAAATACTCTGTATTATATATTAAATATAAATATATGTCACTATACATTTATCCAGGTGGATAGAATATACGACCCCAAGAGTGAACATTAGGGTAAACTATGGCCTTTGGGTGATTATGATTTGTCAGTATGGGTTAATCCTTGATAATAAAATACACTACTGTGATGAACAACATTGATAAAGGGGCAGAGTATGCATGTGTGGGGCCAGGGGGTATATGAAATTCTCTGCACCTTCCTCTCAATTCTTTTGTAAACCTGTTACTTAATTCTTTCAAAACAATTAATATAAAAAATGGCAAGAATAGCAGAATGATTTTGTAAAACAAATGTCCATCAAAGATCTTGTAGCCAGAATAAAGGACTTTTATAATAAGAAATCATATAACACAATAAAAATGTTGGCAAGATATTTAAACAGATATCTCAAAAAAGAACTTATATGAATGTTTAATAAGTCAAAAAGAAATTCTCATCATTACTGGTCATCATAGAAATACAAATGGAAACTATGAGACCTGCACACACACACACACACACACACACACACACACACACACACACACACCATAAAAGTAAAAAAGATTGACAGAATGTGTAACCACCACATATCTTATACCTTGCTGATGAAGATTCAAATGGGACAACCACTTTGAAAATGGCATACAATTATCTTATGACACAACCATTCCACTTCTACATTTTTAAGAAAAATGAAAACTTATGTCTGCTCAAAACTGTGTTCACTAATATTCATATTAGAATATTCATAGACCTGGGGTGTCTGGGTGGGTTGGGTAAGCATCCAACTTCACCTTAGGTCATGATCTCACAGTTCATGAGTTTAAGCCCTGTGTGGGGCTCTGTGCTGACAGCTCAGAGCCTGAAGCCTGCTTCAGAAGCCTGCTTCTGTGTCTCCCTCACTCTGCCCCTTCCCTGCTCATGCTCTGTCTCTCTCCCTCTCAAAAAAATAAACGTTAAAAAACTAAATTTAAGAAAAAGGTAAAACTATCCTAAACTAGAGCAGATCGGTTTTTCCTTGGGGCTGGGTCTTGGGAAAGGAGAGTCATTTCAAAGGTAGAAAAGAAAACTTTTCATGGTCTAGGAACTGTTTTTTGATTGTAGTGGTGGTAACCGAGCTACCAAAATTGAACATTCTTTACACACATTGGTAAATTTTATTGTATGTAATAATACTTTAATGAACAAAAGAGGGGATAAAAGCCCAAAAGATCAATATATTTCACTACATTAGCACAGAAAGGATATGAAAAATAGCATTACTTGATAGAAAGACTAACCAATTAGTAATGGAAAAGAATTGCAGCTACCACAAAATGAGACTGAACAAAAATTACAGCACACATCATATTTAATGGTGAAATATTGTCACATATCCTCAGATTGAGAACAAACAAAGACAATCATTATTACCACTTTTCATCATTTTTATTACACTGGAGACCAAAAAGTTAAGGGAAAGAAATGAAAGAATATGGATTAGAAGGAAGAAATAAAATGCATTATTTACGGATTCAATAGTGGAATACATAGGAAATCCAAAACAATGTATAAACTATTAGAATAAATAAGTGAATTTACCAAGGCCATTATATACAAAGCCAATATACAAAAATCAATTGCAGATATTCCCTCCTGCCAAATTGAAGCAAACTTATTCCCTTAGCTCCTTCTTCACATCACTTAGAAAAAAACAAAAAAAACAAAACACAAAAACAAAACCTGAACATAACACAACAAACTTAGAAAGGCTCTAAAGAGGACCAAAGAAGAAAGCAAACAGGCTAAGGATCTTGAGACTCTAGAGACAATACAGATGTGAGTTCTCTGCTCCCTTGTGGCTTCCCATAATCCCAGACAGGCCATCATAGAATCCTCTAACCTGGAACAGACAACACGGAGTAGTGTGGGGGGAAGCCCCAAGAAAACTTGTTCCTTCTTAGGTATTTTGGCTCCATTCCCTGTCTGGCAAAAGCAGGAGTGCTCCAATTTGCCCATAGGGGTAGTGTTAGTGGGGGAGGTTCCAGTGGTGAACAGAACCTCCCCCTTTGTGGGGAATAAGCTTAGGAATTCCCTGAGCTTGTACTGATGGGTTAAAAATGCATAAAGAATTAGAAAGCCAGGGGATGAACACACTCAAGTTTGGGCAAACAAGATTAGGTAAACAGGGCAAAGGTCCCTAGTATAGGACAAAGATATAGGAGTAGAAAAGGCTCAGGATGAAAGCATCAAAAATGAGGTAAACAAGATGAGGTATTCAGTGCAGAAATGCCCCCAACTTAGTACAATAGCAGAAAGCTGCTTTCACAGAACAGGACCAAATTAGGTAACAGGTAAACAGGGCTATACACTGCAGCAGAGAGAAGTTGCCCAGAGCTGAGCTAATTAGCAAAAGAAAGGTGCCTTGTTGACCCTGAGATAGAATGCTCTGTTTTTCTTGTCCCCTAGGCAGGGGTGTCTGCTGTAAACAACCTTCTACCCAGTACCAGGACTTGGTTTTGTATTGACCCAAAACCCTAACACCATATATCTTCAAAACTCCCTTTCCCCACACCCATGAGTTAATGTTCAAGGTTTCATTGTCTCTTTGCACACGCCCATCACCCCATCATGCTTCTAAGCCTTCTGATCCTAATAAAAATGGAGCAAGGACCCTCACTTAGGGCTCTTGTCTCCTCCCGGATATTAGCTTCTCTCTCATTTTAATCCTGCATCCACTCTCTTGCTGGACAAGAGAGAACTTTAGACCCAGAGTCTATGACACCTCTTCACTCAGCAAAAATGAAGCAGAGGATGTGGTGGAAGGTGGAATAGTAAGCAATCTTTTTTCACCCTTTTCCTCTCTTGGTGTCAGCAGAGCACAGCGGGGAGCTGAGCTTATGCCCCCAATTGCAGCAGGAGACAGGTGTGAGTAAGCCTTCCTTTTCTCCCCTCATGGGTGCTGGTGGAGTCCAGTGGGAAAGTGAACATACACATTCATCCAGCACTAATAATACAGCAGAAAAATCCCTGCCTAAAATAGAGAATTAAATAAGATTCAGAGTCTATAGAATTATATAAAAATCCAGGATACAAGTGAAAATCATTTCTCACAGTAAGAACCAGGAAAATCACACCATGAATGAGAAGAGACAATGAGCAAATGCCAATACCAAATTGAATCAGATATTGTAATTATCAGGAAAAAGTATCCATCATAAAACAGCTCTAACAAGTAATTACAAATTATCTTGAGACAACTTTTTTCTCCATTAAAGAAAGGGAAAATCTCAGTGAAGAAATAGAAGTTATAAAAAAAGAAATAAATGAGAATTATAAAACTGAAAAACATAATAACCAAATTAACATAAGTTACTTAAAAGGAAATGAGCTTTTTACACTTCACTTGAAGTAATATTTCAGTAACAGTAGACTATAGTAAGTTATGCATATATACGGTAGTACTTAGAGAACCAATAGGAAATTTGTGAGGCAATATATTCAAGAATACTATAAAAAAAATAAAATGCTAAATATTGTTCAAGTAACCCAAAGGAAATTAAGAAAATCTAAACAGAAAAATGAGGGAGAGGATGAAAAATGAGAAACAGAAAAAAATAATGGCAGACTTAAGCACCAACATAGTAATAACTATATCTAAGTGGCCTAAATACACCATTTTTTAAAGTTTATTTATTTATTTTTGAGAAAGAGAGAGAGAGAGCATGCAAGTGGGGTAGGGGGAGGGAGAGAGAGAGAGAGAACTTGAAGCAAGGTCCACACTGTCAGTGTAGAGTCTGATGAGGGGTTCAAACCCTCAAACTGTGAGATCATTACCTGAGCCAGAGTCAGATGCTTAACTGACTAAGCCACCCAGGTGCCCCTCTAAATACACCAATTTAAGGAGACTGGCAGAGTAGATAAGAAAATATTATTCAACAATATTCTGTCTACAAGAAACTCACTTCAAAACTCATTTCAGGGGCACCTGGGTGGCTCAGTTGGTTAAGCATCTGACTTTAGCTCAGGTCATGATCTCACAGTTGGTGAGTTCAAGGCCTGCATTGGGCTCTGTGCTGACAGCTTAGAGCCTGGAGCCTGCTTTAGATTCTGTGTCTCCTCCTTTTTCTGCCCCTCCCATGCTCATGCCCTGTCTCTCTCTGTCTCTCAGTAATAAATAAACATTTAAAAAAAAATTAAAAACTCATTTCAAATTAAACTAGTTAGTTTGAAGGTAAAAATATCAAAACAATATATAACATGCAAACCTTAATGAAAAATAAACAGGGGTAACCTTATTAATAGAAAGGTAGACTTTAAAGGACAGAAAATTAAGAGAGATAAAGAGGGCCATTATATAAGATAAAAGGATGGGTCTACCAGGGATAACAATTTTAGATGCAGAAGTACAAAATAGCAAACCCTCAAAATACATGAAGCAAAAACTGATAAAGCATAAAGGGAAAATGAAAAATTATAGTTGGATATTTCAATGTCCACTTATCAGCACCTGATTACAGACAGCAAATCAGCAGAGATATAGAAATCAGCCCCATCAACCAAGAGATCTCAATCAACACATATCGAATATTCCACCCAATAGCAGAATACACATTATTTTCAAGCATCTGTGGAACATATATAATTTCATACCATATTCTGGGTCATAAAACCAATCTCAATAAATTTTTAAAAATTGATGTGATGCCAAATATGTAATATGAGTGGAATGGAGTCAAACTGCAAATCAATAATAAAAAGCAACAGAAATCTCAAAACACTTGAAAATTATACAATATACCTCTAAGTAATGCATGCATCAATGACGTGATCTCAAAAGGAAATTTCAAAACTACGGAGAACTAAATGAAAATGAAAATGAAAACACAACATATCAAACATAATGGGATGCAGCTAAAACAGTGCAGAGAGGAATATTTATAGCAATAAACACACTGGAAAATTCCTAAATCAATGACTTAAAGTTCTTACTGTAAGAAACCAGACAAATAAGAAGAGAATAAACCCAGAGATGGGAGAATAAAAGAAATAAAAAAGAACAGAAATTAATGATATTGAAAATAGGCAAATAACTTTAAAAACCCAATAAAAAAAGAGCTGATTCTATCAAAAAAAGGTAAGAAAATTTATAAAAGCTCTAGTAATTCTGTCAACTATAATCCAAAAGAAGACACAAATACCAACACCAGGAATGAAACAGGGAATATCACTATATACCCTGCAGCTTTTAAAAATAAAAAAATACAACAACAAATTTATTCTCATACATTTGAAAACTTAGAATTTGGACCAATTCTTAGAAAACCACAAACTATGAAAACTCAACCAAGATGGAATAAATCATCTGAATAGTTCTCCTATAATATTAAGAAATTAAATATTAAAATTGAATAATTCAAAAGCTCTTCAAAAGAAATCTCCAGATACAAGATTTCAGTGGAAAATTCTACCAGACATCTAAAGATGAATTAATATCAATTTCTACAAATTCTCTTTCAGAACAGAGGAGGAGGGAGTACTCAACTATTTTATGAGAGTAATATTTCTCTGGTTCTAAACTAAACAGACGGTACCAGAAAAAAAACAAAAAACAAAAATCAAAAAATGAAGAAAGAAAAAGAAAACCACTGATTTAGATGGAAAAAATAAAATAAATATTAGACAAATCAAATCCCACTATTTATAGAAAGAATTATACAACATGGCCAAAGGAGATTTAATCCAAGTACATGAGATTGGTCATCATTCAAAATTAATATAATCCACCATATCAACAGGTGTACAAGGAAAAATCATATAAATATAATAACTGATACATAACAAGTATTTGTCAGAATCCAAGACCCACTTATTATAAACGCAGGAAAGGATGAATACAGTGAACTTCCTCAGCTTGATATCGATAAAGATCACGTACAAAAAACATACTGCTGGCATTAAACGTAAGGAGTAAGACTGAATGTTTTCTTTCTAAGATCAGGAAAAAGGCCAAAATGTCCCCTGTCACCACTCTTTTTCAGTAATATTTGAGATTCTAGCCATTGCATAAGAGAAGTAAAAGAAATAAAAGGCATTCATATTGTAAAGGAATACATAAAAGTCTCCCTGTTTGCAGATGACATTATTTTTATACAGAAAATCTGAAGGAATATTTAAAATGAACAAACAACAAAAATCTCCTACAACAAGTAAATTAGTCTAGCAACTTCACAGGAGACAAGATTATACTTTTATATATTGAAAATGCACCTGGGGAAAGAAATTTAAATTATAATGTGATGTGCAATCACTCGAGATAAATAAAATAAAATAAAATAAAATAAAATAAAATAAAATAAAATAAAATAAAATAATGAAATGAAATGAAATGAAATGAAATGAAATGAAATACTCAGGTGCACACTTAACATGTATAAGACTTGTGTGCCAAAAAATTGAAAATGCTGATGAAGTCAGAGAAGCCCTAAAAAAGTGGTGAGGCATAATGTGTTCATGGGTGAGAAGACTTAACATAATAAAGATATCTATCCCTGAAATTGGTCTACAGATTTTATACTATTCATATGAAAATTGCAGAAATGTTTTTAGTACACATAGACTGGCTAACTGTAAAATTTATATGGAAAGGAATAAGCTCCAGGCGCTAGAATAATTTTTTTTTAGAAAATTGAGGATAAATTACTCTTATATTTAGTGCTATAATATAACTATATTGATCAAGACAATGTATTAGTAGTGAAAAACTAGACATACAGATGAACGGAACTATAGAGAGCCCAGAGGTGCCCAGCCAATTTTGACAAAGGTGTAAAAGCAAATCAGTGGAGAAAAGATAGGCTTTTTAACGAACAGTGCTGGAGCAAACAGTATTGGCAGGCAGAAATATAGAATGAATGAATGAATGAATGAATGAACAAATAAACAAATTTGATCTAAAATTTACATCTTACACATTAACTGAAAAGGAAATATTGACTCTATTATAAAACTATAAAATTTTCAGAAAAAAAAAGTAGGAGTAATCTTTGGAATATGGGGTTAAGGGAAAGAATGCTTATATCTGACACTAAAACCTTGTTCTGTTAAAAAAAATAATAAACTGAACCTCATAAAAATTAAAAAAATAAAATTATGCTAAGTAAAAGACTCTGTTTATAGAATAATAATAAAAAAGACATAGACTGGATGATAATATATGTAAAAAACATATCTGATAAAGGGCTAGTAACTTGATTGCATAGAGAACTCTCAGAACTCCAAAGTGAAAAAACAAACAATCCAATTACAATATGGGCAAAAGACATAAATGGAACTTTCACTGAAGAGGATAGACAGATAGCAAACAAGCACACAAAAAGTTGTTAAACATGATTATCTACTTGGGAAATGCAAAATAAATCACAATGACATATTACTAGATGCCTATTAGACCGGCCAAAATAGGGGCACCTGGGTGGCTCAGTGGGTTAAGTGCCTGACTTTGGCTCAGGTCATGATCTTAAAATTTGTGAGTTTGAGCCCGTGTCAGGCTCTGTGCTGGCAGCTCACAGACTGGAGCCTACTTCAGATTCAGATTCAGATTCAGATTCAGATTCTCCTTCTCTCTCTCTGCCCCTCCCCCAACTCATGCTCTGTGTGTGTCTCTCTCTCTCTGAAAAAGAAATATTTTTAAAAATTAAAAATAAAATAAAATAAAATAGTGACAAATCAAATGCTTACAAGGATGCAGAGAAACTGGATTACTCATACATTGCTGGTGGAAATGTAAAATGATACAGCCATCCTGCAGAAGAGATTTGGCAAGTTTTATAAAACTAAATATACACATATCATATGACCCAGCAATTGCACTCTTGGAAATTTATCTCAACAAAATGAAAATTTACAATCACATGAAAACCTGTATACGAATGTTCAATAGCAGTTTTTTGGTTTTTGTAATAACCCTAAATGGGAAATAACTCAGATGTCTTTCAGTGGAAAGGCTAAACAATTACAGAACATCCATACATGTAATGCTGGTCAAGTAACAATAAAAAATAATAATTATAACAACAAATTATTGACAGATGCAATGACTTGGATGAACCTGCAAGAAATTATGCTAAATCAAATGTCAAATAACAGAAGATAATACACTGCCTGATTCCATTTATATGACATTTTAAAAATAAAAATGATATTAGTGTAGAACAGATTATTTGTTGCCAGGAGTAAAAGATGGGAAGAAGAGAGGTAGATTTGGCTGTAAGGAGGAATCTTTGTGTGCCATAACTCTTATGTGTCTTGACTGTAAAAATGTCAATATTTAGGTTGTGATATTGTACTATAGTTTTGCAAGGTTTCCTTGAGGGAAACTGGGTAAAAAGCATATTAGATATCTTTGTATTATTTCTTACAAATGGAGTTGATCTAAAATTATCTCTAAATAAAAGGTTTACCTAAAAACTGGTTGTATTCACCATATTCAAGCAACAAATAGAAACTTACATTCTAAAATTATGTTAGTTATAATATACATTATATTTAATGCTTAAAATATCATATAAAACTTTTGTAAATTATCTACAGTGAAAACTATGAAACACCATACCGAAAATGCACAAAAACTCCAATAAATGAAGGTATATGCCACGTTTGTGGATTGGAGACTGAATATTTTATTAAAAAAACATTTTTTAATGTTTATTTTTGAGAAAGAGAGAGACAGAGCACAAGTAGGGGAGGGGCAGAGAGAACGGGAGACACAGAACCTGAAGCAGGCTCCAAGGTCTGAGCTGTCAGCATAGAGCCTGACGCGGGGCTTGCAGTCACAAACGGTGAGATTACTACCTGAGCAGAAGTCGACGCTCAACTGACTGAGCCAACCAGGTACCCCTAGAGGCTAATATTTTAAATAAATATTTTTTTTCCAAACTTGTCTACTGATTCAATGCAGTAACAAATATATTTTTCAGAGATTTAGATCAATGAATTCTTTCAGACAATGCTTTGGATATCTATATATCAACATTCATTAAAGATGATCTAAAGGAAGGCCAACGATCAAGACCTTTCTTTCTTAGCGTTAAATTCAACAGAAATGTGTCATGTTGTTCATCAAAAGCCTTATACGAAAAGTTTTGTACTAGCATTATTGACAATTAGCAACATTAGAAACAACCCAAATGTTTATCAATAGTCAAATGGATTTAAATAATTGTGGTTCAGTCACATATAATTCCATGCAACTAAATGAATTAATTTTATAAGCACAGTGCTGAACAAAAAATTGAGAATCCAAAAGTGCATATTGTATGTTTCATATATATAAAGTTCAAAAAGAGATGAAATTCATCTGTATTACTAGAATTCAGAATATGGGGTGCTTAGTGATGTCAGAGGAACAGGAAGGGGTTTCTGGAGTTGTGATAATGGTTCAACTTTTATTCCCAATGTGGTTATATTTACTCAACGTGATCTGTTGGGGAAGTTGCACTCACGCAATGAGTGCATTTTTGTCAATATATTATTACTTTAACAAAAAAAGTTTCAGTATAAAACCTTCATGACTATGTAATTCAATAATTAAAATAATTATCAAATAGGCATCACTAGATAAATCACTGAGTTTCTTAATATTATATAACTCAAGTTATACACACACACACACACACACACACACACACACACACACTTCATTTTACAATCTAAATGGCCCTGCACATTGCACATTGCCCTGTATCCTCAAAACTCTATGACTATGGATAAGTTAAACTGTCTAAAATTTTCTTACTTTTTAAAGTTTATTTATTTATTTTTAGAGAGAGAGAGAGTGAGAGAGAGGGAGCATTTGCACGAGTAGGGCAGGGGCAGAGGGAGAGGGAGAGAGAGAGTAACACGCAGGTTCTATACTGTCAGTGCAGAGATTCACACTGGTCTAGCCCATGAACTGTGAGATCGCGACCTGAGCCGGTCAAGAGTTGGATGCTTAACTAACTGAGCCACCCAGGTGCCCCATTGTTTCTTAGTTTTAAAAGAACCTATTTATACTGACCTATCTAAAGTTCTTCTCATCACTCAAAAGCTATGTTTGCAAAGCATATAATGTTTATATAAGCTGTTTGTAAAATTTTTAAAATGCAACACCTATTCAGTTTATAACTTAAAATTTTGGGTACATCAGAGAAACCTGGAATGGCCCTGTATTTAAATATATTTTAGTGCATAACATGTTGCTTTCCTTGCAGATTTAATTTAAAGGAAATGGTTATGTTCCTTAGCATGAAAGAACCATGAGCTACATATTAGCTAACTTGATATGATAGTTTTAGTTCTAGGTCTGTCATAAAGCAGCTTTGTAACCTTGAACAAGTCACAAAACTTTTTTTTGGTCTCAGATTCCTAATTCCTTAAATGAATAATATATCCCCTATCACTCAAATGGCTCACGTGAGGATTAAATAAGACAACACAATTTAAAATATGTAAAGCAGTTTACAAATGCAAATGTAGTTACTATTATTACCATAATTATTATAGGTTTTTATATCAGTCTTTATTTTTTTTTAATTTTAAATGAGAGAATGTAGAATGGTCATACTTACAGATATACACAAACACGCACCTTAATTAGGCAGTGGGAAAGAAAATGTAGTACAATTTGTTTTTACTTTTTCTATTACCGAAGCTCTGCTTTGCTCATTACCCTTCCATTACTTTCCCTTCATTTTCCTCCCATGGGGCAAATGAAGATAAGCTCCTGTTGATAGTTCATGAATTTCAAGTTATATACCCAGGGGCAGGGCATTTTCGATGGAATGTTCCCAGTGTCAGAACTTCCTGCCACTTGTGCTTCCAGAGAGAACCCTGTTTAAACCTTCAGGCTAATATGTAAATCTGTTTTTGTTACTTTAAACAGAAGACTTGCAGGTATTTCAAAACAGATCTGCATTAAATAAATATTTACTCAACATTACAGATGTTAGAAGTAAGAGACTTTCCCAGGGACAAATAAAGTGAGTGAGATAGCATGGATGGAGACCACATTTCCAAGTGTCTGGCCCTGAACAAGTGTCCACCAGGCAAAGCATAATGGAAAGGATTATCTCATTGTCAAAAGAACATGTGTGTGTGCAAAGAGAGAGGCATTGCAGTACAGCCCTAAAATGCTTATGGCTGTTTTCTCAAAGTATTGGGATTTCAATTGGCCTTTACATTCTTCTTTATATCTTTACACAGTTACAATGATTTCACAATTAGTATGCAACTTGTATAAACACTATATTAAGAAACTATTTTACAGTTAAAAATTAGTGCTATTTCAATAAAATTCAATATCCTCACAATAAATAGTTTTACTGATTTATAAAAGCTATTATACACACAGTTTAAAAAATAATTAAAAGTGGGAAATTATTATATGGGATCTACATAGTTTCTAGCTTATAAAATATTCTACAGGCATACCTCATAGATATTGCAGGTTTGGTTACAGATGATTATAATAAAGTGAAGATCACAATAAAGTAAATACCACAATAAAGCAAATCATATTATTTTTGGTTCCTCAATGCATATAAAAGTTATGTTTACACTATGCTGTAGTCTATTAAGTGTACAATACTACTATGTCTAAAAAGATATATACAGGGGTGCCTGGGTGGCTCTGTCGGTTGAGCGTCTGACTTCGGCTCAGGTCATGATCTCACGGTTCGTGGGTTCGAGCCCTACGTCGGGCTCTGTGCTGACAGCTCAGAGCCTGGAGCCTGCTTCAGATTCTGTGTCTCCCTCTCTCTCTACCCTTCCCCCACTCATACTCTGTCTGTCTCTCTCAAAAATAAATAAAAATTTAAAAATTTTTCTAAAAATAAATAAATAAAAGATATATACATATACATATACATACACATATACATATACATATACATATATATGTATATCATCTGAGCTTTTAGTGAGTCACAATCTTTTTTCTGGTGAAGTATCTTGCCTTGATGTTGGCTACGGTGGCTGTGGCGATTTCTGAAAATAAGACAACAGTAAAGTTTGCAGCATGAATTAACTCCCTTTTTTTGAAGGGTATACATTTTATTAGAAACCTTTAATACTCTTCAGACATAATACAATGTCTTCAGGAAAGGCTCTCATGTGGTCTCTAGTATAAACTGAGATTTTTGGATTAGGGGCAAGGAGAGGGACAGCATCAAAAACGAGTGCTTAGTTTGCCAAAAAGATCCCCTCATGAATGCTCTTCAGCTAGCTTACCAGATTTTTCCATAGCTTCTTCAATGTGACCTACCATATAGAAGGGCTGTTCTGGGAGATGGTCATATTCACCTGCTAAAATCTGTTAGAATCCTTTGATGGTCTCCTTCATACTCTCCTTCATAGGTATCACCTTCCCCATGTGATCTATGAAAACCTCAGCAATCTGGAATGGCTGACACAAGAAAGGCTGTATTTTTCTGTGCATGGGATACCGTCAACTTGTCTTCCTCAGAAAGTTCATCCATACCCAGGGTGGCAATGATGTCCTAGAGGGATTTTTAGTCCTATAAGATCTTTGGTACCCCATAGGCAACATCATAATACTCATTTCCAACAATGTTGGGATCCAGGATTCCAGAGGTGGAATCCAAAGGATCCACAGCTGGATAGACACCTAACTCAACAATAGCATGGGACAATACAGTGGTAGCATCCAAATGGGCAGGGGGAAGTGTCAGTAAAATCATCAGCAGGTACAGAGGTAATAGATCCCTTCTTGGTGGTGGTGATTCTTTCCTCCATGGTACCCATATCAGTAGCCAGGGTAGGCTGACAGCCCACAGCAGGAGGAATTCTGCCCAATAAAGCAGACACCTCAGACCCAGCCTGGGTGAAGTGAAAGATGTTACCTATAAATAGCAGTACATCTTGACCCTCTTGGTCTCTGAGTATTCAACAATAGTCAGTCCATCCAGAGTTACCTTGTAATGAGCACTAGGTGGTTTATTCATTTGACCATACACCAGCGCTACCTTGGGGGTAGCATCTTTTAAGGTGATAACACCAGACTCAATCACTCATAGTTTGTCATTGCCTTCATAGGTCCTCTCAAAAATACCAGAGTATTTGTGACAAACACAGAGTAACCACCATGGGCTTTGATGACATTGTCGATTAACTCCATGATCAGTACTGTCTGGCAAACTCCAGCACCAATAAAGAACCCCGTTTTTCCTCCTTTGGCATAGGGTTCCAGCAGATCCACAACCCTGATAGCAGTAACCAGAATTTCTTGTTCAAAACTCATCTCCATGAACTCAGGAGTCTCGGCATGAATAGGTGCAAACTTGATGGGGCCTCCCTCATCAATGGTTTCTCCAATGACATTCATGATTCTGCCCAAGGTCTCAAAACCAACAGGAATTTTGACTGGTGCACCACAATACAGGACTTTCTGGCCTCTAACTAAGCCTTTTGTACCCTCCATGGCAATAGTCCTTACAGTGCTCTCACCCAAATGCTGAACCACCTCCAAAACCAACCCTGTCTCTCTGCCTTTCACTTCCAGTACATTTAGGATGGGTGGTAGTCTCTCATCAAAGTGAAAACCTACCACTGCACTGATGACCATCAGCATATCCCCAGTGGCAGTTCCTGCCTTCAGGGAAGGAGATGTTTAGGCAGCATAGTCTCTGGCAAGCTGGAGTGCTGCCAGGGTGGCCTGCAGTAAGACCTAGGCTTGGCATAGCAGTGTGGAGGGGCCAAGTCCCCACAGGGCCCTGGAGGCCAAGGTAGAGGCCACACAACCTATAGAACCCAACATGGCAGATCGTGGGAGTGGACTCTAGCTTTTCTCTTCACAGATAGTTTCTCTGTAGCAGGACATGCTGTTGATATCATTTTACCCACAGTAGATCTTCTTACAAAATTGGAGTCAATCATCTCAAACCCTGCCACTCCTCTATCAACTAATAAGATTTAGAAATCTTTTGTTATCATTTCAACAATATTCACAGTATCTTTACCAAGAATACTCTCCATCTCAAGAAACCATTTCCTTTGTTTATCCATAAGAAGTAACTTCTCATACATGAAAATTTTATCATGAGATTATAGCAATTCAGTCACAATCTTCAGGCTCCACTTCGAATTCTAGTTCTTTTGCTATTTCTACCACAGTGGAGTTATTTCCTCCATGGAAGTCTTGAGCCCCTCAGAGTCCTCCATGAGGATTAGAATCACCTTCCTCCAGACTCCTGTTAATGTTGATATTTGGCCTCTTTCCATGAATCACAAGTGCTTTTAAAGGCATCTAGAATGGTAGATACTTTCCAAAATATTTTCAATTTATTTTGCCCAGATCTATCAGAGGAATCACTATATATTGAAGCCACAGCCTTACAAAATGTCTTTCTTAAATAATAAGACTTGAAACTTACTCCTTGATCCATGAGCTACAGATTGAATGTTGTGTTAGGCATGAAAACAATACATACATGTCATTGTGCATATCCATCAGAGCTCTTGGGTAACCAGGTACATTGTCATTGAGTAGAAATATTTTAAAATAGATTTTTTTTTTAGCAGTAGGTTCCAACAATGGGCTTAAAATATTCAGTAAATCATGTTGTAAAGGGATGTGTTGTCATCCAGGCTTTGTTTTTCCATTTCTAGAACACAGTCATAGTAGCTTTAGCATAATTCTTAGGCCCTAGAGTTTTCAGAATGATAAATGAGCATTGGCTTCAACTTAAAGTCACCAGCTGTATTAGCCCTTCATAAGAGTATCTTTGAAGCCAGGCACTGAGTTCTGCTCTCCAGCTCTGAAATTCCTAGATGACATTTTTTTTCCCATATAAGGCTCTCTTTTCTGACCAACCTCTGCTACTTTCAAACTTTTCTTCTGTAGCTTTTTCACCTCTCTCAGACTTCATAGAGTTGAAGAGTGTTAGGGCCTTGCTCTGGATTAGGCTTCGGCTTAAGGGGATGTTGTGGCTGATTCAATCCTTTATCCAGACCACTCAACTTTTCTCCATATCAGCAATAAGGTTGTTTTGCTTTCTTGTCATTCATTTGTTCACTGAAGTAACACTTCTGATTTCCTTCAATAACTTTTCCTTTGCTTTTCCAACTTGGCTGTTTGCTATAAGACACCTACATTTTGGCTGATCTCAGCTTTTAACATGCCTTCCTTACTAAGATTAATTAATTCTAACTTTTAATTTAAAGTGAGAGATGTACAACTCCTTCCTTTTAGTTGAACACTTATAGGCCATTTGGCCTAACTTTGATATTATTGTGTCTCAGGGAATAGAGAGGCCTGAGGTCAGGGAGAGAAATAGGAGAACAGCCAGTCAGTGGAGCAGTCAGACACACAGAAATTTTAGTGATTAAGTTTGCAGCATTATTTGGGTGTAGTTTATGGCACCTGAAAACAATTACAACAGAAACATCAGAGAGAGGAGATCTAACATGGCTGAGAAGTAGGGGGACTTGAAGTTCCCTCATCCCTCAAACACAGCAGTCTAGAGGCTAGAGGACTTTGAATTCCAGGAGTCCAGGTTGCAGAATGACAGAGACATCTCCAGAGGTCCACGGGGACAACCTGGCAGGCCATAGGTGTGTGATTGCAAACTGGGAGAGATAAAATGGTCAGCGTAGGTATGGAGGGAAGGGATCCCCTTTTGCAGAGAGACAAAGGGAAGAGAGAGAGGCTGAGGAAGTGTATGACTATATTTGGACAAGAGAAAAACATGAACCAGGGATCATTAAAAAAACAAAAACAAAAACAAAAACAGAGAAAGATGCAATTACTAACCATGGGGCTTTCTCCAGACTGGGGTCGGCTGCCCTGTTCTCGCACCTGGGGAGGAGGGGCGCCAGCCCCATGTTTCAGAGGGGCAACTAGTTCAGAGGAGCAGTCCACAGTGGGAGAAAGCAATCCCCTCCCTTGAGTGCTGTGGAAAGAAGGTACATAGCTGTTCAAAGGACAAAGGACCCACCCTGCACCCACCAGCCAGAGGCCATTTACTGGTGGAGCACAGCAGCACTTCCCTGGAACCAGGGCGCACAGAGCAGGACCCTTTAAGACAGTGGGGTTTAAATCCCAGCCAAGCCCCAGGGAGGCGAGGGAGTCAGCAGAGTGGGACAAACTGCCTCCTTCCTGCCTGCATGGCACTGTAAGGAGAACCTTCAGTGGAGCAGAGTGGCACTTCCCTGGAATCAGGGCACATGGAGCAGGACCCTTTAGGATATCTGGGTTTGAATCCCAGACAAGACCCGGGGAGTCGCAGGACACTGTGGAGTGGGAAAACAAACAGACAAACAAAAAACGGCCCACTTGCACCCACGCAGCACTATGAGGACTGTCTGAAGAGAATGGTTTGGGACACCCTGTCTGGGGAGGAGAGACTTGGGATGTCACTTTTTTCTCCCCATCGCCAACAAGGTGGGGCCTCAGTGAAAGGACAGTGGGCCCACAGTGGAGACGGGACTTGCCTACATAAAACCAAGCCACTCCATGCCTGGTAACTGCCTATCTATGGAAAGTGACCCTTACCAACCAGACAGCCCCTCCTCCAGACCAGCACTGCCACCCATTCCAAGGCACCCAGTGGTTTTCATTTTCTGATGTAATTCTTCAACAATTCTTTATATATATATATTCTTCCTTTTCTCCTTCTTGTTTCTTCCCTTCTCTAGTCTGGTTATTCTGGTTGTTGGCTTGTTTAAGCAGACATATTTAATCTATTCTCTTTATACCTGTTTTATATCTCCTTTATTTTCTTCTCTCTCTCTGGATTAAGCCATATAGATTCTCTGTCTGGTCAATTTTCTTTTCTTTCCTTTTTCTCCACCCCTGTCATTTCTCTCTTTGTATGAGATAAGTCCTCTTCCACCACCACCACCACTTCCCTCTCATTGTTTTTTTTTTCTTGTTTTAATTTTTGTTTTCCAGAGCTGCTTCAATGAACAAATCAAAGCACACCTGGTGGAGGGTCCAAAACCTCATTAAGAGTAGGGAGATAAAGCAACCAGAGTCACAACAACAGAGAGCATGTAACACACTCCAAAATACACCTCCTGAAGATCCAGGCCATGGACAGTGTATGACCCCTCTTTAATATAGTAGTGCTCACAGGTGCAAGGCACATAACAAGCTCTTAAAACACATAAGGGACAGAAAACTAGCCAAAATGATGAAACAGAAGAATTATTAAAAGAAATTCCAGAAAGAAGTGACAGCTCTAGAATTGCTCCAAACAGATATAAACAATATATCTGATCAAGAATTTAGAACAATAGTCATAAGATTAATTGCTGGTTTTGAAAAAAGCGTAGAAGACAGCAGAGAATCTATTGCCGCAGAGATCAAGGAACTATAAAATAGTCATGACAAATTAAAAAATGATGCAAATGAGGTGCAAAATAAACTAGATGCGGTGACAGGGAGGATCGAAGTGGCAGAGGAGAGAATAAGTGAAATACAAGATAAAATTATGGAAAAAGATAAAGCTGAGAAAAAGAGAGATAAAAAAAAATTCTAGACCATGGGGAGAGAACTAGAGAACTAACTGATTCAATGAAATGTAATAATATCCATATCATAGGAGTTCCAGAAGAAGAGAGAAAGAAAGAGAGAAAGGGGCAGAAGGTGTATTTGAACAAATCATAGCTGAGAACTTCCCCAATCTAGGGAGGGAAACAGACATTGGAATCCAGGAGGAACAGAGAACTCCCTTCAGACATAACAGGACTCAATCTTCTGTGTGACATATAGTGAAACTGGTAAAATACAAAGATAAAGAGAGAATTCTGAAAGCATCTAGGGGCAAATGGGCTTTGACCTACAAGGGTTGACACATAAAGGTAGTAGCAGACCTATCTACTGAAACTTGGCAGGCCAGAAGGGAGTGGGAGAAAATATTCAATGTGCTGAATAGGAAAAATATGCAGCCAAGAATCCTTTATCCACCAAGGCTGTCATTCAGAATAGAAGGAGAGATAAAGGTTTTCCCAGAAAAATAATAACTGAAGGAATTCATCACCACTAAACCAGCCCTACAAGAAATCCTAAGGAGGACTCTATGAGTAGAATGTTGCAAAGACTACAAAGGACCAGCGACATGAAACCCATAGATAACACATGACAGATAAGCATGAAACCCATAGATAACACAATGACACTAAGTCCATATCTTTCAATAATAACACTGAATGTAAATGGACTAAATGCTCCAATCAAAAGACACAGGGTATCAGAATGAATTAAAAAAACAAAAAACAAAAAACAAAACAAAAACAAAAAAACCAAGACCTCTCTATTTGCTGTGTACAAGAGACCCATTTTAGATCTCAGGATACCTGCAGATTGAAAGTGAGGGGATGGGGAAGTCAAAAGAAAGCTGGCGTAGCCACACTTATATCAGACAAACTAGATGTTACTCTAAAGGCTGTAACAAGAGATGAAGAAGGGCATCATAATATCATATCACAATTACAGGGTCTATCCATCAAGAAGAGCTAACAATTATAAATGTTTATGCACTGAAAATGGAAGCATCCAAATATATAAAACAATTAATCACAAACATAAGCAATCTTATTGATAAGATTGTGATAATTACAGGGGACTTTAATACTCCACTTACAAGAATGGACAGATTATCTAGACAGAAAATCAATAAAGAAAAAATGACCCTGAATGATACACTGGGGCAAATGGACTGGACTGATATATTCAGAACTTTTCATCCAAAAGCAGCAGAATACACATTATTCTCGAGTGTACATGGAACATTTTCTAAGATAGATCACATACAGAGTCACAAAACAGCCCTCAATAAATATAAAAGAATTGAGATCATACCATGCACATTTTCAGATCACAATGCTATGAAACTTGAAATCAACCACAGGAAAAAGTTTGGAAAACCTCCAAATGCATGGAGGGTAAAGAACATCCTACTAAAGAATGAATGGGTCAACCAGGCAATTAAAGAAGAAATTAAAAAATATATGCAAAAAAATGAAAAAGAAACCACGTCCCTTTGGGGATACAGCAAAGAGAGTCCTAAGAGGAAAATACATTGCAATCCAGGCCTATCTCAAGAAACAAGAAAAATCAAATACAAAATCTAACAGCACACCTAAAGGAACTAGAAGCAGAATAGCAAAGAAACCCCAAGCCCAGCAGAAGAAGAGAAATAATAAAGATTAGAGCAGAAATAAACAATAAGGAACCCCCCCCAAAAAAAAAACCCAGTAGAATACATCAATGAAACTAAGAGCTGTTTTTTTGAAAAAATAAACAAAATTAATAACCCCCTAGCCAGACTTCTCAAAAAGAAAAGAGAGAGGATCTAAATAGAAAAAATCATGAATGAAATTAGATTTATCACAACCAACCCTCAGAAATACAAACAATTTTCAGAAAATACTATGAAAAATTATATGCCAACTGGACAACCTGGAAGAAATGGAAAAATTCCTAGACACCCACACACTACCAAAAGTCAAACGGGAATAAATAGAAAATTTGAACAGACCCATAACTAGTGAAGAAATTGAAGTCATTTATCAAAAATCTCCCAACAAATAAGAGTTCTGGGCCAGATGACTTCCCAGGGGAATTCTACCAGACATTTAAAGCAGAGTTAATCCCCATCCTTCTCAAGCTGGTCCAAAAAAATAGAAATGGAAGGAAAGCTTTCAACTCATTCTATGAAGCCAGCATTACCTTGGTTGCAAACCATACAGAGACCCTACAAAAAGGACAATTACAGGCCAATATCCCTGATGAATATGGATGCAAAATTCTCAAGAAAATACTAGCCAATCGAATTCAACAGCATATAAAAATAATTATTCATGATGATCATGCGGGATTCATTCCTAGGCTGCAGGCCTGGTTCAATATTTGCAAATCAATCAATGTGATATATCACATCAATAAAAGTAAGGATAAGAACCATATGATCCTGTCAATAGATGCAGAAAAATAATTTGACAAAATACAGCATTCTTTCTTAACCCTCAAGAAAGTCGGGACAGAAAGAACATACCTAAACATATAAAAGCCATATATGAAAAGCCCACAGCTAATATCATCCTCAATGGGGAAAAACTGAGAGCTTTCTCCCTGAGATCAGGAACATGACAGGGATGTCTACTCTCACCACTGTCATTTAACATAATTTTGGAAGTCCTAGCATCTGGAATCAGACAACAAAATGAAATCAAAGGCATCAAAATTGGCAAAGAAGCCAAACTTTCACTTTTCACAGATGACATGATACTCTACATGGAAAACCCAGAAGACCCCACCAAAAAGCTGCTAGAACTGATAATGAATTCAGCAAAGTCTCAGGATACAAAATCAGTATACAAAAACCAGTTGCATTTCTATATACCAATAATGAAGCAACAGAAAGAGAAATAAAGAAGTCAATCCCATTTACAATTGCACCAAGAACCATAAAATACCTAGGAATAAACATAACCAAAGATGTAAAGGATCTGTATGCTGAAAACTATAGGAAACTAATGAAGGAAATTGAAGAAGACACAAAGAAAAGGAAAAACATTCCATGCTCAAGTATTAGAAGAATAAATATTGTTAAAATGTCAATACTACCCAAAGCTATCTACACATTCAATGCAATCCCAATCAAAATTGCACTGGCATTCTTCTCAAAGCTAGAACAAACAATCCTAAAATTTGTATTGAACCACAAAAGACCCTGAATAGCCAACATAATAATGAAGAAGAAAACCAAAGTGGGAGGCATCACAATCCCAGACTTTAGCCTCTACTACAGAGCTGTAATCATCAAAACAGTATGGTATTGGCACAAAAACAGACACATAGACCAACGGAATAGAATAGAGAACACAGAATGGGACCCACAAATATATGGCCAACTAATCTTTGACAAAGCAGGAAAGACTATCCAATGGAAAAAAAGATAGTCTCTTTAGCAAATGGTGCTGTGAGAACTGGACTGCAACATGCAGAATAATAAAACTGGACAACTTTCTCACCCCGTTCACAAAAATAAGCTCAAAATGGTTGAAAGACCTAAATGTGAGACAGGAAACCATCGAAACCTTAGAGGAGAAAACAGGCAACAACCTCTTTGACCTCAGCCATAGCAATGTCTTGCTCTACATGTCTCCAAAGGCAAGGAAATTAAAAGCAAAAATTAACTATTGGCACCTCATCAAGATTAAAAGCTTCTGCACTACAAAGGAAACAATCAACAAAACTAAAAGCCAACTGATGGAATGGGAAAAGATATTTGCAAATGACATAACAGATAAAAGGTTAGTGTCCAAAATCTGTAAAGAAGTTACCAAACTTGGGGTGCCTGGGTGGCTTAGTCGGTTGAGTGTCCGACTCAGGCTCAGGTCATGATCTCACATTTTGTGGGTTCGAGCCCCACATCAGGCTCTGTGCTGACCGCTTGCTCAGAGCCTGAAGCCTGCTTCAGATTCTATGTCTCCTTCTCTCTCTTCCCCTCCCCGGCTCACACTTTTTCTCACTGTTTCTCAAAAATAAATAAATGTAAAAATTTTTTTTAAATACAAAATAAAAAAAAGAAGTTACCAAACTCAGCACCTGAAACACAAATAACCCAGTGAAGAAATGGGCAGAAGATATAGACACTTTTCCAAAGAAGACATCCAGATGGCCAACATGACACATGAAAAGACACATGAAAAGATGCTCAACGTCACTCATCATCAGGGAAATACAAATCAAAACCACAGTGAGATACCACCTCACAGTGTTTAGTGTGGCTAAAATTAACAACTTGGGCAACAACAGATGCTGGTGCAGATGTGGAGAAATGGGAACCCTCTTGAACTAATGGTAGGAATGCAAACTGGTGCAGCTGCTCTGGAAAAGTGTGGAGGTTTCTCAAAAAATTAAAAATAGAACTACCTTATGACCCAGCAATAACACTACTAGGTATTTACCCAAAGAATACAAAAATACTGATTCAAAGGATCACATGCACCCTGATGTTTATAGCAGCACTACCAACAATAGCCAAATTATGGAAAGAGCCTAAATGTCCATCAATGGATGAATGGATAAAAAAAGATGTGGTTTATATATACAATGGAATATTACTTGGCAACCACAAAGAATGAAATCATGCCATTTGCAGCAATGTGGATGGAACTGGAGGGTATTATGCTAAGTGAAATAAGTCAGTCAGAGAAAGACAGATATCATAAGTTTCACTCATATGTAGAACTTGAGAAACTTAACAGAAGACCATGAGGGAAGGGAAGGGGAAAAAATGGTTACAAACAGAGAGGGAAGGAGGCAAACTGTAAAAGACTCTTAAATAAATAGAACAAACTGAGGGTTGATGGGGGTGAGGGGGTAGAGTGGAAAATGGATGATGGGAATTAAGGAGGGCACTTGGGATGAGCACTGGATGTTGTATGTAAGTGATGAATCACAGAAATCTACCCCCAAAACCAAGAGCACACTGTATACCCTGTATGTTAGCCAATTTGACAATAAATTATATTAAAAAAAGGAAACATCAGAGATCACTGGTCACAGATTATCATAACAAATATAATAATTTAAAAGTTTAAAATACTCTGAGAATTACCAAAATGTGGCACAGAATCATAGAGTGAGTAAATACTGTTGGAAAAATGGTGCCTATAGAGTTGCTTGGCACAGGCTTGCTACAAATCCTCTATTTATAAAAAATACAGTATCTATGAAACACAGTAAAGCAAAGGACAATAAAATGAGGTATATCTGCATATTTTTTTCAAGCACACACAGAACATTAAAAAAAATTGCTAATGTACTAAAACACAATGGGGGATTAAAAATGACAATATCACAGAGGTGACACTCTGTGATCCCAATGTGACAGCAAAAAATTATATCTAAACTCTTTTCATTTGGAAATATCAAAACATATTTCTAAATAACCAACTGGTAATGGAAATTGTAATTGAAATAAAGTAACCAATAATAGTTAAAGGAAAGCGAAAGCTTTACACATTATCACAGAGAAGATCAAACAAAGCTCAACTTTGAGGAACATTATACCATCAGTGCACATTTATACATTAAAAAATATAAAGTATGACATAAGCATTTTGCTTACATAATCAAAAAACAGTAAAATCACAAATTCAAAAAAATGATTGATTTAAGAAAAATGAAAGTTGGAACTTACAAAATAGAAACAAAATAATCAAACACAGGGCGCCTGGGTGGCTAAGTGCGTTAAGCGTCTGCCTGCAGCTCAGGTCATGATCTCGCAGTTTGTGAGTTCAAGCCCTGTGTTGGGCTTTGTATTTACAGCTGAGAGCCTGGAACCTGCTTCAGATTATGTGTCTCCCTCTCTCTCTCTGCCCCTCCCCTGCTCATGCTCATGTTTCTCTCTCTCAAAAATAAATAAACATTAAAAAATTTTAAAAAAAGTTAATCAAAGACAGAATTGTCAAGACCATAATCTACAAAAAAAGTAGTCCATAATTTTGACTAAGAAAGGAAGAAAATATAGGTAAGTAACAAAAAATCATATAAAAACCTTTGTGTCCATAGTAGTAAAAAGTTAAGCAAACATTTATTAGACAAATGTATCTCAAAATATTTTTTGAAATTTTAAATAAAATCAACTTCTAAATATTAAAAATATCAAATTGGCAATTAAAGTCTAGCCACACAAATGTAGTTGTTTATCAGATGAGTTTTATCCAACCTGAGGATCATACCAAACGGTAGTATATTTTATGAATACAGATATATGTAACAAAGTATAAAGACATGAATGTCATTAATAGTTACCTGCCATTATTCTTCCAACGAAAGAAGCACAAACAGATGGAGAATAAAACTTCAGCTATATCTTTAATGTTTAATTGCCTAAAAAGAGAAAATAGACATTTGAAAAAAATAAGAAAATGTTAATGTATCTTTCATCTTTGAGTTGCATAAGATGAAGCTCAGAACAAATTTCCCCAAAATGTGCCACTTAGACATGTGAACTATTTTGAGCTGAGAGCAATTAAGACCCAGGAAACTGAAGAAAAAATTTCACCTGTTCCTAGACTACCTAACATCATTTAGATAAGGGCCTGGCCCAGAACAAGAGCTGTTAACTAAGAGATAATCTTTTTTATCTGAATGAACTATCTATCTGTATGGAAGGATGAATATCTAACTACCATTTTCGCTTCTTTTTTTGTCTTATGAATCGCCCTCCTGTTTTTGAGGCCCTAGGTCTCTATCCCATTCCTCAGCTCAAAATGGCAAAAAAGCCTGAATTGTCTAGCTTGTTCTTGGGTTTCATATTCTTATGGAGCCCCACATACTATTTTTTTTCTCCTGCTAATCTGTTTTAGGTTAATGTGATTATTAATAGACTGGCCAAAGAACATAGAAAGTTAGAAGGGATTTTTCTTCTTATTCAACAGGTACATAAAAATATGTTTTGCTTTCCTGTAATTTGTGAGTTTAAAATTTTATTTAAAAGATAAATATGCAAAATAGAATGTGGATAGGAATAGATAAGCATAAACCAATGAAGTGCCTACAAAAGTTGTTAAGCAAGGTAGGGGATTGAAAGCATTGTTTTTCTCCCTTATATGGCTGATGAACAGCTTGAAGAAAAATACATTTTGCTAAGAATTTCATATCATAAGGCATTCAGGCAAAGGGCAAGAAAAGAGCTTTTGTTGATCTCTAGTCGTCTTTCAGGCATTCTGTTATCCATGAACTAGACAAACATGACCTATTTAATCTTCACTCCAAATCCATAGTGAAGTAATATACCCAATACACAGGGAATATGTGGTTCAGGAAAGGTAAATAATCTGCTTATTTTCATACAGTGGGTAACTGATGGGAAAGGGATTTGAACCCATATCAGTTTAACCCCCAAATATAGTAATAACCTGATGTTGATGATGATGATGATCATAGCTACTATGACACTGTGTTTAGTTACTGAATCAATTGCTTGCATATGTGACATCTCAATTAATTATCAAAAGAATTATGCATCTTATTCTCTCATTTACACATAAGGAAATTGAGGTTTAGAGAGATCAAATAAAGCGTCCAGTGCATCATTGCCAGTGTGCCCCAGAACCACAAATAAAGCACAGTTTGAAGCCAAGCATGGGGCATTAAACAGCAGATTGACTCTCATAAAGTAACTTAGAATCTGGTTTTAGGTGAGACAGAGCCAGATTTAATTTATCTGCCCAACACAAGGCAGTATTTGGGAGAAGTACTCTTCAAGACTTCCACTGACAAGACCAGAAAGTCTCATGCTCTCTTTGCTCTAGAAGAAGACACCATGGTCAGACCTCCCATGCATCAAAGTGCAGTACTGGACCAGCACAATGAATTGTGGTAAGCAGAGTGTTTTACAGAATCCATTTAACTTTTCTTTGTCTTTTACCTCAAGCCCTAACACCAGACCAGTTGGCAGAAACAGTAGCGTCTTTAAGTGATATTACGTTTTATGTCTTCACACAGCTCTATCTTGGTGCCAAACTGAATGAACGCATCACGCTCCATCTGAAGACCTGGGTTCTTTCCTGATTCCGTGAATATAGGGAATCTCTTACAGAAGGAACTCAGTCTCTCTGAGTACCAGTTTCCTCATCATTAACATTGAGGTAAGGAAGGCACTAAGGCACATGAAAATTTTATTGCAAACTGCACACTATCATTCTAACAGTTACTATAATTTTAGGAGATATTGCTTTATTTTTATCTACTTTTCTTCCTTTGAGGAGAGCTATGTCTCCTCCTCTGCCTTCCCCTCTCCTCTGCTCAGGGAAACTCTTATTTTTAAATAAAAAGGGGAAGGAGAACAGAATTGATCAGATCTGTCCAGCACCTCAGCCCTTGTTTCCGTATTATATTCTGTATAACCATCAGAGACTTAATTTCAGAATTTCAGCTTTTAGAAACATTCCATGAAAATCTGATTGCAGAACTGGAGAACAAGTTATAAGCCAAGACTGGGGAATATTTGCTTACAGAAAGTGGATGAAACAGAGAGGGTTGGGAGAAAAGATATAAGAGGAAAGAAGAAGGGAAGAAGGAAAGGGGGAGATAAAAGGAAGGGAGAGAGGAGGAGAGGAAAAAAATCAGGAAAAAGATAAGTATAATATAATATCAATAGCTGCCAATTATTGAGGGTCTAATATAGACTGTGCTACTTATTGTACATATTTAACTAATCATCAAAGGAAGTTCTAATGCCAGTTAATTAGATATTAGTGAATTGGTACTGATATCCTCAGTTATGTGTAGAGCAATAGGGTCACATAATCCTAACTGTTCATGTATTGAGACATCACAGAGAAGAGAGAGAAGACTCTAGGCTTCAAGGCAAGAGATGGTAAGGTATCAAAACAAAGAACAGGATCAAATTTGTAAGGCTTTAGCTAATTTTTGTGATAATTAAATGGTCAATGTAGATGAAATATAACCACAGATTCTACAGTTGTTTATAAATGTTCATAAATGAACACTAACATAGCTGTCATAGGAATGTGTAGTTGTGATCTATCAGTTAAGGTCCTGCTGACCCTTGCAGACATATAATCAACTCTTGAAGTCTCAACATCCATCTTCTTTCTCTTTTTCCTCTCCCCTGCTCTGTGTGTGTGTGTGTGTGTGTGTGTGTGTGTGTCCCAATCCCCTCCTTGTTGACCCTCATTTAGGAATAGCTATAAAAAGCTATTGTCAGCAGCACTTTTTTTTTTTTATTTACCAATTCTTAAACCAGATCCAGTAGAATAGATAGTTTAATAAGTAGACAGGGACTAAGCATGCTAGTTTTCTTGTCCCAATTCTTACTAATCACATGATCATAAGTTCATCCTCTTTAACTATTCTCCCCTTCCCCAAGTGGCTTCAGGATAGTAAGCTTTCTCATAACAGGACTAATTACACACACACACACACACACACACACACACACACACAAAACAAAACTAAATTTGTATTCAATGTGTATTGAATATGGTGGTTCTTAAACTTTTTGTTGCTCTGATTATTGGCTGTAGTGGCTAATTCAAACATAGATTCAACATTAGCATATGAAAGAATCTTTAAGTGGCTAAAATTCCTTTGAAACCACGCAGAGAAAAGGTTTTTAAAACTTGAGGAAACAGAAATGCTTCATGGGTTTATTGTTTATGTCTTACAATTCCTAAACTAAGACCCCGATCAAGAAGACAGAGGGCAGGAAGTCAGTTTTTTCTGCTTTCTTTTTTTTTTAAGTTTATTTATTTTTGAGAGAGAGACAGAGACAGAGAGAGACAGAGAGAGAGCACAAAAGGGGAAGGGGCAGAGCCAGAGAAGGAGACACAGAATTCAAAGCATGCTCCAGGCTCTGAGCTGTCAGCACAGAGCCCGATGTGGGGCTCAAACCCATGAACTGTGAGATCATGACCTGAGCTGAAGTTGTATGCTTAAATGACTGACCCACCCAGGAGCCACTCTGTTTTCAAGTAAAAGCCACATACACACATGTGCGCACATGCACATTCATATACATATGCAATATTTCATTTTTATGCATATTTTTATGTCATAGGTTGACTTTTTCTTTTTTTTTTTTTTAATTTTTTTTTCAACGTTTATTTATTTTTGGGACAGAGAGAGACAGAGCATGAACGGGGGAGGGGCAGAGAGAGAGGGAGACACAGAATCGGAAACAGGCTCCAGGCTCCAAGCCATCAGCCCAGAGCCCGACGCGGGGCTCGAACTCACGGACCACGAGATCGTGACCTGGCTGAAGTCGGCCACTTAACCGACTGTGCCACCCAGGCGCCCCAGGTTGACTTTTTCAAAATGGAGGCTGACACAGAGTTTAGGGTTCAAGATGTTTATTACAGATAAATACCTTTATTGTTTAATTTTTAAAGTTTATTTATTTATTTTTGAGAGAGACAGAGACAACATGAGTGGGAGAGGGGCAGATAGGGAGAGAGAGAATCCCAAGCAGTCTCTGCACCATCAGCACAGAGCCTGATGCAGGGTTTGAACTCATGAAATCATGAAATCATGACCTGAGCCAAAACCAAGAGTCAGAAGCTTAACTGACTGAGCCATCCAGGTGCCCCAGAAATAAAAACCTTTAAAAGGAAAGGAGAGGACCCAGGACCCTCTCCTCATGAGGAGAAACATGAACTGTGATGCAGAACTGACAAAGCTTCAACCAACATGCAGGTGGCTCTAGAGTGACTACTGCCAGTCAGAGTGCCCCATGTCAGGTAGAAATGTCTGGATTTTTCTGCACCCACCTTGCTCAGTGACTGGTTGTAGACAACCCAAAGGAGGTGAAGAAGAGCAGAATATACTACCCCAAAACATGCCCCTTTGGCATAAGGATTATTTTGAGCTGTTCATTTTTAAGAAACAGAAGGTATAGGAAGAGCTCCAACCAAGTAGAAGTTAATCTTTTGAAAGAGACGATTCTATTTATAAAGGAAATCTCCATTTGTAAGGATGTCTTCCTCTCTATATTAAGAAGTGGAGGGTGGCCAAATCTCTAGAAACTCTTACCAATGGAGAAGACAGTGACTTAAATCTGCATAACAGCCATACCCTTATTTACTGTGTTTTGCTTAATCTTCCATAATTGGCTTCCCTCCCCTCAACATCATCTTTTGTATTTAGTTGATGACGGTATTTAAAACACAAAATGGCTTGGGCCATTTTGAGGAGTTACTCAGTTTTCCCAGGTATCTCCCATGTATATAGGAATTATTCATGTTATTAAATTTCTGTTAGATTTTCTGTTGTTAATCTGTCCTTATTACGGGGATGGCAGGTGTCTCAGTCAAGAACCTAGAAGAATAGAGGGTAAATTGTTTTGTCCCCTACAAATGGCATTATCTGGGATGCAGAGGCTCTCTACAGCTAGAACATACTTTGAAGGAGCTACACATGGAGGTTTGTTATGAAGTTGGAATGAGTAAAATTGTTTCCTTTAGCTGATATCTCTGTAAAATACCACTAACAGAGTTGGTGCCTATGAAAAGGGTTCCAATTCATGCATTCAGGAATATCATGACATACAGGAGTTTCTAAGTCCTTTCCTTGACTGACGATTTCTCCCTTCAATATCCCCGAGGAATAAATCAGGGCAAATTAGTACTTTATTATTAGGTGCAACTCCATCCTTTAATATAAGATGCAAGTAAATTAAGCAGAAGGGATTGAGATCTTTCTCCCTAAACAACATAGGCATGAAGGCCAAGATGCAAAATAGACCTGCTTTGCTTGTCCTAAATAAAAATCCAAACCTGAATCCAATTCTTATTTCCCATCTGGAGCAAATTTGTGAAAGAGGAAAAGGAAAGCTAATCCCAGTGCTTAGAGAGACAGATTTGAGATTTCTTCCTTGGGCATACTGGCTAGTATCATGAACACAAAGAAAGTTCATGAAGAAGAACACGCTCACATGCTCTTCTGCTATCAACTCTTTATAAAGCTCCAATCACTGCAAGCAAGGTTTCTAGACTAGAAAACCAAGTACTACCCTCAAGCTTGCCTCAATGCCAGCATTTAGGATTTAAAGGAATCAAAAAGGGAAAGGCTAAAGAAAGAAAAATTTCTGTAAAGAAATGGAACAGACCTATCCTTCCCCAAGCTTTGATTTATCTTCTTGGGCCGTGATCATTAAGTCCTTAGGGAGCACAGGCCCCATAGCCCCATAGTTATGGTGCCTTAAATTATCCTGGCATTTGACCAATAAGGATTTGTAATTCTAATCTATAAAGTTAAAAAGTAGTGATGGGATAAGGCTAGAAGAGAGAAAATGCTTCTTCTCCTTTAGAGTCTTAACTAGATCTCATGCAATTAAAGAGAATATGACTTTCTACCAGACATTTTAATAAATTGTTGTAATCTGCAATTTCCCTGAACACTCCCACTCTTCTAAGAACCTTATGCTATTATGTCACGGTTGCTAAAACTTTAAGCTCTAGGTACATTTCCACTTCTCAGAACACTCTATCTCTCCTTGTCAGCCAGCTAGATACTCTAAATGAATTATAAAGGTTAAAGATGGTTTTGTCTTTTTTCTCCTTTAGGCTGAGAGAACAAGAAGTGAAATAGGTAGAATTATGACCCCTCTCTCTGTTAATTTCTTTTCTTTTTTTTAACAGTTGCCCGTGAAGATCTTCCAGTGCCTCTGACAAACTCTCACAGAAGTGGGATTAGATGTCAAAGTAGAAGCTGCCAGGAGAACCTCTGAGAGCTGAAGTATGTCAGGTAAAGGTGGTTTATAGCTGTTGGGTCTCAAGAGGGTCCTTTTGGTCTTGTGCCCAGAGTGTGATAAAAAGCTATGGGTTCTAGCTGAAAGCTTCATGGTTGGTGATGTTATAGGCTGATACATTTTGATGAAATTCAAAAGTTCCATCTTAGCCTGAGGTCAGTCTCTTCTGAATAATATATAGCCAAGTAGATTTTTATATTTTTAACTAATATACATGAGAGAATATTTAGAAGATGGAATAGCACAGGTGTGTGTGTATGTGTGTGTGTGTGTGTGTATGTGCATGTGCGTGTGTGTGTGTGTGTGTGTGTGTGTGTGTGTGTGTGTGTGTGTTGGCTCAAGCAGTTGGGAGTGAGGTGGGGACAGACAGCAGCTGTAACATGATGAGTATAAGTTGACACCCTGGAAGATCTGAACAAGCGAAATGTGGCAGCAGCTTCAGTTATCTGGTGGTTTTATGAGTTGGAAACCAGGAATGGTTCCTTTGCAGTATTCCAGTAAATTTCCATGAGTTTCAGAAAATAGAAGCTTTAGGGCACTGTACTAGATACAGATCCATGACATTTGTTGTTGAGAGTCTAGTAAACACTAGAAGCATTAAATGCTGTTAATTTGAGAGTCAGAAATCAAATGAAGTAAATTATTGTTAATGTGATAGCAATGCAGACTCCACCGTTGGTAGTGAGAGTAAAACTGCTGTGGACTGGTACAAGCAGGGGACTCTAAGGAGGTGTACTCAGGAAAGGAAAGAAACAATTAGAAAAGAGTGGTGGCTGTTTGCCCTTAAGAAACATTGCTTCCTATTCACAGCCTCACAGCTCTTAGTGCTGCCTCAGGCCGCATGCTGAAGGAAACTTCAAAAATCATGTGGCAGTTGATGTTTGCTTATTCTTTCACATATCAACCCCTAAAACTCTATCATCATGACACAATGGAGGAAAATTAGAAACTGACCTAAGGTAAACTGAATACTTTTTTTTCTCATTCTCTCTTCCTCCCTCAGAATTTTATTGAAATTCAACTAAGACAGCAATGTGGATTTTAATTTTTTTTTTTTTGAGCATGAGTGGAGCTGATTTCTCTAAGCTTTCTCCAAGGGAAGGTTGGGCACAGGTAGTCAAGGTGATGTCAAAGAAAATATGCAGATGCAGGCTATTGAGAATCTGTTAGACTTCGAAGCTATAGATAAATATGTAGATATGTGGATATATAATTTCAAGAAACTATATTGCCTAATCTTACTCTTTTCCATGGTCAAAAATCAGGGGTCCCTTTATATAGATATTTGTTTTCCTCTTCCTTAAAATTCATTTTAAAGCAACATAGTAGAGGTTGAAAATGTCAGGATTATAGACAGAAGAAATTGGTTATATTGTCATTTCCTGACTTTGTGACCTCGGATAAATCACTTAAATTTTCTATTTATTTGTTTTTTTATTTTCTCTAAATTGAGGATCAAGATACTTATAAGATTAAAACAAATTAATGTGAAGGCAATTATAATGAGTAATAGTGTAGTCAGCATTTTGTATAGTAAAAATTACTTAACACTGCACTACTAAATAAGAACAATTTATAAGTAATATATATTTAACAAACATTAACACAAGCAGTAACTTAATAATGTATAATATTCATATTTCAAAATTTCATATAAATAAAATATTTACATAAAATTTCTCAAAGTAATCCATCTGGCAGGAATCCTAGCAGCTAGAAGAGCTTCTGATTTCTTACAGCAGAATGAATTTATTGAATGGACACGGTTGGCTCCCAGAATCACTGAGAGATCTTCCAACCATGATCAGAGGCTCCAGGACCAGAAGCCAAGGCCAAACAAGCTGTAGAACCAGTGTAGCAGGAATACCAACCATGATAAGGCACTATAATGCTCCGACCCGCCCAGTCATCATCAACCATCACCTTGGCTCTCCCTGCTGCTGCAGGAAATTAAGTTTTCTGTAACCAAAAAATCAAGAAAAAGGATTATCTTAATTCCTGCTGCTATTTTTATTAGCTTCCAATTCATTATCGAGGATTGGTCTATCTGGTTGGAGGAACCTCACCACCTGATTCCTAGCTGCAAGAGAGCTTAAAAAAATATCTGGTATCTTCAGCACCTAAAAGAGGTAATGCAATCTGTCATCTATCAAGACTCATAAAATCAAGAATAAATGGGTTATAAAACAGGGCTTTTGTGGTGACAGGCAAAACAAAGGAGGAAGTAAAATGTATTACATTAACAACTTCCTAATACATGTAAGTGATAGTATCTACTGTAGTCTAGTCTTTTCCTCTTTACTTATTTTTTAAGATTGATTTTCATTTGTGTGCACTAGTTAGGTTTGTGAAAATCGTCTATATTACTATATCTTTTTGTTGTTATTTTAGTATTAATTAGTAACTACAGAATTTGCCCAGTCTCATACAATTGCTTCAAATTTTAGGTACAACTTTCAACTATTAATAACTGTTGAGTTTGGCTTCTTTTTTTTTTTCAATATATGAAATTTATTGTCAAATTGGTTTCCATACAACACCCAGTGCTCATCCCAAAAGGTGCCCTCCTCAATACCCATCACCCACCCTCCCCTCCCTCCCACCCCCCATCAACCCTCAGTTTGCTCTCAGTTTTTAAGAGTCTCTTATGCTTTGGCTCTCTTCCACTCTAACCTCTTTTTTTTTTCCTTCCCCTCCCCCATGGGTTTCTGTTAAGTTTCTCAGGATCCACATAAGAGTGAAAACATATGGTATCTGTCTTTCTCTGTATGGCTTATTTCACTTAGCATAACACTCTCCAGTTCCATCCACGTTGCTACAAAGGGCCATATTTCATTATTTCTCATTGCCACGTAGTACAATGAGTATATAATTGTAGTACAATTGTGTATATAAACCACAATTTATCCATTCATCAGTTGATGGACATTTAGGCTCCTTTCGATCAGCTCTGTGAAACGATGGTTGTGTAATTTGAATTTCAAACTAGAAACAACAATGTTTACAACTTCACTGACTCTTCAATGTTTCTCTTCAATGTTGTCAAAATACATGTTCATAGGTCCACTCATAAAATTCTGATCTAATAGAATCTCAAACTGACTTTGATGCAATTGGACATGCTCAATAATTTGAGGAACATGACTTAATATTGAGAGTTCTCTATCCTGTGTTCATATGGATCTCTACAATTAAGAAATTTTTATATCTTGGTTGGATTGAAGCTGCAAATATATTCTTTGTGAAGAGTGAAGAAATGTAAATCCTCTGGTTTCTAGTTATTGCTAAGTTCATGTAAGTCATAAGCTTCTGATTTTTATTATGAAGTAGGAGGAATTTGGTAATATTACATAAAAACCAGAAGAATTTACATTTATCAAATTTCTTATATGGAATTATACACAAATATCATTTTTAATAAAAACAGATCAGTCCATTTTTATATAAAGCATGACATTAATATGATATACTGCTGTCCTTAGGTTATATACCAAGGAAATCTATCATACTTTCCTCATCCTCTCTTATAATAGTTCTATAGTATTTAAGCATGAAAGAAACTCAGAGTAACATCAAGGTGGTGAGATTTCAAAGATCTCAACAAGTATTTTCATTTTGAATCTTGACATATGTGTTTGTATATTCTAATATCTGTTTTATTGCCTCTTATAGAAAACCATGAAATTGAAATAATATTATAATAATTTTATATATAATTGTATTTACATTAATAGGAAAGGACAGCAAGAATCCAGTGATATATTCCTGTATTCTATTTAATGAAATTCTCTAGCTCTTTATTGTCTTTAAAGCATCGTTTCAGCATACCTCTTTAAAAAGATGATTTTTAAAAGGTTTTTGAAAGTTAAAATTGAGAATTCTTATACCCCTCTGAGTCTCTCAAGTCAATGACAGTATGTTAAAAACACCACTAGGATAGAATTTATCTGAAATGTCTCATGCTTCCACTCTAGTGACCAGAGTTAATACAACATGTTAGCATAGATGGAAGAGTTTGGGAGGTCTGCTTACCAGATGACAGATAAGACTTAGAAAACAGAAACTAGGTACAAAGATTCATTGGACTGGTAGAAATTTTATTTGGAGTTCTTATTTAAAACATAGTTATTTATTTCTTAATACCTTAATACTTCAACTCTGTGTGCACTTACTGTGGCTCAGTGCACCCTAAGTAGTTCGTGGTTGTTATCACAATGAGAAGAAAACATCAACATGAACAATGGAGCAGCCAGGAGAATAGTAACCATTTGTTATAACTTGAGATGTTACAGGAATTAGGTTATACTATTTTGTTTCTCAAATGTCTACAACAATAGACATTTGTCTTTAACAAAAGACATTTGTCTTTAACAAAAATAGAATGTTCTTAGCCTCTTTAACTTCTTAAACTCCTAACAAGGGTGCTAGGTTACTCAATTAAAAAAAAGCTTCTATTTTAATCAGTCTTGCTCTGCATCTCCTCTCTTGCTATAAGATAAATATTTTATACTTTGAAGCAGCACTCTATTTAAAACAAATGGATGATGGTCTTTCTTTGGTACCATGACAAAACACGGCTCTGTCCCTGGAATCAATAGACGAGAAAACAATAGAAAGAGGGACATTACAATTCTGATAATGAACACAGAACCTTTATTGGAGAAGGGAAAATAAACATTTGTAAAGGCAAAAATATAGCTTCATGATTGTTTTTAAATTTGATAGTGCTAAGAAGTTACATATCCAGCTATTTGTATTTCATTGTTATCTTGTTCTGTTATTTCTTTCTCCAGTTCAACACAGATTCATAGGGCACACAGCCGGAAAGAAAATAGAAATCCGTGACTGTGGAGTTAAATGCTCAACAGATGTGGAGGTTACACAGTTGTTCTACTGATCTTCCAGGGAGAGTAAGAAAAGAATTTGAAACAACTCCAGGAAACAAGTGCTTAGGCTGAGTGTTTCCAGCACCAAGTAGAGAGGTTACATTTGCATGAATCATTGCCAGAGTTAAAGCCACCAAACCGTGTAGATTTGGCCCTATAGAAAAATTGGTTTTGTTTTATTTCTGTGTGGTTATAATATTGTGATTTATAAGAAATATACATTTGGTCATTTAGATGAATATATATCTCGTGTATATTCAGTCTGCATTTACAGGTCCTGGCTCACAGCTCCCAAAACTATTGGAATTTCCCAAGTAATAAGAGCAGTGGGATCATCTTTTGCCTTAATATTTGATCTTTTGTTCTCAGTTTCTGAAAATGCTTCAGAACCATAAAGGTGACATGGGTGTCTTGTTATTCATAGAAAGCCCTTTTCCACCAAAACTGGGTTTACCTAATGAGTTGACTTTTGGAAAGGATGGGGCTGGTTGCCAGAGGAACCAAATATGAATAGAGATCTGGCACTTTCAGTCCTATGCCCTGATTTCTGGAGAGGGTAGAAGAGCTTGAAGTTGAATCAATCACCAATGCCCAATTATTTAATCAATCGTGTCTATGTTATAAAGCCTCCACATACACCCAAAACAATAGGGTTTGGAGAACATCTGGGTTATGAACACATGACGATTTGCAAAGAGTGACACACTCAGAAAGGACATGGCAACTTCAATCCCTTTCCTCTTATCTGTCCTATGCATCTCTTCCATCTGGATATTCCTGAGTTATCTCCTTTCATAAGTTGGTAATCTAGTGAGTAAACTGGTTTCCTGAATTCTGTGAGCCACTCAAGCGATTTAATCAAATGTGAGGAGGGGCTTGTTGGAAACTCTGACCTAGAGCCAGTTGGTCAGAAGTACAGTGATACCCTAGACTTGTAAATGTCATCTGAAGTCAGGTACTCTTATAGAATTAAGTCCTTGTGAGATCTGATGCTGTCTTCAGGTAGATAGTGTCAGAAGTGAGTTGAATTGTAGGACACTCAGCTGGAATTAGAGCACTGCTTGGTGGTGTAGGGGTTGAACCGTCATATTTTGGAAATTGGGACCCAGGACTTTTTAGTTTTATTCTATGATACTCTATTTGTTTTATCTTTTTTTTTTTTTTTACTAGATTTTATCATTGCTGTCAAGTTTAAGCTAGCCTTGGCTACATATTTATCTGAATTCTTACATTTAGTATATTTTCAGAATATCTCATTGGTTTTTCTTATTTTACATTTACTTTGTCCACAATACTATTACTTAATAAAAATAGCTTACTGGAGTTTGTTTCTCTTTTGCCCTCACACTGGAAATAGTATACGCAACTCTTTCAGCATTTAAAAGTTTAATATTTATTTTATGCCATCCTGTTGCCCAACAACTTAATATTTTTATTTCTTTGTTTTCACATATGTGATATGACTTATTTAAACAGCCTAGAAAATAATATAATGGAATACAAAAAGAATTATTTTGTTATCCATATCTAATTCCACTCTATGTCTATGCCTACATTGCTAAAATATTTAATTTCAAATTACATTTCTGTATTGATAAAACTGGCTAATCTTAGAGAATCAAAGCTTTTGAAACGTAACTGTAAAAACAATAGAAGGAAGAAATAAAGAACAAAAAGGAAGGAAGAAGGAATAAAAGGAATGAAGATGGAATAAAAGGAAAAAGGAAGGAAGACCTAGGCAAACAAAAATTAACATAACTTATGACAGTGATTTTAGAATTAATGGACAGGAATCCAAAAACTTAGGAAACACCAAAACTGATAAATATTAAAAAAATAGAAACCTAGGATCGGCCATCGCAACTTCTTACCAGACACATCCCCAGAGGCAAGGGAAACCAAAGCAAAAATGAACTATTGGCACTTCATCAAGATAAAAAGCTTCTGCACAATGAAGGAAACAATCAATAAAACTAAAAGGCAACCTTCAGAATGGGAGAACAAATTTGCAAATGACATATCTGATAAAGGGTTAGTATCTAACATTTATGAAGGATTTAGCAAACTCAACACCAAAAAACAGCATAATAAATGGGCAGAAGACGTGAATAGACATTTTTCCAAAGAAGACATACTGATGGCTAACAGACCCATGAAAAGATGCTGAACATTACTCACATCAGGGAAATGAAATACAAGTCAAAATTGCAATGAGATATCTCCTCACACCTGTCATAATGGCTAAAATCAGCACAAGAAACAACTAGTATTCACAAGGATGCTGAGAAAGGGGAACCCTCTTACACTGTTGGTGGAGATGCAAACTGGTGCAGTTACTCTGAAAACGATACGGAGTTTCCTCAAAGAGTGAAAAATAGAACTACTCTATGATCCAGCAAACTGCACTACTAGGTATTTACCCAAGGATACAAAATTGCTGACTTGAAGGGATACATGCATATACCTTGATATTTATAGCAGTATACCAACAATAGCCAAACTATGGAAAGAGCCCAAATGTCCATTGACTGACGGATGTGTATACACACACACACACACACACACACACACACACAGTGGAATATTACTCAGCCATAAAAAAGAGTGAAATCTTGTCATTTACAACAATGTGGATGGAGCTAGAGTGTATTATACCAAGCAAAATAAGTCAGCCCGAGAAAGACGAATACCATATGATTTCGCTCATATGTAGAATTTAAGAAATGAAACAGATGAACATGGGGGAAAAAGAGAGAGAGGCAAATGATAAAAGACTCTTTTCCTTTTTAAATTTGCTTTATATTTATTTATTTTTGAGAGAGAGAGAGAGAGAGAGCGCAAAAGTAGGTAAGGGGAAGAGAGAGAGGGAAACACAGAATCTGAAGCAGGCTCCAGGCTCTGAGCCATCAGCACAGAGCCCTCCACGGGGCTTGAACCCACAAACCGGGAGATGGTGACCCAAGCCAAAGTCAGACGCTTAACCAATTGAGCCACCCAAGAACCCCAAACAACTGTTACATATAGAGAACAAACTGAAGGTTGCTGGAGGGGAGGTGGGGGGAGATGGGTTGAAGGGTTGATGGGTATTAAGGAGGGTACTTGCGATGAGTACTGGGTATTGTATGTAGGTAATGAATCACTGGGCTTTATTCCTGAAAGTAATATTATACTATATGTTGACTAACTGAAATTTAAATAAAATCTCACAAATGTGCATATATTATATATGTATAATGGACAGGAATTTAAAATAATTTTGGTTGATATGTTAAGGGCCTCATGAAAAAGTAGACAACATCCAAGAACAGATGGGTAATATAAGCAAAGAGTGACACATTTTAGGAAAGGATCTATCTATCTATCTACATATATATATGTACATATATACATATTCCTAAAAATACATATATATGTATATATATATACACACACACATATATACACATATATATACACAAATATATGTATATACATATACATACATATATACACACATATACATATGTATATATATGTCTATACATACATACATATACACACACACATCTAGGCATATCATATTCAAAGAACAGTAAAGCAAAAAAAAAAACAAGAAAAAAATAAAACATTTTGCAGAAGGACAAAAATAAAAATACCTTGCACATAAAGGAATGAAAATAATAACTAAAACTTACTTCTCATCAAAAATCATGTAAGCAAGAAAAGAAATATTTAAAGCATTTAATTAAAAAGAATAAGGGGGTGCCTGGATGGCTCAGTTGGTTAAGGATCCAACTCCTGATCTTGGCTCAGGTCACGATCTCATTGTTCATGAGACTGAGCCCTGCATCAGGCTCTGCACTGATAGCATGGAGCCTGCCTGGGATTCTCTCTTTCCTTTTCTCTGCCCCTTCCCCACTCTCTGTCTCTTTGTCTCTCCCTCTTTCTCTCTTTCTCAAAATAAATAAACTTTTAAAACAAAACAAAACAAAACACCAACCTAGAATTCTTCATTGAGAAAAATTATCCTTCAAAATGAAGGTGAAATAAAGACTTTCTCACATAAAGAAAAAGAGAGGGGGAGGGAGGGGGAGAAGGAGGGAGAGAAAGAGGATTCTTAGAAGAAATGTTTGAAGCTGTTATTCAGAAAGGAAGAAAATTACATAGGTCAGAAACCTGGATAAACAGGAATTATTAGAGAAGGAATAAATGAAGGTAAAATGAATTATATTTTTCTTTGTCCTAATTGATCTCAACACTGACTCTTTGTTTAAACAAATAACATTATCAGTGTAATGGGTAACTGAGTAATTATAGCATATGGACAAGTGAAGTTAATGACAGCAATATCATAAGGAATAGGAGGAAAGAATTGGGAATACTATTATAAGGTACCTGCACTAAAAGAGGGGCATCACATAATAATACAGGAATCAATTCTCCAAGAATGTGTAATTATTAACATGTATGCATATATATAACAAAAGAGCTCAAAATATACTGGGAAAAAATTGATAGGACTACAAGGAGAAAGAGACAAACCTAGTATAATATTTGGGCAATTCAATATGTTTCTTTAGTAATTAGTGTACTGATAATGTAGAAAATGAATAAGGATGTAGCTAAGTAGTATAGTAAGGAAGAGAATTATTAATCAATAAAATCTAATTGACATTTATAAAATACTCCACCTAAAAACAGAATACTTTCTCAAGTTTACATGAAGGATTCATCAACACAGACAAATTTTGGACCATAAAACACATTTGAACAAATTTCAAAGAAGAGAAATCATACAAATATTTTCCAGATCACAAATTACACTACTATACCAGAAAGTTAGAAATTCCAAAATATTTGGAGATTAAACAGCACATTTCTAAGTAATGGATTAAAAAAGAAGTTTCAGGATGCCTGGGTGGCTCAGTTGGTTGAGCACCTGACCTCAGCTCAGGTCATGATCTCATGGTTCGTGGGTTTGAGTCCCGTGTCGGGCTACAGCTCTCAGGGCCTGAAGCCTGCTTCAGATTCTGTGTCTCCCTCTCTCTGTGCACTTCCCCTACTCATGCTCTGCCTCTCTCTCCTTCAAAAAATAACTAAACATCAAAAAAAAAAATTAAACAAATAAATAAATAAAATAAAAAAAGTTTCAAGGGAGAATTCTAAATATCTACAATAAAAATGATAATGAAACATCAAAATTTGTGGAATTTCGTGAAAACAGTGCTTAGAGATAAAATTATAGTATTAAATTCATATATTAAAAAAGGAAGATCTGAAAGTCAATAATCTAAGTGTCTATCGTAGAAAACTAGAGAAAGGAGAACAATTTAAATTCAAAGAAAGCAGAAGAAATAATAAAATCATAGCAAAATAAATAAAAGTAAAAACAAGGAAATAGGAAAAAAAAATCAATGAGGTCAAAAGTTAGTTCCTTGAAAAGAAAAGCCACGTGCGTGGGTGGCTCAGTCAGTTGAGTGTCCAACCTCAGCTCAGGTTATGATCTTGTGGTCCACGAGTTTGAGCCCCATGTTGGGCTCTGTGCTGACAGCTCAGAGCCTGGAGTTTGCTTTGGATTCTGTGTCTTCCTCTCTTTATGTCCCTCCCCTATTTGTCCTCTGTCTCTCTCTGTCTCAAAAATAAGTAAACATTAAAAAAAAGAAATGAAAGAAAAGTTGTCACTAATGATTTCATAAACTTTAAATGGATAGTAAAGGAATTATATGAGCAACTTTTTGCCCAAATAGTTAATAACTTAGATGAAATGGACCAATTTTTGGAAAGATTAAGATTATCAAAACTCACACACAAAGATATAGATAATCTAAGTAGGCTATTAAAGGAATTGAAAGAAATCACCATGGCTAGATGGTTTTACTTATGGATCATATTGAGAGTATGTAACTTTGAGATGACTTAAACCTTTGTTTAAATATGCTTCATATGTCTTTTTTTTGCTTCATATGTCTTTAAAGTAATATCTATACCTCACTGTCTGACTGGAAATATTATATATATTTTTTAATGCAGCCATATTATTACTGCAAAGGGTCTCCTTAAATTGTCATATGCTAGACACTGAAGGTTGTTTGTTTGTTTGTTTGTTTGTTTGTTTGTTTTTGAGAGAGAGAGAGCACAAGCAGGGGAGGGCCAGAGAGACAGAGGGAAAGAGAAATCCTAAGCAGGCTCCATGCTGTTAGTGCAGAGCGTGATTCAGAGATCGAACTCACGAGCCATGAGATCATGACCTGAGCTAAAACCAAGAGTTGAATGCTTAAACAACTGAGCCACCAGGTGCCCCTTGACACTGAAGTTCTTAAGTAAACTTCAGTCATTGTTACAATGTAGACAAATGATGATTAGTTGAAGATGCACCAACCGCCGATTTTGAGAAACCTCTGAATTCATGGCAAAGTTGCTAACTGGCACGTTTGTTACTTCTAAGACTCTTTAGTACTGTCACAAATTAAGGGTTGCTTTCTCATTTTATGCTACTCCTTCCCCATCCTTGTAGCTCACCTCAGGCCTACCTCAACAGGAAGTTCCTGCCAGAGTGAGGCTCTGACTCTTGTGGGAAAATAGAGTAGTATTCCCCTTACACCTTCCTGAATGCCACTCCATCAGTTTCCTCATCTTTTCCAGCCTCTGGAGGCAGCCTACACTACTTGGCTTCCTTCCTCCATTTTCAAAGTCAAAAATGGAAGGTTGAGTCCTTCTCCTAGCACATCACTCCAACGTTGCTTCCGTCATCACATCTCATTCATTCTATTGTTGACAGCATGTTTTGGTTTTGACCCAGGTGCCTCATAGCTCGCATAAACTTCCATGAACTATGGCAGATGATTTATTATCTTACAAGTAGGGTAAAACCTCAGATTCCTCACAGTTCTTGATATTAAAGGGGCTCTCCAGCTTTCATTTTAGCTTTCAATTGTTGATTAATCACATTAAGTCTTTCATTATCTTTTCTCAGTAAACATATTGTCCCTAGCAACAGCCACACTGGTTTTATTTAGCTCTGTATTCTGACGACATAGAGGGATGCCCAGAACATACTAGGTTCAGAGCATTGTTAAATAAATGCATGAAAAAATGTATTAGATAGACTCATTCTGAAGCTAAGAAACTTTAACACAAAGAAGAGTGTCAAAAGTATATGAACAGAATCTTATCTTTTTCCACATAGATCCTTGAAAAAAGGACACAGTCCTAGATAGTCAAATCAGAGATTTGGAATGGCAAGAATTTAGCATCCAGCTATAACTACCTTCCTCACTTATGTCAAGGGTCAATTGGCCTATGCAATGTCTTTGGGTGTGAGTGATAATGATGAAGTAAAATTGCTCAGCTACTATATTAGGGCTCTCCAGATAAAACAGGACCAATGGGATATATACATATATAAAGATATTTACTATAAGGAATTAGGTCACATGATTACAAAGCTGCTACATCCTGAGATCTGCATAGTGACTCAGTAAACTGGAGATACAGGAAAGCTGATGGTATAGCTCCAGTCTGAGTCTGGAAACCTGACAACCAGGAGAACTGATGTTGTGGTTCCAGTCCAAAGGCTGCAGACTCATGACCCAGAAATAGCTGATATTTCACTCAGAGTCTAAAAGTAGTAAAGAGCCCTTGTCCCAGTCTGAAGTCAGACATGCAGGAAAGATCCTCTCTTATCCAGGGCCTGGACAGAGAAGGAGTCAACGTTTTTGTTTTATGCAGGCCTTCGACTGATCAGATGATCCACATTCACATTAGGGAAAGCAATCTTTACTCAGTCTGCCAATTTAAATGCTAACCTCATCCCAAAACACCAGCACAGAAACTCCCAGAGTAATGTTTGACCAAGTATGAGGGCACCTGTAGCAAAGTCAAGCTGACACATACATTAACCATCATAACTACCTATCTGGTGATTCATGGGAAAACTTTTGGGCATAAGTAAAGAGAAAAGTACACCCTGTGTACTTACAGCTCTGCTGTTGTACAAACTTTACAAAACAAAGGCCTAGAAACAAAGGCTATCGCTTTCAGGAAGACTTCCCTACCATGACTGACAGATACCATTTCTTTCTCTTCCCACATGATTCTTATCTGTAGAAATAATATTCTATTTAAACAAAACCTGATTCTTTATGAAAATCCTTTGCCAAATCTTGGCTTTTACATTAGTCTTTTGGGAAAAGATTACGACACTGATTATTGATATTTTTTTACTCTCTATTTTTTTATTTTCTGGTATGAAGCAGAGTGTCCTGCACATACTAATCCATCAACAAATGTTTGTTAAGTAGGTGAAAATATGATTATAACTAAATGTTTCTGTAAGGAGAATAGAGAAACAGGTAAAACAGCCTGATATTAATCCATCTTACAGAAGGAGAGGGTACTGCCTAAAGATGAGTCCGTATTTAATATAGTAAAACAATAAACTTGAACAGTTACACATCCTTTCACTTCAGCTTTAACCTTTATTCTGGAACAGAACTGAACTGGATATGCCAAAGCTACTGTTTCTGTTCAAACATACCCTTGGTAACTATGCACTCTCCTTTTAAAAAGCATATCTTTGAAGACACATCTTTCACAAGCCTGACACAACAATCTAACCAGAGTAGAAAATATAAGCACTTGGGTTTCAGAAGCTTTCACAAACGTGCACAGAGGACGGTACGTGACATCCTTTACGCTACTCAGAGAGAATCAGGTCAACAGCGGCTACTCTTGCATGGTGTGGAACTCTGAGCAAACACTGATTTCATGTGACTCAGCCAGTGTAAGAATGTTATGTACTCACAGGTAAAATGGTTGAGAAAAAGAAAACCAAATAAAGCCTGTAGAAAAGATTACAGCACTTATTTATATTTGATAACCTCTTAGCAAAGCTGAGCAAAAGCAGAAAAAAAACCCTCAAAAATACAACTTTCACAAAACACAGGAATTAAAACATCAACAACAATACAAACTGCTGCACACATGTGTTCCAATTTGTCTTTTCATTCAAAGCATGTTTTTGAAGTATATATTTTTCTTTCCCCCCTTACATGTAGCTGCCAAGATAATTTGACTTTATAAGTACAATGAATACTATTTATTGGCCAAGCACCACAAAAACTATATGGAATCTGCAGAAAATAGAGAAAAAATAAATTTAACACTGATCCTAAACATTCTACAAATTCCTTTAGGTTATTTGATACTTGTATTCTTAATTTTTTTTCCTTTTTCTCCCATACATAACTAAACATGTGCATGATTTGGGCAATCTACTTTTTGTTGTTCAATAATAAAAATATTTTTTGTTGAGTTGATGAAGGAAAGATTATCTTTAATCTGATTTTTTTGTTTTTTTTTCCTATTACTATATGGAACCATTTAAATTAGTACATTAATTATGATACTTAAATCTTACTGTAAAATGACAAATCATTTCAAATATTGGATTTATATATTTTTCTGAGAGAGTTGAGGCAATCTTTGGGTAGATCCAGGTGAATTCGGTAATCTGAACATCTCCTAGTAAATTTGGTCTGGAATCACCAATTCACTGGATATGATGTGGTCAACTATTTAGAAGTTCCAATTTCCGAGTAAAATTTTAATGAATCAGCAAGTACTTTTTATGTGCATACTTTTCAATTAGCAGCTGGCAAAAGTGGGTAGAATGTATTTATATATTACACTATGGTTCTGAAAAGGATTGGAAGCCCTTCAATTGTTTAAATCAACAGAAGCAGTTCCATATGTGTAAGTAAAATTTGTTTGTTTGTTTGTGCCAAAGAAAGAGGGATATGGGGAAGTAGGACACAAGAAAAGGAGGCAATGGAGGTTTGAAAAGATGACAAATCTGTGGCTTCAGGCTAATTTTGCATCTCTTTCCCCCCGCAGTGTGGGTCAGAGGGGCTTCCTGTCTATGGCATAAACTGCCTCTTCACTTCTCGGTTTATGGAGTCAATTCGGATTAAGCCTCTGGAAGCCCAGAAATAGAAAAGCATTATGAACAATACAAAGCAAATACAATTATATATGTACACAAATATATATATATATAGCATACACTTTTAATATGAAGAAGTATTAAGAGATCAATGTTGAAGCTAAGACTAAAATATTCTCCTATGTGCTATCGGCTGCTGGCTTCCTAAAATAACAGTTACAAATCCATTCTGCTTTCAACAGGTGTTTTTAATCAAAATTCTCATATGATTTATCTGCTAAGGCCTTTATGGTAAAAGGAAAGTTGTTTTTTATCCACAGCTTCTTTGAAGATCCAGGTTTAGGCATCTAGGATTCCATTCTGATTAAAAGTAATACATGGAGGGTGTGTGCATGTTGTGTATGCATTGTTCATGATAACATGGCAGGTAGCTCCACATTTCTCTTGATACATTAGGCAGGACTCACCACAGGAAACCAAGGAAATTTATTTTTACTTTCCTTTTAGGTTTGTTTAGACAACAGTATTCTTCCTGTGTATTCAGAAGACTTGTTGCTGGTTATAGGCCTACCAATTGCCAAGAGCATTTAAAAGATTTTCAAATGGCCTTACATTGACTTTAGGGTATTTGTTAATGCCCTTGTCAATCACAAGCTTTAAAGCACTTTCACTGTGTGGCACTCAGTGGCTTCTCTCCTTCACTGCCTTCACTATTTCTCCGACTCTCAGTGTTTTTCATGAGGAGTGCACAGCTCCATGAGGTATGACTTTATATAAAACATTTGTATTTTTGCATTCGATGTAATATTTAGTGGCACAGAATTTGCCTTGATCATTGAGGGCTATTTCCCTAGCCTTTTTGCTATATAATGGAAAAGAAAAAGTTCATTATCCAGAGATTTATAATTTTACTTTGCATTTGATATTACATTTCTGCTCTAACCTCTGAACGTTCTATGATGTACTGATTTCAAAAAAAAAAGCACTGTGTATGAACAATGGAATGTGCATTTTAAATTGTATGGTAATTATCTGGTAATATCTTCTTGGGCTCTTTTCAATCAATGTTTCCTTCCAGCATATGACTATTGTAGGAATCTGCCTATTAAAATTCAAATTAGGTAACAAGGTGCAAATTGCCTCATGAATGTTTTTTTTTCCTCTTTTGCAAATTCTTCTTCATGTTTATAGCTCTCACAGTTGCTATACTTTCCATGATGCTGAATTTTCATACAAAATTATCGTGCAGATATGAATATGGTAGTTCTTAAATGAGAAACATGCACATTTCCGTCATGTTGCCTTTGAAATGGAAACTCAACTGGTTAGCATGTTAACTAGAGCATAAGAAGCTAATTAAGAATCCTCCTAAATCCTGAGGATGAGTTTAGTAGGGAAATATAAGTCAGTTTTCAAAGTTCTTAATATCACATAAGTGAAGTTTTTGATGGGGGCAATGTAGTAATCTCACTCCTGGGGCTTATGGATGTAGCCTGACTAAGTTGCTTATGAAAATGTGATTTCTCAGGGCTTTGGGCAAATTTGATTTAAGGAAAGAAGCCAAGGAATTTTTGATACAGCGCTGAAATGACAGGTTAATATTATTGGGGAAAAAGTGGAAATGTACACTTTTCCATTTCAGTATTTCAATTTTGTCAATAGGATTGGCACTATAATTATCTCTGGATTAGTCACAGGCCTATATACTTGTTAAAAGCGAATATCAAGTAAACTGTAACTTGACAGGAAATTTGTTTTAAAAGATATGATGGGGAGGGGGCGAGAAGTTCAAACAGAGAAGAAGTTGAGCGTTTTAAAACTTAACTGCTGAAACTTAATATTACTTTTCAAAAGATGTGGTTGATAAAGACAGCTTCAGAGAGTCTCCACTTCCTCAAGAACCAGGAAGTTTCTAACAGTAAAAATATCACCAGTCAAGCCCTAGGAGGTTCCCAGACTCTTCCTCCCCTGGGATTTAACCCACCTTCCATCCAGCACATGGCCTGTGACTCCTAACACAGCAGAAGGACAACAGAAAGTATCTGTTGAATGGAAGGATATGAAAAGCTTTCTTCCTGCTTCTTTCTTCCATTCACTGATCTATCACTCTACTTATCGATCATAACCATAACCATCTACTATGGTTACTCAACTCATTAGGTAGGTGAAAAGTGAAGTGTTTGCTGTATTTTGTTCTTCTCTTCGTTTTGTTTGTTTGTTTGTTTTCTTAAACTGAAATTTGTTCCTGAACAGCAATGGTCACATTTAAAGATTTCAGTGAAAACAAAACAAAATAAAAAACAATAAAAACAGAACAAAGGTAGGCCAGATGAACAGACTATGACAAAAAACAACTATATATAGTTTTTGGAGTAAAACATAGCTCCTTAATTTTTCCCCTACCCATACATTTTCCTATATATTTAGGATAAAAGTTGTTGAAGAGAAATGTAATCATTTTAAGGCAAAGTACAATGCATATTCAAAATATATATATATAAAAAAGAGTCATTCCTTGAGGAATACTAGATATAATCTATAGTAGCCACAGATATACAGAACTATGAAAACTTTAGAGCACACAGAAAATGAAAATTCTTCTTTTAGGAATGTAGTCCAAAGATATGCTTATTTGCACAAGATGTATACAAAGAATGATTAGAGTTGCTATAACAATGTTTTTAATGGCAAATTCTGAATAAAAATTAAAGGTTCAGCAAAAGGGGAATGATGATGGGATTTTAAAATTCATAATCACAGCATTTTTCCTTTTTAAAAAATACATATTCCAAGTTAAACTTGTCCCAAACTCTACACATTTTTGTTTTCAAAATTATGACATGAACACAACAGGGATGATAAAAGGCAAATAAGTGACAGATTAGACAAAATTCCAAAGTGACTATGAACAAAAATATCTCTCTACTTCTCAGTTTCTACATTTATAAATTAAACCCCATTCTTTGTCTTTGCAAGATTACAGTGAAAATTGAATTATCAGCATGTCAACTATGTCATACTATGTTTGGAATATGGTAAGTACAATAATCACAGTAGGCTCAACAAATGGTCATCTTATATTTTTTTCTTTTAAATTTTTTTAACGTTTATTTTTTGAGAGACAGAGAGTGACAGAGTGTGAATGGGGGAGGGGCAGAGAGAGAGGGAGTCACAGAACCCGAAGCTGGCTCCAGGATCTGAGCTGTCAGCACAGAGCCCGATGCAGAGCTTGAACTCACAAGCCACAAGATCAAGACCTGAGCCGAAGTCAGATGCTTAACTGACTGAGCCACCCATGTGCCCCCCATTCTTTTCTTTTATAATGCTTGTTTAATAAAAAACAAGCACTACTATATTAGCTTCATTCAGATTAGTGTATGATATAGTAAAAATAATAACAAATCAAAAAATTATCGTTGACCTCTGTTAGGGAATTTTTTTCCATTTTGCCTACCTATATAGCCCAGTAGGTGCTAAGATATTTAATTAAATTCACTTAAATTATTGACTACCTGTAATTTATTCTGCATTTTGCTAGGTGTTGGAGATAACAGAGGTGAGTACTACAGAGATTCTTTGGGCACTATAAGAGAGGCAAATAAGTATAATGCACTGAAAAGTATAATACAGAAATAGATACAAGTCACAATGATACCACAGAGGAGGGTCTGCTTAACTAACTGTCTTGAAGAATGACAGAGCAGTCTTCCCAGAAGATACGACTTTTGAGGTGGGTTTAGAAGTTTAACCAGATGGATAAGGAGGCAGCAATTGCTAGCCCAAGGTCAAGACACAGAGAAAGCCATGTAAAATGCTTTTACATTTGGAGGAATAGTGAGCATATTTCCCACAGGAGCATAATATAAACAGGGAATGGAGAAATGGGCAATAGGGACTGAGAAGGAGGCTAGAGTCAGTGTTTGGAAGACCTTCAGGAAAACCCCAAAGCCCTCTTATACAACTGCATTATATATATTTTTTGCTTCCTTTTGATAAGCAGATGAGTTTAAAAATGTCTGTTTTTCTTAGGATGTTCCATTAAGAACTCTGTGACCCTCTTCTGAAAGATAAACTTTGCTGAGAAAATAGAAAATGTACAGTCTATAGCATCTCTGTGCAAAGTCTCCTTGTTTGGAGATCAGGCTGACTTGCCTTCTAAAATTCTGGTAGAGAAGATAAACTTGCCCTTGGTTGAAAAGATTAATGAATAGATGGAGTTGCTGTCCCATAAGTCTTCCCTAAGGGAAATAATAAAAGGGGTCACTTTTCTCCCCACCTGAGGAGCCACCTGGAAGTACCCATATAGGACTCGGTAGAATACAAACTCTTCTAATACTGACCCAGTGAGCCTTATCAGCCCTCTGGAATCTGTGTGACTAATATTGGAAGGCTCTTTAGCACCATCATGGATCGTGGATAAAAAAAAAAAAAAAACAACAACAACAACAATAAAAACTGTTCCCTGGTCTTCCTTCCTTCCTTCCTTCCTTCCTTCCTTCCTTCCTTCCTTCTTAATAACTTCCCAATCCCTTCCATTGTTATTGGTTTGCTTAGGTTTTCTCTTCTGGAGTCAGTTTTGGTAATTGCATTAAGGAATGAATTAAAAATATGCATTACTACTATTTGCCCATCTTACAGTCCTTGAGGTTTATGTTTTATATCTGCACTGCTCTCTCCATGTGTCCATTTTCCTATCTATGGGAAAAAATCCTACTTTGCAGGCTTCCTGGCTCAATATCCATTTGTCATCCACTCACAGGTTAGAGAGTAAGCAAGCTAGAATCAGCATATATAGCGTATAATATAGTGCAAAATTTATTAACTCCATAA